>NW_027494223.1:0-322092 GCF_021521415.1 Bidens hawaiensis | reverse complement strand
CCCGGAAACTAATCCTGAGCACACTTCTATATTACCAAGTCATAAAGGATGGCAGAGCATACTCGGAAAGACAAGATTGATGCAAAGCCTACCCGGAAGACTTGTTTTACACTTAGAATATTTCTTAATATGTAATTTGAATATGTATTTACGTTTGGGGATTTCTTGAAGGAATGACAGCTGTCATAAGGTGGCAGGCCTATAAATAAAATGTTTTTAGGTCACGCCGCCTAAGGCAGACAAACACATTAATTAAGAAAGAATATTGTGTGTGACGGCTGTCTTAATATAGTACGGATAAGATCTTCCTTCAAGAAACCTTAAATCGATTATCCACTTTGTATGATTGAATTTATATAAATGTTAATCTTTTGAGTAAATCTTGTTTTGTGTTGGTTACCTTTGAATACTGATTAAGCAACCATACGTTTGTTATTGATTCCGCCTTTAACAAATGGTAATCTTTCTAAATATAGCAACTCGTCATCAACTCCCTTGTTGACACATCTATTTGTGTGAGTTATGGCTTGATTTGAGTAAGATCCAGCTGAAATCGGGGACCTGAAAAGTGGTATCAGAGCTTGTTGCTGCTATTTTGGAAAGATTCTTGTTGCTGATTGAAGAAATATGACGTAAGCATACCACTGTTCCATTGATTTGTGACGTCAGCAGCTCTGTTCTTCATTTTTCTTCCAGATCTACAATCTACCGGTGTTTTCTCTTCCTTATTTCAATTAAAGCTTTAATCTTTATGTCTAAATCTTGCTCTATTCATATCAGACACATGAGATCTGAACAACCTGTTTTCAGATCTGATTATTTTAAAACTTTGCTTTTTACAAATAAACTGTTTTTAAGTCTTTGGAAATGTCTGGATGTGAGGAACAAGAGCTGTCTACTAACAAGATACCAAGATTGTATGGACAGAAAAACTTTACAAGTGGAAAGTGCTTTTTGAAGAAGCCGTGTGCAGAACTTGAATTGCACCGATGGGTAACTTGACTTCCAAGAATCAACAGCAAATTCCCATCATTGAAGAACCAGTTGAGCATAATGCTGATACTCCAAAATCTTTTATTGGAGGTAGCACAAGTAATCAAGGAATGAGCAGAGGTTCAATGTGCAACTGATTGATGACACTGATTCTGCCTTTATGGCAAGTGGGAATATACCTCATTCTGGTGGTGGAAATGGACAAGGCAATGAAATACAGGCCTTACTTTGTATGTTCAATGAGTCATATAATGCCTTTGTTGCAAAGAACTTGATTCAGACAAGTGTGGTACAAGATGACTTAGAACAAATTGATGTAGATGATTTGGAAGACATGGAGTTGAAATGGCAAGCTGCCATGTTGGCTTTGAGAAGTAAAAGGCTGTATAACAGAACTGGTAGGTCTCTGGTTTCTGGTCCTAATGACAGGATTGGATTTGACAAGTCAAAAGCAATTTGCTACAATTGTCAGCAACCTGGTCATTTTGCAAGAGAATGCAATCAACCAAGAAACTTTCAGATGAATCAATTTTAGAATCAACAACAAGAGGTCAGCAGCAATACCAACAAAATCAGCCAAGATTCAACATCCACAACTTCAATCCCAACAACAATCACAACCCCAACTTCAATAACTTTCAGCCTCAAATGAAAAATCAACAACAAAGTATGCAACAGACTCAACGTTCTCAATGAACAACAATCAAAACCTTCAAGCAGCTCAAAATGTTCCAAACAACACTGTTTCAGCAAACTAAAATCAGATCAAAAATCAAGGAAATGTGGCAGTGACTACACAACCTGAAGGAAATTTTGATTGGAGCAATCATGAAGAGGACATTGCAGATAATATCAAGAAAGCAAAGGTGGCATTCATGGCCATAATTGAGAAAGAAAAAGGATCATCATCTCAGGAACAGTCCACTCCTCTAAATGAAATATGGTAAATGGATAGTGGTTGTTCTAGGCACATGACTTGTGACAAAAAATCACTTGTTAATTATGAAGAAAAATATGAAGGACCTGTAGCCTTTGGGAGTGATGAAAATGGTGGAAAGATAGTGGGGAAAGGAATCTTAACAAATGGAAAGGTTTCTTTTGATAATGTGTTTCATGTTGAAGGTCTTCAGTATAATCTACTGAGTATATCACAAATGTGTGATAAGGGATACAAAGTCAGTTTTGATGATTCCCACTGTTTCATCTTAAAACCTGAGTTTGTCATTCCACCTGAAATGATTATGATGATGGCACCAAGAAATGACAACTTGTATGAGTTGAATATGAAGGAAGTTGTTTCAAGAGGAGGTGCATATTTTGATTCCAAAGCCACTGAAAATGAATCCAAATTGTGGCATAGGAAACTGTGTCATGTGAACTTAAAGAACATGAATAGACTTGTCAATGGTGAGCATGTCATAGGCTTACCTACAAGAGAGTTCAAATGGGAAGATCATTGCTATTCATGTCAAAAGGGAAAACAACACAAATCTACTCATAAGCCTAAGCTATTAAACTCAATTGATCAAATACTTGAATTACTTCACATAGATCTCTTTGGTCCTGTAAGTGTGCCAAGTATAGGAAAGAAAAGATAATGTCTTGTGATCATTGATGACTATTCAAGATACACTTGGGTTTATTTCCTAAGTACCAAAGATGAGACTGCAGGGTTGATTAAGGGTTGTGTTACAATGATTGAGAATAAGTTTAATAAGAAGGTTAAAATGATGAGAAGTGAAAATGGTACTGAGTTCAAGAATGGAGTTATGCAAGAATTTTGTGCAGAAAAGGGAGTACTTCAACAATTCTCAACTCCTAGAACTCCTGAACAAAATGGTGTTGCAGAAAGAAGAAATAGAACTTTGATAGAAGCTGCAAGAACCGTGTTTGCAGATGCTAACCTGCCTGTTACTTTTTGGGCTGAAGCAATAAACACTGCTTGCTATGTTCAGAACAGGGTGGTAGTAAACAAAAGGCGTAACAAGACTCCATATGAAATATTCCACAATAGAAAGCCTTATATCAAGTTTTTCAAGCCCTTTGGATGTAAATGTTTTCTTCTGAACACTAGGGATTATTTGAACAAGTTTCAAACAAAATCTCTGGATTGTTTCTTTGTTGGATATTCTACACACTCAAGAGCTTACAGAGTATATGTGAAAGACCATTTGAGTGTTATAGAATCATCTGACATCATCCTTAATGAGAATCAATTCAATACAGTTGATGGTGCAAACATGGCTGTTTGATCATGAAAAGCTAATAAGGTCTTTCAAGATTTATCCTGAAGACTTTGATGACTCATTCTACAAGACCAGTGTAATTGAAGAGAAAAGAAGAAACCACTAGACTTAGAAGAATTGTGGAAAAAGGTTGCTGGAAAAGAAAAGAAATATACTTTTCTGAAGAATTCCTCAAGTGATATTGTTGAACAGGTTCAAGAAGATTATCAAGAAAACAATCAAAGTCCTGAACATGATCATACTGAGATAAATCAAGATAATCAAGCAACCAAGCAAGTGAAGAAGAAGCTGCATCTACTGCAAGATTTCAAGATCTGTTTCAAAGATTGAACGTTGAAAACAATGGTGCATCTACTTCAAGACAAAATAATGATGAAGCACCAGAATTTCATGATGCAGAGACTGATTTGATTATTGATGCACCAGAACTCAATGAGTCAAATCTTGACACTACTATGTCTACAGATATGGTTGTTCAAACTCCTTATGTGGAAAAGAATCATCCTTCTAAAAACATCATTGGAGATTTGCATGAAAGAGTTACAAGAAGTCACTCAGAAATCGCAAACATCTGTCTTTACTCCTGCTTTCTATCTCAGATAGAGCCTAAGAATATTGCTAAAGCACTGAAAGACAACAGTTGGGTAGAAGCAATGCAGGAAGAACTGGCTCAAATCAGAGATCTACATGTGTGGGATCTTGTTGATAAACCAATTGCCAGATATGCAATAGGTACCATATGGGTTTTTAGAGACAAAAGGGATGAGAGGGGTTTGGTGATTAAGAACAAAGCTAGGCTTGTGGCACTAGGATGCCCTCAAGAGGAAGGAATAGACTTTGAGGAAGTCTTTGCTCATGTAGCAAGACTTGAAGCTATCAGGATCTTTCTTGCATATGCTGCCTCAAATAACATTAAGGTGTTCCAACTTGATGTTAAGTCTGCATTCCTAAATGGAAAGTTTGATGAAGAGGTGTATGTAGCTCAACCTCCAGGTTTTGAGGATCCTTTGTATCCATACAGGGTGTATAAGCTAAACAAAGCCATTTATGGATTGTATCAGGCTCCTTGAGCATGGTATGAGGAGCTGTCAAATCATCTTCTTGAAAATGGTTTTAAAAGAGGAGCCATTGACAAGACACTCTTCTACAAAAGAAAGGGATCAGACTTACTTCTGTTACAAGTATATGTTGATGATATCATCTTTGGTTCAACAAATGAACAAATGTGTATAAAGTTTGAAGTGGTAATGAAGTCCAAATACAGCATGAGCTCTATGGGAGAAATGAACTTCTTTCTTGGATTACAAGTTCAACAGAAAGCTGAAGGGATCTTCATTCACCAAAATAAGTATGTGCAGGACATCTTGAACAAGTTCAACTATCATGAGTACAAAACTGCCACAACTCCAATGGACACCAAGGAAAAGATGATTGCTGATGAAAAGGGGGAGCCTGTAGATGAACATGAATATAGAGCCAAAATTGGATCTCTGATGTATCTGACTGCTATAAGACCAGATATCATGTTTGCTGTGTGTGTGCAAGATTCCAGTCAAGTCCAAAAGTCTCCCACATGAATGCTGTTAAAAGAATATTCATATATTTGAAGGGAAGACCAGATTTTGGACTTTAGTATCCAAAGAATCAATCATTTGATCTAAATGCCTACACAGACAGTGATTACGATGGCTGCAACATGAGTAGAAAGTCAACCTCTGGAGGATGTCAATTCTTGGGAGAGAGGCTAGTGTCATGTCAATGCAAGAAGCAAACAACTGTCTCAATATCAACTGCAGAAGATGAATATGTTGCTGCATCTGCCTGCTGTGCACAAGTTCTAGGGATTCAGAACCAGATGCTGGACTATGGTTTGAATATTCTGAACACCCCTATTCTTATTGAGAATACTGCTGCATATTTTATAGTTAAAAATCCAGTTCAACACTCAAAGACTAAGCATATTGAAATCAGACATCACTTCATTAGAGATTGTAATGAAAAAAGTTTAATTAAAATGAAGAGAGTTAACACAAGTGACAACTTGGCTGACCTATTCACCAAGCCACTTGACAGACTCAGATTCAACTTTCTTTTGAAAGCTCTGGGTATGGTCAACTCATATGAAGTCTGATTGAGGATATGTGCTTAGTATGTGTCTCAATGTGCTAATTGATTATTTTTGATTGAGATCACATACTTTGAATGTTGAATGAATATGTTGAATAAATATGCTTGAATATGACACTGAATATTTTGACTGTTATGTGCTTTTACTGATTATGTGTGCAAAGTATGACATAAGTGATTCGATTAATAGGTTTGCATGTTTATCAGTTAATGTATATTTGTGATGTTAAAATAAGTAGTCTTGTTATGAATTATCTGCTAAAATGGTTATCTGACATCACTACTTAACTGGTTGAATATGTGTTTTATCTGATCTTCTAATGTTATTAAGATATGATAGACTTTGAATGTTAGTACTGTCTACTTGTTTTGATAATATTAAATTTAATTAAGATTTGATTATGTTCTGCAACTGTTTATGTCAAAATAAGTTTTATGTCAAAAGTAAGTGATAAAATGAATTTTCTAATGAATTTTACATACATACTCTATTTTGAATCAAAACATGAGCATGCTTTTAATGTTGTAGAGATATGATAAAGTTATTCAGTTCAAGCTTTAAAGAAGTTTAAAAGAAGGACAAAGAACTGATGTGAACTACTTTAATTTCAAATATTTAGTCAATCAACAGTTGATATATGTTCACAAATTTTTATTAGAGAAATACAAACATGAGGGTTAATTACAGAACTACAAGGGTGGAGGCGATCATATAAGTCCTTTAAACATCCTGAATGAAAGGCCTGTAAGTCCGACTTGCGTGGCATTAAGTCCAACGTTCAACCTCACATATGTTTGTAGATTTGAAAGAAATATCTTTTAAATTTTTTATAACATGTTCTGTCATTAAAAGTTTTAACCAAAACCAGGGGGTCAAAGTCAAATTGGGGTGATCCGGAGAAAGCCAAATAAGCCTTGAGGATAGATAAGGAGCATCAGACCACAACATGTGTTATCCATTAAATTTTTTGCAACTTAATTGAAACTTAATCACATCACCAAAGAAATGAAAATCATGTTAAGTCTAGACCTGCTGTTGACCTGTCTTTGAAGTCATAATAATGCTGAGAATGAAGTATTGAGAAAGCTACTTAGTCAATATGATCCCATTCCTGAGATCTTTTCAGTTTACAAAAGAAATTGTTTTCAATTGAAAAATAACTGAAATTTAATCTCTAAATGCACCATTTGCTCTTAAACTATGATATGAAATGATACACAAACATATGTCTCTGACAAGTGGTTTAAGTCAAACAGTGTTGCATTTTTCCTTTAACAGGTTGAATATGTAAGTTCGGGTAAGGTTTGATGTTTTCAAATCTTTCCGGGCACAAAAACAGTTGAATATGGTTGAATATGTATTTTCGGGTAAGGTTTAATGTTTTATAACTTTTAAAAGTACACCTAGATACTTTTATCAAAGTTTACAATTTTCGGGCATGCTTTGAAGTATTTGATACTTTTCGAGTAGAGTTACCATTTTAGTCACTTTCCGGCAAGCTTGATTGCTTATGATTGAATACGTATTTTCGGGTAAGGTTTGATGCTTTATAACCTTTCCGGGCCCACTTAGGTACTTTTATCTAGGTTTGCCTTTTTCGGGTATGATTTGATAATTTGAATTTTCTCGGTAGACTATCCTGTTTAGTTTAGTTCCCAAGCATA
Source organism: Bidens hawaiensis (assembly GCF_021521415.1). NCBI lineage: Eukaryota > Viridiplantae > Streptophyta > Magnoliopsida > Asterales > Asteraceae > Bidens > Bidens hawaiensis. The sequence continues at coordinate 315,061 of NW_027494223.1, read as the reverse complement.
CATGATGTTTGAATATGTTAATCCTAGGAAGCTTAGTGCTAACATAGGATTGTTGGGCAAGCTCTTTGAAATTTTAGACTATATTACACTTAGGTGTTTTATATTTAATTTCATTTCGGGCATGCTATGTATTACTTGTGATTATGATTGCTTTGAAATTACAAGTGTTTTCGGGCAGACTTTGTCTTCCGGGCACACTTTTTATTCCGGGTACACTATTGTTCCCTCAATATACTTGGTAATTTTAAAATTTGACTTTCCGAGTACACTGTCTGCTAGATATTATTTCGGGCACACTTTATACTCTAGGAAGGTTATTCGGGTATACTTTGCATGGAAAGCCTGTTCGGGCATACTTTGTACTCTTATGAAGGTTGCTCGGGCACACTGTTCATCGGAGTGTGTTTGATTGAATCTATTTCAAATTTTGATAGGGTTTATGCTAGATTGAGTTACTAGATTTATGTTTGAGAAATTTTTTGGGTATCTTAATTGATTCCTAGCAAGAATGGTTATTTGATATTTTATACTTGATTATTTAAACTTGTGATTAAGTTCTCAAGAAATCAGGTATTTCGGGTAAACTTTCTTCATAATGTCTTGACTTTAAATTACATAGCTTAATCAAACAAGGTTTGTGATTAAAAGGGATCGGGTAAACCTTATAAAATTAAAAGAAATGTTGTCAAGAAAGGTTTAATATTATTCTGGTAAGCTTTGTATAAGTGGAAATATACCGAGTAGACTTTGCAAATGATTACTTTTCCGAGTAAGGTTTGCTAAGCCTAAAATGATAAAGAGTTATATGTTTTATAATAATTTAAAAAAAAAATTATCAAGTGGATAATGTTACAGTTTGACAGCTAATAACTCACAAAACAACAAAAAAGCATTTAAAACCCACTTTCAAAAGGTATATAAGAGGGAGTTAGGCAAAATTTTCAACAATATTTTTTCCCTCTCTCTCTTTCCACTGCAACTGCTTACTCGCAAAGAAACCCAAACCGACCTATCGCATTCACTCTTAATCCAAACCCTAATTTGAATCAACCCACTAATTCCGACTCGGTAAGCAATAATAATATGTTTTCAGACCACGATTAGAATATATTGGACTTTGATTATGTACTTGATTGCTAATATTTTGTTTTTGTGTTTAGGTTATTAATTTGTCGAAGATCAGGTTCTTCATAAAATCTCTCTCTTACTTCTACAAATTTATAACTTGAAATTTGGTAAAGTAATAAACTTTTATACTAATTTCACTTTGAATATGTTTGATTGTGGTATTCAGATATGGCTTAAGAGGACCAACCCAAGTATGCTTTTGAAAAGAAGCATAACATGTGTGCTCTATTGCAAGTCACACATGACAACGAGCCGGTGGCGCCAATGATTACATGGATGGCTCGATCAAATGTCAGCTTTGCTTTCACTGAATGTCCTGTTATCTATAGAAATCATTCACTGGATTTTTGGAGATCTGCAGAACTTGTTGAGGACATAAATGGAAAGAGAATCGAGGCAACTGTTGCAAGACAAGAAATACACATAACTGAAAGAATGATAAGAAGATGCTTGCGATTGAATGATGATGACCATATTCATATAAACTTCAATACATCACACCTTATGAGAATATTTGAAGAGACGATGGGTTATCAGGGAACTGTACATGATGGGCAGTTTCAAAAGGGGATGTTTCCGATGCTGTTAGATTCCTCATTCACCATGTGATACAGGGGTTTGATCCAAGAAATGGATCATGGACTTTGATGATACATTATTTAGCAAATGCTACTATTGGGATTATGTATGATCTACCCTTCAATTTTTCAAAGATGATATTTGATGGACTGGTAGCAAACTTGAAGAAGGCAGAGAAGGACAGATTCTTACAATATCTAAGGTTCCTGCAGACAATCTTCCACAGTGAATTACAAAATCTACCCACTATTGGCACAACACACCTACTGCAGAACACTGACACTTACAGAAGAATCAGAAATCCGAGTGTGGCCAATAGATTTGACTCAAATGTTCCATTTGAGATCTTGCCATGGTTGTTGGACCATGACTTGAATGTGATACCAGAGCCTGAGTTGAGCTCAGAGGAGGAAGGAGGGAAAGTTGATGAGTTGGAGGATGAAGATGATGACAATGATGATGGAGATGAAGGAGGAGCAGGGGTAGCTATGAATGTTGATGCACCTGATCAGGGGGAGCAACTTGAGGAACATGTACAACTTATTCCCTCACCACCACAATCACCACCACACATTGATCAATCCATTATACCCTCACCACCACAAACTCCACCACATCAAACCACTCAATCCCCACCCCAAACCCTAACCATAAGCCAACCTGATACTTCAACACATGTATCACCAACACCACAATCACCACCAACATCTAGCCCAATTCACTCAGATCCATTCATCCCAAGTCCACCTCATACACAATCATCACCACTATCCACATTTCAAACCCACACCACAAATCCAGAACAACCTGATTATGAACACTTTTTTACATCACCACCTACAACACCACCCACTGACACTGACTTGTTGACCCTGTTAAAAGAAAATGTTGAACTGAAGATAAGGAATCAGGAGGTGACAGAAGAGAATGTGATGTTGATAGAGAAGTTAGTACAAGCAAAATTGAAAACTCAAGCCCTGGAGCAGGAGGTTGAGAAGACCTCAACTGCCCCAAAACAGGGGGAGAATGATAGTATACCAACTATCTCTGGTGTAGATGTTGAAACTGAAACTGTAACAGTTGTAGAGACTGCAGACAGTTTGAAGTTGATTATGATTGATTATGATGATGGAGAGGAGAGTAGTGAGGAGAGGAGGATAGAGGATGAGGAGTATGAAGGTGATAGATCAGATGTGGGAGAACAAGACTATGATTATAATGATGAAATTGCATATGTGGAAAGGCATGAAGAAAATGTTGAGACAAATGTTGAGGAGGATGCAGCTATTACTGATATAGCTACAGATGTCTTAATTAACACTCAAGCTGAAGTAGAGACTGAAGTAATGAATGAATGGAATACTGCTACTGAGGATCCTATCACTGAAACTGAACAACCAGAAAGCTCCAAGAGTGTAGAGTTTGACCCTGAATTAGAAGCTCTTGAGAAGTAGATTGATGACTATAGACAATCTGATGATGAGGAGGAAGTAGTGCCTAAAAGGATGGATAAAGGTAAAGAAAAAGTCACAGAAGAAGAGCATGTTAAGGCCTATCCAAAAAAGATGTTTTGTTTACAGAAGATGCTGAAGCTATTGTTGCTGCTTTATGGGAACAAGAAAATATTTTAAGAGAAACAAGGGACAGAGAGATACTGGCCCAAACCATGGACCCTATAGAGTTGGCAGAGCAGGAAAACTTGATCAACCTAGCCAAGTTTGCAAAAGAAGTTATTGATGAAGTGGCTGATCAAGAGATGATTGAAGCCTTGATTAAGTTAAAAGAGCAAGAGGAAGCTGACAATTCCTTAGCTATAGTGGTTAGTATGTTTCAAACTGAAAGTTAACAAGAAACAAAGACAAATGAGACTGCTGAACCAGAAAATCTGAATACTGATATGATGGTTGAAGAGGAAATTGGTGAGTCCATGGCCTCAATGGCTGCAAAGAAATGGGCTCAACAGATTAAAGATGACATTAGACAAAATCCTAATGAATGGGAGTATGTGGATGATCCCAAGTATGGAAAGAAGTACTCAAGAAAAAGGGATAGACCAGAAACATTTATGCCAACGGAAGGTACTGAGTCAACAAAGAAGGGAAGATAGGATAACAAGAACAAGTACTTTGTTGAAACTCCAGATGAAGATGCTAGTCCTATCAGGGCAGTCACACTGCAAACCTTGCAACCAGGTGAAAGGGTTCAAGGTGTCCCTGATGTGCCTGTTTAAACTTAATCAAACCCAGAGCATCCAACCTCTGATGAACACAAGATTGATGCTGTAAATGACTTAACAGAAGAGGAGGATGAGTCTGAGGAATCTGATGAGGATAATAATCCTGATGATGATCAAAGAAAAGGTGGTAAAGCTACCAATGTTGAATCTCCACATGTTGAAATGACTAATGAGTAGAGAGCTAACAATGAGTTGAGTATGAGGGAAGCCAAAAGGAAACATCCTTTGGTTGTAAAGCTGAGAAAGCATGGAATAAGTTTTGAAGCTTTGGCTGATCTTGATGATGATCAGTTGCAAAAGAGAATTGATAAGGAGAGGGATAGTTTCAAGAAATGGATGGAACAAAAGAACAAAGACTGTCATAGATACAGTGAATATCTCAGAAGGCATAATTATTTAGAGAAGGATCTGTCTCACTTCACAGTTGACCAACTCCAAGACCTTTACAACAGTGAAAGAGAAAAGGTGATTGAAAAATGTGTGAAGGAGAATGAGAAGATTGAAAAGTTGGAAACTTTGAAAGAGAAGTTTGGACGCATGTGTGGATACTTGCTTGAGAAAGGGTTAAAGCCTGAAATGGTTGAGAACCTATCCAGAGAATCAGTGTTGGATCAGTACAATAAAATAAAAAGAAAGGAAAAATTGAAGAGGGTCCAAACTGAGAGCTCTACAAAACAAACTGAAACATTTGTTGAGCCTCCAATAAAGAGAAGAAAGATAATGACTCTGAGGGAGAAACAGAAGATGCAGGATGAAAAGGAAATGTCCAAGGAAGTTCCTGTTGTTGAAACCCCTACTCCACAAGAAGTGAATTCTGAACCTGAAGATGAACCTTCTGTACCTTGGGAAAAAGAAGAGATGATCAACATTCTAAGGAACATAATGATTACTCAAAGGGGAATGGATGAAGCCTCTTTTAATGCATTGGAAAAGGAGGATTTGAAATACCTCTTCTATGCCCAAAAGGCTGAATGGGAGAAAGCTCTATGGGAAGGTGAGAACCCTAGATACTTTGTAGATGGGAGTTTTGTACCTGCTGGTTTGTCAAAAACTCCTGGTATGGAAAAAATGTTGCTAGCTCTTAAAGATGCAGGAGCAAATTTTGTTGAGCTTGCCAACCTTCCAACTAAAATGGTAGAAGCAGTCTACATCAAAACCTTCAATATGGGGCCTAGAAAACCCAAGAAGTCTATTCCCTTCAGGCCACCAATTTCAAGAAGATATCCACAAGGTGGAAGAGGTGAAGGTGGAAGAGGAGAATCAAGTAGATTTGCACAACAAAGAACAACAAGCCCACAATCAGATGTGGATCTTCCTAGAGAAATTTACTTTGATTCTGTGTGTGAATGCTTAAGAGTGATTATGGAAAGTAGACAACTAAGAGATATAGTTGTGAGAAATGATTTCTATGAATATACTCAAGAACAATTAGAAAGAATGACAACACTCACTTTGTATGATTATAGAAACAAAAACAGAGTGTCTGGAAGACAAATGAATGATCTTTCTAAATTCTTAAGAGATGAAGCCGACAGAGGATTCAGATTCCTAAAAGAAAAGAGAAACTGGAGGACTGCCCAACTTCACAAATCAAAGAGAACTGCAAAGTTAAGAAGGATGGACATAGCTGAAAGGGACTACAAGATGAATGTCAAAGACAAGAATCCATTGTCAATCATAAACAAATGCATAAGTCTTGAAAGAAGAATGATACGCCCCAACTACACAGTCCAAAGAAATGGCATCATAACTGAAGTTGAATACAAAGAAGATGCTGACCATTACTTGCTGAGAAACTCTGATGGAAAAGTACTAGGGATTATCAAGAAGGATGAAGACTTGAATTGCTTACATGATGAAGATCTAATGGATATTAGGGACTTGGTCATACCAGAAGGTCATACTCATTGCCGAGCCCTTGATATTTTCAAAATGAGATATGCATCAGTGATAACAAACAGAAGACAAGCCGCATACAATGCATGGAAGTGACAAAATTCCTAGATTAGGCTTTACTTTGTAATGTCTTATGACAGCTTTTTTGAATATGTAATTTGCTTATGTTAATTGATTATGTAATTTGACTTTTAATTTGATGTGTATTTTGACTAAGTGTAAGTAACCTTAGAAATTTTTTGGGTCAGCTGAGGTGTTCCAATCTAGGGGAAGATTGTTGAGTCAAACAATTGACCTAAGTGGGAGATTGTGAGACAAAGATTTGTTCTAAAGAGACATATGGGAGATTGGAATCTTCTCAACCTTCTCAGAATTCGCTAATTATGGATCCGCGCACACCTTAGACTTTCGAGCAAGCTTTTACTTAGCCGGGAACGATATTTTGACTATCGGGCAGGGTTATCTTCTCTAAGTCTTCTTTAGTGAATATCCGAGCAGGGTCTGCAAATTAGTGTATTACCGGGTATGGTTCACTAGTGTATGCATGTCCGTGCAAGGATCACTTTATCAAGCAGGTTTGTTCTTCAAAGACATGTTAAGTTCACTTCCGAGTAAGCTTTTTGGCTAACCAAGCTCATGAAGCCAAGTGACTGGAAGACCGGGCAAGGTATTCATTAATAAGTATGGTCCAAGTATGCTTGATGTATTGATGGAATATCTTAAGAATCATCGGGAAAGGTTCAACTCTAGCAAGGAACAGTGCTTCCAAGCACACTTTGCTAATTAGCTATTATCTAGCAAAAGGGTTGAAGGGACCATTGAAGAACAAGGTTGCTCGTAAGGGTTTGTCGGGCAAAGTCTGACAAAGTCAAGAAGATTGAAGTCTACCCGGTGAGTATTTTACTTGGTAAAATACTCTTCAAGTAAAGTCTAACCGGAAACTAATCCCGATCACACTTCTATATTACCAAGTCATATAGGATGGCAGAGCATACTCGGAAAGACAAGATTGATGCAAAGCCTACCCGGAAGACTTGTTTTACACTTAGAATATTTCTGAATATGTAATTTGAATATGTATTTACGTTTGGGGTTTTCTAGAAGGAATGACAGCTGTCATAAGGTGGCAGGCCTATAAATAGAATGTTTTAGGTCACGCCGCCTAAGGCAGAAAGACACATTAATTAAGAAAGAATATTGTTTGTGACGGCTGTCTTAATATAGTACGGATAAAACCTTCCTTCAAGAAACCCTAAATCGATTATCCACTTTGTATGATTGATATTATATAAATGGAAATATTTTGAGTAAATCTTGTTTTGTGTTGGTTACCTTTGAATACTGATTAAGCAACCATATGTTTGTTATTGATTCCGCCTTTAACAAACGGTAATCTTTCTAAATATAGCAACTTGTCATCAACTCCCTTGTCGAGACATCTATTTGTGTGAGTTATGGCATGATTTGAGTAAGATCCATCTGAAATCGGGGACCTGACATCAAAAATCTTTTCAGTTCCGTGTAGTTTTTTCTTTTCTAACTGATCTTCTTTTAAGGATTTGTCTTGTGCAACACGAATTTATTAGGTTAGGCTACTTTGGACAGTCATTCCGAGTGCTCGTACCCTCAACGGTTTAACTCTGTCCTTTCGGCTAAAAGCATCATATACTATATTGGCCTTCCCCGTATGGTATTTAATCTCACAATCATAGTCATTTAACAATTATACTCATCTTCTCTTTCTAATATTCAGCTCCTTTTGATCAAATATGTGTTGTAGGCTTTTGTGATCAGTATAGATGGTGCATTTGGTGCCGTACAAGTAGTGTCTCCAGATTTTCAATGCAAAGATAACCGCTCCCAATTCCAAGTCGTGGGTTGTATAATTCTTCTCATGTACTTTGAGTTGTCGGGAGGCATACGCTATTACTTTCTTCCGTTGTATCAGTACGCATCCTAAACCTTTACGAGATGCGTCACAATAGACTACCAAATCCTCTGTTCCATCTGGAAGACTTAATATTGGAGATTCACATAACTTTTGTTTTAACGTTTGGAAGGCCTTTTCTTGTTCTTCTCCCCTACCATACGTTCGATCTTTCTGAGTTAGGAGGGTTAAAGGTTGGGCAATGCTTGAAAAGTTTTCAATAAATCGACGGTAATACCATGCTAATCCCAAAAATTGACGAATTTCTTTCGGTGATTTAGGTACTTGCAAATTTTTAATAGCCTCAATTTTACCTGTGTGTACTTGGATTCCTTGTTGATTCACAATGTGTCCTAAGAACTGTAATTCTTGTAACCAGAATTCACATTTGGACAACATTGTGTATAATTTCACTTGCCTCAATAACTCCAAGATTACCCGCAGATGCTGTTCGTGTTCTTCTTTACATTTCGAATACATCAAAATGTCGTCGATAAACACTATTATGATTTTATCAAGGTAAGGTTTGTAAACTCGGTTCATGAGGTCCATAAACATTGCAGGTGCATTGGTCAATCCAAACGGCATTACCAAAATTTCATAGTGACCATATCGAGTTCGGAAGGCTGTTTTTGGGATATCTTCTTTCTGAATTTTTACATGATGACAACCTGATCTATGTTCAATCTTTGAAAAATACATCGCACCCTGGAGCTTATTAAACAAGTCATCAATTAGGGGTAAGGGGTATCTATTCTTTATAGTCACTTTATTCAATTCCCGTTACTCACTTTCTTTTTCACAAATAACACCGGTGCTCCCCATGGTGAATAACTATGTCGGATAATTCCCCTGTCTAGTAACTCTTGCAATTGGTTGGACAGTTCTTGCATTTCAGAAGTTGCAAGTCGGTAGGGTGCCTTAGCAATGGGGGCTGGTCCCGGTATCAGATCAATACGGAATTCAACTTGTCGGGTCGGTGGTAGACCAGGAAATTCATTAGGAAATACATCTGAATACTCGTGTACCGCTAGGACTAATCTCATATCTGATAATAAGATTAGCCTAAATACGGATCTAGTTCATAATTACGTTTGATTCATATGTTATGTAATATATATATCTATATTAGGTGTATGTATGAATAATATTAATATCAATATTGAGAGAGAGTCAGGCAGAGGTTCGTTAATTAAAATCTCAATTCTTTCATTAAACTGTGAACAGTGTTCACTATAAATAGGAAGATGGACCTTGTTCGTTAACATTCCATAACGAACTAGGGTCCACTTTGTTACATACGTTAACAAAGAAATACCTTAACGAATCATCCTCTGATTCGTTAAACATCCTTAACGAATCAGGAGGGATAATAACTTAGATCTAGTTCGCTAACCATCCTTAGCGAACTAGACTATTACATTAACGAATTGAAAGATAAATTAATAGTTTGTTACATAAACCAAAATGACAAATACGTTAATGATAAATACAAAGACTCGGACGCAAAACCGTGCACTAACAGACACCCCCTCGTCTTGACCTCTTTGTCTTTGTCTTTGTCTTTGTCTTTACTTTACTCGAAACGCTTGCACTGCCAGTATCTGCAACTATGAATTCCGTTCTCATAACATACACGCACAACGCGTTGGAACTGCATAGCCATGTCATAGTCTTCATTGCGCTCGATCAATATTTTATTCTTGTGTAGCTTGTCATTGTTGGTCTCGGTTAAGTTAACAAGCCACATCGGGTCGATGATCTTGATCAGCTCTGTCTTTAAACCTGTACCAAGAACAATGACGAGCTCGCCAGTATGATTGTCGTAGTACCAACGGTTGAAGGATAAATGTTTGTGTTGGTTCATTGTCTTCACCGGTAAACGCTTCATCGTCTTCGGCGGCTTAACCTTAAGAACCAACTTCTTCCATCCCGTTTTTGGATTGATCTCATCCATTCGCTTGTGGATGGGAATTTGTGGCTTAAAATACTTAAAACCATGGTTCACCTCAAACACCAAGTGTTGGTGAAAACGTTTTGCATGGTAGTCCTCACCACGATTAATAAACGGACGATACACCAAAGTGCGCACATCCCATCTTGGTAACGAGAGAAGATCAAATATCCTTTCGTAGTACTGGACGCCCTTCTCCCATTTAACAAAACATACCTTAATTTCAGATTCAAACATCCAAGAAACAATATTACCTTGCACTTTCGACACGGCCTTAAATGTGGTCTTCTGGTTGGCTTTGGCTTGTGCAATAGCTTCTTCTTTTTGTTCTTGATCAACAAACCTAAATGCCTTGATGATCTTACTTGCTTTCTTGTGTCTGAACCAACTCTTAATCTCCTCAAGAGACGGGTAGAGAAGTGAATCAGATTTTATATCAAAGACATTCTTGCCTTTGGAATTTCTCTCAAGATGGTCTTCTACTTCACTAACCGTTTCTTCATTAAATACTAGAGCACCCTGATCAACATTGGTGTGTTGAAACAAGTCAGGATACTCCTCAGCAGTAACATCCTCCACCTCGACCTACTCATTCTCATAAATAAAATTATATGTAACTTTATGTGTAAGGAAGAAGAAGAAGAAGGTGTATATGATGGTTCATATGCACGCCGTCCTATATACACTGCCTTTTCACGCTTCCCAATGTAGGAATCGAACTGATTCGTTTAAAATTTGAAATAACGAATCAGAAAATTCGTTAAGGTTAACGTAATACGTGGCATAACGAATTAAGTTCAACTCGTGTCTCAATTCGTGTCTTGATTCGTTAAGTATGCATAACGAACTGGATGTGTTTCGTTACAGAGTGCGGAAGCGAATTAGGTGGACGAACTAGAAAGTAGTTCATTAGAAAACAACCTAATTCGTTATCCATAATTAACGAATTAAACTTTATTTAATTTTAACTTTAAATAAAATAAAATAAATTAATGAATTAAAGAATTAATAAAATTAAATAATTATCTTTAACTTAAATGAATTACCGGGGACCTTTATCTCGATAATCGAATACATTAAAACCGTTTCACGTTTAGAAACCGATAACTTAAAAATAATTTAAATATAATCTCAATTGGTATCAAGGCAGGAGCTGCACTCGGTACATCAATTAACATAAAAAATATTAAATAATAGGTAACAAAAAAAAATTTGTTATTTTAAATTTTGTTAAAATGAAATATTTACCAGAAAATTATCCGAAAAATGTAAAAACAAAAAGGAAAATATTTTTGTGTTTTTGTATGATATTTTCAAAATAAGTACATATTTTTGGATTTTTGTCGAGTTTGAGCAGAGAATTATATTGACCAAATTGCTCTTCCATCACAGTTTTATATTTTAGCGATATTGCGACTGGTGTTAAGTCGGTCATTGGTATTGTTGTCCACTTAAATCTAATAACAAACTTTCAAGTCTTTTAGTGATATGATTAACGATTCAATTAGAGCACATAATATCATAAACTATCATCCTCTAATCTCGGTTCAAGCTTAATTTGATTTTTGCCATATCACCCCAACATGACTTAAACCATTATATTGTTGATCAAAAATTTGATATTTATAGAAGTTCATGAGAAATGTATCCACGAGTCCATTTGTCGGATTAAATACATTGTATCCCCTGGGGTCCGCTTCTTAATGGTATTAAGACGCACACAAGGGAGGAACTAAGTATGACTAACAGCGGATTTTGATCAAGTCAGTAATTTGGATTTGTACGAAGTACAACAGTGATCAAGTTTAATGACTTTGGGTTTGCTCTAAAAGCGAGTGAAATATCCATGCATATGAATACCCAGATGATTAAGCCGCATAAAGACTCACAGTGTCCAGAACCTCAAAGCTTGTTATTTGCTTTATATATTTTTGGGTGATCAAACAAGTATAAGGCTTGAGTATGACAGGTTATTACATTTCTGCCATCCTCACCGAGACTTTTTTCTAGAGACGAACACCTCTTTCAATTTGGCGTTTCTTTATGTTTATTTCACATACTTTACTCTACTTGTTTGTTTTAAGACCTACCAATGCACCAATGCAGTTAAGCACACAGTCTTTTAAGCTTATTTCTTGCTGGATTTGGAGTCAAGATAGTCAATGTACTATCATTTTCTCTTTTTGCTTCAAAAAACTCAAAATTTTAAGAAGCATAAAACAAAATAAAGATAAATTTAATTGCCCCTTAACTTAAGTCTATAAATAAATGGTTGTTCTATCAATTCACAAGTGAATAATAGGACCAAGACACGCAAGCATGCTTCACAAACTTAAATAACCGACATAATTTTCAGCGGAAAAATAATCTAAAAACACATAACGAACGCCCCAACTATTTTCCATTATCAGGTAAATGGCTATCCTGAATATTCATAAGAAACTATCAGGACCAAACATATACAAGTATATGTCCTTCAATTATAAGTAATTGACGTACTTTTCAGCGAACGCATGCAAAAATCTTTTTGGTTTTTCTCTATACATACATTAAAACACAATCTTTTTGTCTTTTTCAATTTTCTTATAAATAAAACAATCTTCACAATTTTTTTGGATTTTCGGATTTTTCTGTACAAACTGAAATCACAATCTTTTTGGATTTTCGGATTTCTCTGTAAAAACAGAAAACACAATCTTTTTGGATTTTCAAATTTTTCTATACAAAATTGAAATCACAATCTTTCTGGATTTTCAAATTTTAAAATGTTTTTGGTTTTTCAAAATATTTTAAAGAAAAACATTAAAGAAAAGAAATCACAATATTTTTGATTTTTCTAAATTTTCAAATGTTTTTGGATTTTAAATTTTTTATGTTTTTGGGTTTTAACTATACAAACGTTGGGTTTTAACTATACAAACGAAAAACACAATATTTTTGTATTTTCTAGTTTTTCACCCCCTAAAACCAAAAAAAAAAAAAAGTAGAAAAATGACAGAAAATAAAGATAGTCATCCTTGTTTAAGGATATCAGCGAGGGTCTTCAATCCATTTAAACCAAGAAAAAATTGAAAACGCGTTTTATTAAAAGCTTTGGTAAATAGATCGGCTTTCTGAAAGTCAGTATGTACTTTCTCAAGGTCAATCAACTTCTTCTCAAAGCAATCCCGTATAAAATGATATCGAATTTCGATATGTATTTTTTTTGAATATTTTACGTGATTCTTTGTGATAGAAATTGAAGCAGAATTATCAATCAAAATAGGAGTAGTAAGAAACTTCAAACCGTAGTCGCGATGATGTTGTTGTATCCACAAAACCTGGGAACAGCAATTCGAGGCTGTAACATACTCAGCTTCTGCGGTTGAAGTGGAGACCATTGCCTGCTTCATACACTGCCAGGAAACAAGCCGGTTCCCCAAAAATTGGCATCCAACTGTTGTTGATTTGAAGTTGATCTTGCAACCTCCGCAGTCCGAGTCTGAGAAGGCAGTAAGCTCAAAGTTATCATCCTTGGTGTATCACAACCCGATGTCTGGATTTCCCCTCAGATATTGAAGTATTCGCTTAACCGCAGCTAGGTGAGTCACTCGGGGACTTGCTTAAAACCTAGCACAAAGACAAACAGCAAACATAATGTCGGGTCGAGAAGCCGTTAAATACATTAAAGAACCGATCATGGCACGATAGAAGGTAGGACCAATGGTATCCTCCAATTCATCCGGTGATAAATTGTGACCCACGGGGAGAGGAGTAGAAGGGATTTTTCCGGCAGATATCTTGAATCGGCTCAAGACATCATTCACATACTTGGTCTGGTGAATAAAGATTCCTTTTGCAGACTGGTGAACTTGTAACCCTAAAAAGAAATTCATCTATCCCATCGAGCTCATTTTGAACTTCGTTTGCATGGACTTCTCGAACTCCTTACACAATATGTAGTTTGTAGACCCAAGGATAATGTCGTTGACATAAATCTGAACTAGGAGAAGATCATCAGCAACAGTCATATGAAATATAGTGCAGTCGACAGTCCCTCGTTTGAAGCCATTATCAGTCAGATGGTTGGCGAGCGTGCCATACCAAGCTCTCGGGGCTTGATGTAGACCATACAGGGCCTTGTTTAATCGGTAAACTCGGTCCGGCTAATCAGGATCTTCAAAACCAGGAGGCTGTAAAACAAACACTTCCTCGTTTAGTTCACTATTGAGAAAAGCACTTTTAAGCGTTACTTTCTTACTCTCAGCTGTATTTTCCATACTCCTCATACATATATGTTGAAATATGGAGGCACAGATCTTTATGCTACCCACTTGATGAAATATGTTTTCGGGTAAAGCCATAGTAAGTGTAGAATAAGCTTTTGTTTCAATCTCTAATGCTTTCTTCTCTTCTTGTGAATATTGAGAAATAGCTTTAGGATTAAAACCAATAGTGTCATCACCAATCATTGGAACAATATATACCTCATCTAAGCAATATGAGCAGAACATAACCCAAATTAGCACGAAAACGGGGTTCCCATTTAGCAAAATCGCTAAATTTCATCAACCATGTACATTTCCAATGTTAGCCTATTTCGGTATCAAGTTGCAACATTTGTTGCATTAACATGTTTTGTGAAGCTAGTGCATACATACCATCCATGTTTGATAAATTTTTAACTCTAAGGACTAGAGTTGAAAATTAAGATTCAAATTTTTAGGGTTAAAATTGAAAATTGGAATAATGAACTGTGAAAACAGTTGTAACGAACTGAGAACAGTAATCAACGAATCAAACCTTAACGAAGTCAAGGTTGATCAGGTAATGAATCAGAATTGAAATTAACGAATTAAGCTACGAATCAGATGGTCAACAAATAAGTCAAACTAAGATAACGAATTAGACGGTCAACGAACCAGTCAATCAACGAATAAGCTAAACGAAAGCTTTGCGAATCAGAAGATTATATTTAACGAATCACGAAGAAAAACTTAGCGAATTAGAGAACGAATTGCTACAATTGATTAACGAATTACAACGGTTTGTAACAAACTTCTGACAATGAATGCAACGTGGCAAAAGTTGTTATAACTCAAATTCCGAGGCAAGACACGGGTCACACGAATCAGTTTACACGAATAAGAAGGTATAACGAATCAACCAAAATTCATAACGAATTGGCTAAATATTGTTAACGAATTGAGTTGAATGAGTTAACGAATCAATCTGAAATTAATGAATCAGACTTGAATCATCTAATCTTCAAATCTTCATCTGGATTTTCCAGATTTCTGGAAACACGAAGAACACCAAACAAAAACCCATAAACGAAAATTTGTTATACCACCTCAATTCTCAACCAATTCACACATCCAACCTATCAATTTACTCATAAATAGAACACGAGTCTATCAATCTCGTAACTCAGTTCACCATAATTCATATCTAATCTAGCAAAAAATG
This sequence comes from Bidens hawaiensis, assembly GCF_021521415.1. Taxonomy (NCBI): domain Eukaryota; kingdom Viridiplantae; phylum Streptophyta; class Magnoliopsida; order Asterales; family Asteraceae; genus Bidens; species Bidens hawaiensis. The sequence continues at coordinate 299,893 of NW_027494223.1, read as the reverse complement.
ATTCCCTGTTCTCGGTCAAATCGAGATCCAACCAAAAACAATCCAAACACAATCCAAAATCCAATTCCGATCGTCCAAACCTCACAAATACCTTACCAAACACAAATCCAATCCAATCATTCCATAATTAAACCAATTCAACCTCAAATTTGATTCAAAATCAAACCGAAAATAAATTGAATCAATTTTCAATTAATTAACATCAAATAACAGGCAAATCAAGCGTAATTGAGCACCGAAAGCTCTGATACCACTTATTTGAACCTGGACTAATCCTTTAACACTACACAGATCTCAGATCTTATAATAAGATTAGCCTAAATACGGATCTAGTTCATAATTACGTTTGATTCATATGTTTTGTGACATATATATATATATATATATATATATATATATATATATATTAGGTGTGTATGTATGTATGTATAATATTGATATGAAGATTTTAAGAGACTCTGGTAGAGGTTCGTTAATTAAAATATCAATTCTTTCATTAAACTGTGAACAGTGTTCACTATAAATAAGAAGATGGACCTAGTTCGTTAACATTCCACAACAAACTAGGGTCCACTTCGTTACATACATTAACAAAGAAAAACCTTAACGAATCAGGAGGGATAATAACTTAGATCTAGTTCGCTAAACATCCTTAGCGAACTAGACTATTACATTAACGAACTGAAAGATAAATTAATAGTTTATGGAATAAACCAAAACAAAAAATACGTTAATGAAAAATACAAAGACTCGAGACGCAAAACCGTGCACTAACATCGGGTTCCCTAATTGTTACGATCGCCAAGTATAATGTACAACCTTGGCGCAAATACTTTAATGCCTTAAGTTGGGATACGAGAGGCAGTATAGTACCAGATTTCTCACCTTGAACAGTCATTGCCTCATCATTCGATAGAGGTATCCTAACAGTCTTATCCTTACAAATGATTTCAGCTATATACTTAGATAGCCAGTCCATACCGACTATAACATCAAAACTTCCTTATTTCACAGGAAGTAAATCAATAAGAAACGGATGGTCATTTAGGACAAGGGAACAGTTTGGGACTATTCGGTTAACAAGTGTAGACTTACCGTTAGCAAGTTCTATAGTGTATGGTTTCGTTATCTCACTAACCGGCATATTTTCTAAGGGGAAAAAGTTAACAGATACGAAACTTCTAATAGCACCCGTATCAAACAAAACTGAAGCATACTGACCGGAAACTAAGAATTTACCTGTCACCACGTTCGGATCATGACGCGCTTCGCCCGTTCCTATTACAAACGCGCGTCCCCTAGCTGCATTGGAAGTTGTTGCTTGTGCTTGGTTCTGCCTTCTCACTGCACCCTGATTCAACTTGGGGCAGTATCTCCGAAAATGTTCCTTACTACCACAATAGCAGGTACAGAGGTTCATGGTAGGTGGGATTTTCTGATTGAGTTGTGGTCGGGTTATTTGAGGTCGAGGTGGTTGGGTTGGTTGCTGTGGTCGGTTTACATTATTGGTGGGGGTTCTACAATTGGGGACATAATGTCCAGTTCTTCCACACTTGTGACAAACTACCTATTTACAATCACCCGCATGATGAAACTTACATTTCCAACATTTCGGTAGTGTCCCTCTATAAGCTTTTTTTTTCACGTTCGAACTAGTCATGGCATAATTTCGGGTATTCGAACGGGATCGTTTATTTTGAGGGTTTCCTTGCATCCTTGTCCCCTAATCAGATTGTTTTAAACTCGGTATTTCCCCCGGCATCCTTATCACACCACTTCTCATAAGATCAAAAGTAACAACACCCGCTTGAGATACAACACTTTCCAATGTTGGGTGGGCTACGGAATTAACTATGCTCCTTACAGCAGGGGTTAATCCCCAGATATAGCGTTCATTACGTTTAGCTTCCTGAGTAACTAACCACGGTACTAAGAGAGACAATTTGTTAAAATGGTTTGTATATCCCACATGGTCAGAACCCTTCATTTCCAAATTCCACAATTCATGTTCCAGCCTTTGAATCTCACTTTTTGGGCAAAAATGCTCTAGCATAAGGATTTTAAGTTCGGTCCATGACATACGGTTTATAGCATCTTGTCCCCTTATTTGAACCATTGTGTTCCACCACATCAAGGCATGATCCAGAAACATACTAGTAGTGAATTTGACTATACGGTCTGGTGGACATTCGCTAATATTAATTATGGACTCCGTCTTTTCAATCCATTTGACCAATACGTTAGGTCCCTCAAACCTTTGAATTCAGTCGGTTTACACGATGTGAGCTTTTTATATGCATTCCTGACGTGGGGGTTCTTGGTTATTACGATCATTACCGGTATTTGGTTGAGTGTTATTATTAGCAGTTGTGTTGACAACCGGTATGGGGTTTGGATTCGTGACATTATTGGGTTCAAAACGGTTTCAGGGTTCCCAACAACATTAACAGTCGGGGGATTATTATTAGTGTTTATAACATTATCAGTAGTCAACGGGGTAGTAACACCCGGTGCTACATTAGTATCTAGCGGAGATATATTAGTAGTGGCCGTAGTGGTGCTCGTAGGTTCGTTAACAGTATTGTTAGCACGTATGCCCTCAGTGACTTGTGCAACAATTGTTGGTATCACTGCTTGTAGTTGGCGAGCAATCATTGCGGCCACTTCCGCCTCAGATAAATGATTAGCTTTCTTTGGGCCATTCTATAAAATAATCAAATATATATAATAAGTAATATCGCTTCCACCATAATATGCACGATATCACAATATTACAATTCAAAAACACACAACTATGCCAAAAAACACGTTTGTATTAATCATAATCATTACTGTACATATGCATCCAAAATTAGCGCATAGGCTTAACCTGGTAATTGCCAGCGCTTGTATATGCGTATCAAAATTTATCACTAAGTGACATATAGACTTAAACCGATAAGGGCCAGTGCTTGTAATAGTTCTAAACTGTAAATAACTCCCAAGCCAACTCAACGTGCCATTACAAAATGCTGCATGGGATATCAAAAGACTATTTACATGAAACTTTACTACTAGTATTCTACTAATCCATACGTACAAGATAAACCAACCATACTACAACCGCTATTAATGCTACAATGATCGCCCTATCGATCCACAACTGAGATTCCATCTGATCCATACGCCATCGGTAGCCAGCGTTCGACCTCCTCACATCCCTCATATTCTGGTGAAGGTACAAAACATCTTCTTAGGTTTCCTGTCTGAATTGATTAAGATTGCTCAATGATATCGCTTGATCCAATACTTGGTCTGTTAACACCCTCAACCACTCAGGGTCAGTCATAAGAGGTGGTTCCTGGGTTGACATTGGTATACCCCAGGTAGGGACAGATATCTCGGTGACCTGTTCCCGCGACGTCTGCCCCCTATGGTAAGTCGAAATGGTGGGGACTGAATGCGCTACGGTGGGTATACGGAAATAAGAGCGCTCTGGTGGGTCCTGTGTGTAACAGTGGGTGGTGAAACATGGGGTGCTAGAGGTATAGGGTCTCTCACCGGGGTCCGGTAGGCGCTAATGGCTCCTTGTCCTACATTATTCCTAGGGGATTCCCTAGGGGGATAGGTGTCACAACGATAACCCGATAATTCAGGTTTATCTGTGGGTAGCTGATGGGGGACCACCGCATCTCCTAAACTCTCGCTCATCTCCTCCACTGGGTCCTCCTCTTTAGGTAATGTTGGTACCGCAATAGATAACCGATCTGTAGACCTCGATATATTCCTGCACAATGGTTAGTAAAAAAAATAATATCCTTCGATTATATTAATCATAATGAAATAAATGGAGGTATTTATACACATAATCACAGATACTCGTGTATATACATATATAATTATTTATTATTATATTTTATACACATATGTTGTTGTTTTTACCTATTGGATTGTTTAACGACTTTTTCTCAAATTCCCACGTATAAGCAAGTCCGTTATTATGTTCCGGAACATAATAACCCACTTGCCCATTCGAGTTCATCACGAAAATCGTCACTATATATTATTTAATATTATTTTATTCCAAGAGCTAATCGAGCCTACAGTTATATTAGGGTATCCCAAGGATATTCTAATTCTTTGTATCCAATGGCTCTGATACCAGCATCTGTCACACCCCAACTAGGTAATTGCGGAAACGTATTACGGGAATGTAATAGATAATATTGGTATCAACCACATTGTTTATAAAGAAATTTAACAAACTAATTTACATCATATTACATTGGTAGGTACTAAGTTTACAAACTAAGTGAAGAACATAAAACCAGTTCTAAGCTTCTTATTCATTATTTTGTACTGATATCTATTCACAGCGATCCAACTTCAGTTCTAAACACCAAGCACGTAAGCAATTATTCCATCTTTGGCTCACCTGAAAAGCATGTTAAAACGGGTCAACTACGTCTAGGTGGTGAGTTTCAAGTTTCACGAGTATGAACGAAATCAGTATACGAGTTCGTAAAGTTCACAGTATGTATGTATATATGTACGTGCAAGATGTTTTTATACTAAGCCACAAGTGAAACCGAAACGAGCTAAAACACATGGCCACCCCCTGCCCATGCACTCCCGTTGGCATTTAACAGCCACTTGGTCCCAAGTATGTGCTATGTCTAATACCACATAGCATAACGTAACAACTTTAATGACAATGTTCAACTGGGTTACCATGTTCCGGCATACCCCTCTGGCCCTGTCAGTTGGGTTTGTCAAATCCATAGTACTATCCACACGTCACCAGCACAAAGTTAATCACTTGTGTTTGTGGGGACTTTCAAGTGTTAGTACTTAGACAATTCACATCATCACACGTTTTCAAGTATATAAGTATATGTAAACATGCTTTCCAACCCAAAAGTTCATAAAATAGTTTAGAAAGTGGGCTCGTGAAACTCACCTTGTCGTAGTTCCGGCTGGTAATACGTGTCAATTAGTAGTGTGCCTCGATTATAGCTTACATCCTATAACCGGTATCGTACCGTAAATATTAGTACAGTGTTTAAACTAAATCGGGCTGTATAGCTAGTCTGGGTATAGCAGTTAAGCCCAAAACATGAGCGTAGTCTTAGATTGTGACGTTGTATACTATGAAATGATTAAAATCAGACTTGGCTCAGTTTCACCGTTTTCCGTGCCTGGTCAAGTTGATCGTTTATGTGTTTCGGGACCAGGTAAGATCACACAAACTTAAGTAAACATATTTATTGATAAAACGATTTGATATATGAAAGAATTTTGAAGTTTCGGTATCTGGATTGACCGTAGGGTTCGTCTCCTTTTTCACACGGGTTTGATTATACAAAACGCGTACAATCCATCCGAATTGTCCGGGATTCCCGTAAAAAGTTCATTTTTATCAAATTCATCTAAAACTATGATATTTGACCACTTTTGACATTTTGACTTACCAGTCAGTCCGTTAAACACAAAACTGCCGGTTTCGTTAAAACAAATATAGTTTAAATCTTTGATTAATCATAACTAATTTTTCACTTATATATATATTATGAAAATTTTTGTAAAAATAAATTAAATATGGATAATTTTATAAAAATATTTTCAGAAATTTTAAAATTAATTTTCTATTTATAAAAATTCATTAAATGTGTTATAATTAAGTAATAAATAGTCCGTTTATATCAAATGACATACGAAAAATCCGATAATATTTCCAAGTGGTCTAATATCATCAAATAGCCCCTTCAAAATCTCCAGAATCTAACTCCTTGGCCAAAATGCCTTTTTGTGCGATTTTCGGCTGTTAAAACTCGATTAAAACACAATTGCACAAAAATACTTCGACATCTCCAAATGTTACCAAATTTTTCCAGTGATATTAACATAAAATTTCTGGATTCCAAACCAAATGTAATAATTTTTCATGAAGTTTACCACTTTTTCCCGAATAAACGCCAATAAACGGTAATAAATTCGCCAAATCTTCTCCGTTTATCGAAACATTACTAAATTTGAACAGGGACTCACTTATGTGATCCATGATGTACCTGAAAATTTTCATAACCAAAAAACAAGCACATCACAATCGAAGCTCAAACAGCCCCTAAACGAGTTAACCGGTAATACCTTCTCGGTTTTTGGAGATTTTCGATAGCTTAAACAACTCTCAGGGTATTGGGTTCCAAACTCAGTGTATATACATATCATGTAGCATCAAACCAAGCATAAATCATCCATTTAACATCATTGTTAATTAGGGTTTCGATTTTGGTTTCAAATCGAACTTTCAAACCGTAAAAACGTCGTATTCATGTTCTAATCTGACTTTTAGATTAAAAATATATATGTTTATACTTTATAGACTTGTTTAGCATCAAAAAATGATTTTACTTGATGTTTATGATTTTTTTATGGTTAAACATGTTTAATACTAATCAAGAACTAATTTTCCATGGTTAAACTTTGTTAATCAAGTTTGAAAATCAAGAAATTAGAAGTTTACCTCTAGCATTTTGGTTGAGAAATGATGAAGATCAGCAGAATAATGCGTTGGTTGATGTTTGGTATAAGAAAAATATCTAAGACCAAGCTTATTTAACAAGTTATTCAATGGGGTCCTCCCCCATATTGCGGCCGGCCCAAAGAGGGGGCCCTTTGGGCCCCTCTTGGCCCATTAGTGCCTCGGTATTCGTGCCATGCGTAAATGATGATTCAAAATTTAATTCGGGTTCGTTTTTTTCGCAACAAAACAAGTTCGAGTGCGAAATGCAGCGCGAAAACAAGTTTTTTTCAGCTCTTTTTTGTAAAATAAGAAAAACGTACTGACTCGTTGTAAAAATCAAAAATATTTTCACGGATTGCTTAGAACATGTCATATAAGTGTTTTGTAGATCTTTTTCGGCTTATCGGATGAAACAATGTTCGTTTTGGTGTTAACGATTGCGTTTAAACTCATAGCGTATCGATAAACAAAACCTTTTTCGTTTAAATGGTTTTAAACGTACTGGGGCCTAAATATCAATATGTTAGCCTCTATAACATCTATATAACTCATATATGACCCCTCAGTATATATATACGGGTCTTAGTTAGTATCAGTTGGTTACTTGTTTAATCGCTACGAATTTACCGATTGATCGTTTACTCGCTACGTAATGAATAAGTTATACCTCGTTTTGTCACGAATGTCACAAAACTCCATTGCCGATTACACTTTCTTAAATTACTCTCTGGTTTATGGATCATTTCTGCACGAGGGATTTTGATTAATTCAACCTCAAATTCCATATTTGGATTTTCAAAGTTGATAAGTAAGTCAGGCATATAAGATATGTTATTCACGTTTAAGTTGTCTTTCGTCCGTATATGATGTTATACTGAGTATGAGTTTTGGGTTGACCGGATAAGTTTTACAAATAAGCTGAATGTGCGTATAAGGTGTTATACGAAATAGTTATACGTTGAAGGTTATACGCTGAAGGTTATACGTTGAAAGTTATACGCTGAACGGTTATTGTTTGATCTCGTTAATCTCACACAGATCACAAATCTGATATGCAATTAATCTATCACGGATCTAGTTCAAGATTACTCTTGATTATATGTTATCTGTTATTATTATTAGTATTGGTTATATATATATATGTGTGTATGTATAATATTAGGATGAAGATCGAGAGAGAGATTGAGCAGAACTTCGTTAATTAACTCTCAAAACTTAGATTAAATGTGAAAAGAGTTCACCTATAAATAGAAGATAGGTCTAGTTCGCTAACATCCCCTAGCGAACTAGACACTACTTCGTTACATTCATAAACATATAAATAAACTAACGAATCATCTCCTGATTTGTTAAACATCCTTAACGAATCTGGGAGATCTTAACTTAATTCTAGTTCGCTAAACATCCTTAGCGAACTAGACTTTACATATAACGAACTAACTTAAACAATAACATTTTATTACATTAAACAAAACGTCAAATACGTTAAAGATAAATATAAAGATTCGAGACGCAAAACCGTTTACTAACAGACACCCCCTCGTCTTGAGCTCTTTATCTTTAAATTACTTAAAGCGCTTGGACTGCCAGTCTCTGCAACTATGAATTCCGTTTTCATAACAAACACGCACAACGCGTTGGAATTGCATAGCCAGGTCAAAGTATTCATTGCACTCAAATAGAATACTGTTCTTGTGTAGCATATCATTGTCGGTCGGGGTTAAATTCACCAACCAAATCGAGTCAATGATCTTTATCAACTCAATCTTCAACCCTTTACCAAGAACAATGACGGCCTTGCCAGTACGATTATCGTAGTACCAGCGGTTGAAGAATAGATGCATGTGTTGATTCAACGTCTTCACTGGCACCTGCTTCATCGTCTTCGACGGCTTTACTTAAAGAACCAACTTCTTCCAACCAGTACTTGGGTCAATCTCATTGAGACGCTTATGTATGGGAATCTGTGGTTTAAAAAACTTGAACCCATGGTTCACTTCAAACAGCAAGTGTTGATGAAACCAACTTGCATGTTTATTCCCACCTTTATTAATGAATGGACGGTACGCTTTGACCCAAGCTACAGCTTCATCTTTCCGTTCTTGATCAACATACCGATATGCCTTGATTATCTTGCCAACATTCTTATGGCTGAACCAACTGTTAATCTCCTCAAGAGATGGGTCAATCTTTGGGTCGAATCTTGTGTCAACAAAATTAGCAACTTGTTTACCCTTAGATTTCTTCTCGAGATGATCTTCTGCTTCTTTTACAATCTTCTCATTAAACACATGAGCACCTTGATCAACATTTGTGTGTTGAAACAAGTCAGGATACTCGTCAGCAGTCACATCTTCCACCTCAATTTCTTCATCCTCATAGATAAAATTTGTCCTCAACTCTACCATAGGATAATTTAGGATCTCGTCATCATTGATTACCTCAGCATCAGGCTCAGTCTCTAACATGGTCATTTCATCATCATTTAGACCAAGCAAGATCGCAATCTTCTCTCGTGTCAGTGACTTGTCAACAAACTGCCCCACTTCTATCTCATCAGCATTCACCATACTCCTAATCACCCCCTTTATCATCCATTAATATAACCGTATCGGCCTCAATCATCTCAATTGGTTTGGCAGCCGAATGATCATGATAAACAATGATCTGTTTGCTCGAATTATCAACAGAACTCGTACCCACACCAGAAGCTGGGTCTTGAGTTTGTTTAGGCTCACCACCAGCACCAGACTCATCAGGATCTTTCTCATCATTCTTGATCTTCTTTAAAGCATCACATTTGCAAGTTAATTGCAAGATCAGGTCCTCTTGTTCTCTAAATTTCACCCCCTGAGACTTAACAATCTCACGTAGGGCTTTTGTTTCTTTCTGACAGATGGAAACATAGCTGATCAGCTTCTTCTGGTTCTCCATCAGACGTTCTTGGTTCATACGATCAGCAGACATCTAATTTTCATACAAATGAAGGAGATTCAATAACATGTCTGTCTGACGGTTCGGTGGCATAGCATACAAAGATGGATGAACAGGCTGGATTGGTCCCTGAGGCCTTGTAATTCTCATAAATGAGAGATCACTAGGTGGAGGAGGCCTCATTGACGGTGTTGGAGGAACAGTAGAAGGTGTAGCAGAAGGCATCGGTATCTCAGTTAAGGCCATCTGTGGAATCATACCCAACTGCTCATGAGGTACCATCGTCGTTGTGAATGTAAGCGCCGGAGTGCTAATAGTAGTTTGCACAACCGGGCGTTTAGGAATTGCAGGACGAGACGGTGGCACACCAATAATTACACCAGCTCCAGCTGATACTCGTCTCTTTGCTGGAGCCTCAAAAGCTTGTGCTTTACCTTTTCGTTTCCTTTCACATTGAGCTGCAATGGTAGCAGCCAACGCAGCTTCAACGGCAGCCTGTTGTTCTCTCAAAGCTGCATCACCATTACCACCATTTCCACCTTCATTACCACCATCATCTCCATCATCACCATCGTTCCCACCTTCTCCTCCCTCACTCCCGGAATCCGAGTCATCATGGATCCAGCGATCCTCGGGAGGACATACATAATCAGGGTTAACGATATGACCAATCATCCGTTTGTCCCGTGGCCTCTCCTTACGATAAAGTGTCATTCTACGCATCGTGTCAGCCTTCATATGCTCTAGATCAAGGACATCGTTCACTAACGTTTGATCAATCACCTAGTTTGGAATAAGATCTTGAATTATCAACTGTAGAAATCGGGGATACATCAAGAACTTTTTCTTCTGAGCTGTCTGCTGAACTTGTTCTTTCAGATGATCGAAAACCATTTCCGAGTAGTTGAATGGCTTGTTGAGAATAAGAGCCAAAAAAGCCGATTTCAAACTGATACGTCATTCATCAAATCCACCTTTACGACCACCCATGCAATGAATCAGTACATTTAAAAGATACTTGTAAGGTGGGCACAGGCCGTTCTTGTTGAACATAGAATCGTCAATATTTCTACTATAAAATACCCTTGTAAATAGGCCCTTGATTAAACTCTTATCAAACTCACTTGGATGATCAACTGTATCCTCAAACCGAAGCACCCTCCTAACCACATCAACATCCACAGTAATAGGAGTTTGATTGATTGTTTCTCGAATATGATTCTCGGTTTCAATGAACTCAGCAGTATTCCAGAACTGCTTAATAATACTCAGATAAACCTTAGGTTTAGCAGTTATAGCATAATGAATCACCGAACGACGTAGAAACGCTAACATAGCCCCAAACAGAGCTTCATCAGCAACGTCTGAATCAACATAGGCACATATGTTGTGCTTCTTGTCAAAGGAAAACAGTTGGACCTCTTCTTGTTCCTGAGGTTGTTCTTGATCTTGTGGTTGTTCTTGTTCTTGAGGAGCAATGGGTGGATCTTGATCCATTTGATCAGCCATTTCACTAAATAAATATAAACGATTATAAGTAAAGAGAAAAAGTAATATGCATTTAGTAATGATAAGTAAAGTTTATATTTAATGTATCAATTTTGCGTTGATGTATCGTATTATAGATGTTGTATTTAATTTTGTGTGTAATCGATGTGTCGACGCGTGTAGACCGTTGGGATATTACAGTGATTTATTAAATACAATAGTTGGTAAAATTAATTAATTAATTAAAATTGAAATGTCATTCGTTTGATTAACAATCTAATTCGTTACAAATATGTAACGAATCAATTGATTTGCTATCATGTAAATAGTTAACGAAATAGACTTAGCAAATTACTATTTAAAAGAATGAACTAGAATCCAGTTCGTTATGATTTAATGAAGTCAAGTCTGATTCGTTGATTAACTTATTCGCCAAACTAGTTCGTTTGAATTAGTAACGAATTGGACACTAAATAGTTCCAATTCGCTAAAAATTAACGAATGGTCAAAAAGACTTGATCTTTGATTCTCATACTAAAAGTCAAAATTAAATTAAGAACACTGAACGTCAACACCATGAACCCAGTATCAATTAATCCATAATCCTCGTTGGATAACTGAATCAACAGGCATAGCGATCTCGGAAATACAATACGAAGCACACGATGTTGAGATTGAGGTTCAACACCATGAAATAAATTAAGTACACTCGGAGTTTTAACTAAGCATAAACCCCCGAAAACATAAACATTTAATCGACCCGGCAAACAAGAATCGAAACATTGATTAAAGTCTACCAAGGGTCTTGTAATCGCATTCCGATTACAATGACCTATACATAAACCATATCAACACAGTATCGCATAGATAAATCAGAGTTTTAAAACTCATAAAACCCTTATAACAAAAATTGCATAATTAGCCTATCAAGACAGTGTCATTTTTGACGAAAATCACATAGAAGTGATCATCTATACCTTAGTAACACACTGATGTATTCAAAAGTTCAAAATTCGAAGGTCGAAAAATCATAGAAAAATTTTAAAGGGTTTCTTTAGGTATAAGGAAGAAGATGAATAGTGAAGGACGGTTCGTATAACCTGTCTTTTATACTATTACACGCTTCCCAATGTACCCTATGTACGAATCAAACAGATTCGTTAGAGATTTAAATAACGAATCAGCTGATTCGTTCACCTTATTTAAACACGTGACATAACGAATCAATATTCAAATCGTGTCTTGATTCGTTAAACAAGTATAACGAATTAAAATTCAAATCGTGTCTTGATTCGTAAAATATGCATAACGAATTGGATGTGTTTCGTTACAGAGTGCGGAAGCGAATTAGAGACACGCTTCCAAATGTACCCTGTGTATGAATCAAACAGATTCGTTAAAGATTTAAATAACCAATCAGCTGATTCGTTTACCTTATTTGAACACGTGACATAACGAATTAAAATTCAAATCGTGTCTTGATTCGTTAAATATGCATAACGAATTGGATGTATTTCGTTACAGAGTGCGGAAGCGAATTAAAGACACGAACTAGACCGTAGTTCTTTAAAGGATACCCTAATTCGTTATCCATAAATAATGAATTAAACATGATTTAATTTTGAAAGAATAAATAATAATTAAATGAATTAAATAAACTAAATTAAAGAATTAAAACATTTAAAATTAATTTTAAATGAATTACTGAGGAACTTTATCCCGATAATCAAATACTTTAAAAACCGTTTCACTTTTTGAAACCGATAACTAAATTATTTAAATAGTATGTAAAAGCGAGATTAAAAATATTTTTGAGATTTTGTAATATATAAAGAATGCATTTTAATGAAAAGAATCTGAAATAAAAACTGTAAAATCTTTTTGTGTTTTATATGTATTTCAAAAACAGAACATATTTTTGGTATTTTTGTTGAGTTTGAGCAGAGAATCATATTGACCAAATTGCCCTTCCATCACAGTTTTATATTTCAGCGATATTATGACTGGTGTTAAGTCGGACATTGGTATTGTTGTCCACATAAATCTAACAACAAACTTTCAAGTGTTTCTGTGATATGATTAATTGGTTCAATTAGAGCACAAGATATCATAAACTATCAACCTCTAATCACGGTTAAAGCTTAATTTTATTTTTTCCATATCACCCCAACTTGACTTAAACTATTATATTATCGATCGAAATTTGTTTTTATAGAAAGTTATGAGCCATGCATTAATTTTCTGTTACTATGAGTGAATATGCACGAGTCCATCTGTCGGCTTACATACATTGTATCCCCTAGGGTCCGTTTCTTAATGGTATTAAGACGCACGCAAGGGAGGAACAATGTATGACTAACAGCGGATTTTGATCAAGTCAGTAATTTGGAAATTTGTACGAAGTACAGCAGTGATCAAGTTTAATGACTTTGGGTTTGCTCTAAAAGTGAATGAAATATTCATGCATATGAATACCCAGATGATTAAGCCGCATAAAGACTCACAGTGTCCAGACACTCAAAGCTTGTTATTTGCTTTATTTTATTTTTGGTTGATCAAACAAGTATAAGGCTTGAGTACGACAGGTTATTACATTTCAGCCATCCTCACCGAGACTTTTCTAGAGACTAACACCTCTTTCAATTTGGCGTTTCTTTATGTTTATATCAAATAATTTACTCTACTTGTTTGTTTTAACACCTACCAATGCACCAATGCAATTAAGCACAAAGTCCTTTAGGCTTACTTCTTGCTGGATTTGGAGTCAAAATAGTCAATGTACTATCATTTTCTCTTTTTGCTTCAAAAAACTCAAAATTTTGTGGAGCATAAAATAAAAATAAAGATAAATTTAATCGCCCCAGTTAACTTTAGTCTATAAATAAATGGTTGTTCTTTCAATTCATCATATAACCAAGACATGCAAGCATGCTTTACAAACTTAAATAACCGAAATAATTTTCAGCGAGAAAACAATCTAAAAACAAATAACGAACGCCCCAACTATTTTCCATTATCAGGTGAATGGCTAACCCAATCATTTACAAGTAAAATCAGTACCAAATATGTACACGTACATGCCCTTCAAATGTAGACAATTGACATATTTTTCAGCGAACGTATGCAAAAATCTTTTTGGTTTTTCTCTATACATACTTTAAAAACCAAAATATTTTTGTCTTTTTCAGTTTTCTTATAAACATAATCAACTTCACAGTCTTTTTGGTTTTTCGGATTTTTTTGTACAAATAGAAATTACAATATTTTTGGATTTTCAAATTTTAAAATGATTTTGGTTTTCCAAAGAAAATTTTAAAGAGACCAACATTAAAGAAAAGAAATAACAATATTTTTGATTTTTCTAAATTTTTAATGTTTTTGGATTTTATCTATACAAGCGAAAAGCACAATCTTTTTGTATTTTCTAGATTTTCATACAAGCGAAAAGCACAATCTTTTTGTATTTTCTAGATTTTCACCCCCTAAAACCAAAATAAATTTTAAAAGGAAATAACAGGAAATAAAGATAATCATCCTTGTGTAAGGATATCAGGAAGGGTCTTCAATCCATTTAAACCAAGCAAAAATTGAAAACGCGTTTTCTCCAAAGCTTTGAAAAACAGATCGGCTTTTTGAAAGTCAGTATGTACTTTCTCAAGGTGAATCAACTTCTTCTCAAAGCAATCCGGTATAATGTGATATAGAATTTCGATATGTTTTGTTTTCGAATGTTTTACAGGATTTTTTGTGATAGAAATTGCAGCAGAATTATCAATCAAAATAGGAGTAGTAAGAAACTTCAAACCGTAGTCGCGAAGATGTTGTTGTATCCACAAAACCTGGGAACAGAAACTCAAGGCTGCAACATACTCAGCTTCGGCGGTTGAAGTGGAGACCGTTGTCTGCTTCTTACACTGCCAGGAAACAAGCCGGTTTCCTAAAAATTGACATCCTGCAGTCGTTGATTTGAAGTTGATCTTGCAACCTCCACAGTCCGAGTCTAAATAAGCAGTAAGATCAAAAGTATCATCCTTGGGGTACCACAACCCGATGTCTGGATTTCCCCTCAAATACTGAAGTATTTTCTTAACCGCCGCTAGGTGCGTCACTTGTGGACTTGGTTGAAACCTAGCACAAAGACAAACAGCAAACATAATGTCAGGGCGAGAAGTTGTTAGATACATTAAAGAACCGATCATGGCACGATAGAGGGTAGGATCAATGGTATCCTCCAATTCATTCGGTGATAAATTGTGACCCACGGGGAGAGGAGTAGAAGGGATTTTTCCGGCAGATATCTTGAATCGGCTCAAGACATCGTTCACATAATTTGTCTGATGAATAAAGATTCCGTTAGGAGACTGGCGAACTTGCAACCCTAAGAAGAAATTCATCTCTCCCATCGAACTCATCTCGAACTTTGTTTGCATAGACTTATCGAACTCCTTACACAACGTGTCGTTTGTAGACCCAAAAATAATGTCATCGATATAAATCTGAACTAGGAGAAGATCGTCACTAACATTTTTACGAAATAAAGTGCAGTCGAAAGTCCCTCGTTTGAAGCCATTATCAGTCAGATGGTCGGCGAGCGTGCCATACCAACCTCTCGGGGCTTGATGTAGACAATAAAGGGCCGTGTTTAATCGGTAAACTCAGTCAGGATAATCAGGATCTTCAAAACCAGGAGGCTGTAAAACAAACACTTCCTCTTGTAGTTCAACACTGAGAAAAACACTTTTAACATCATATGCCAGGAATATACGAATCGACTCTAATCTTGCAACTGTAGCATATACTTCTGTGTAATCAACAACCTCTTGCTGATGAAAACCTTGCACCACTAGACGTGCTTTGTTTCTGACAATCACCCCTTGATCGTCTTTCTTACACTTAAATACCCACTTAGTCGGAATAGCTTTCTTGACTCTAGCAGGTTTGTCGATTAAGTCCCAAACACCCAAACGTGCAAATTACTGTAATTCTTCTTGCATAGCTTCCACCCAAGAAGGATCTTCAAGTGCCTTACGAGCCGTCGTTGGCTCAACATGAGATAGAAAGCAAATGAATTTCGCAAGATTTACAATTCCTGATGAATGTAAATCAGCATATGCACACAATACACTATTATCACTTGATGAAGCAACTTGATGACGTGTATGGACACCCACATCAAGTTCTCCAATGATGTTTTCCTGTGGATGATAACCATGCATCCGAAAAGTAGGATTCTCAGGAACAACAACATTATCAAATAAGTTAGTGTAATTTTCACCAAGATCAGGAGATGAAACATCACTATCAAGTTCAAGAACTTGATCATTAACTTTCTCATCATCAGAAGAAGTAGATACATTATCAAAAGCAGCTGGAGAAGCAACATGAGGTTCCTCAGTTGTAGCTATAGATGGAGCTTCAGCATCATTAGAACTTGAAAATCTTGGAATGGCCAATTGATCTTCAAAGTATGCTCGAACCAGATCTTCGTCTATATGTTCAGGTGATGGTGTAAATGAATTAAATAAACTATCATAGTCAAACATCCAGTCGGGACCTTTCCCCTGAGAAGGAGTTGTGTACTTTTGACAGTCCACATGGTACCATTCCTCAATACAACCAGAGGTGAAATTAAATACCATTTTCTTTGGAGATGCATATCCCAAGAAATACCCTTTGATAGCTTTTTCTTCAAATTTACTTGCATCCTTCTTCAACATTGTACACGCACACCCAAATGGTTCCAGGTACTTTAAATTAGGTTTTCGATTATTCAACAACTCATAACTTGTCTTCTTGTGTCTTTTAACAGTTAGAACCCGATTAAGCGTATATCAAGTTGTATTCACCGCCTCATTCTAGAATTGGACGGGAAACTTAGAATCAGCGAGCATAGTTCGTGCAGCTTCAATCAAGGTTCGATTCTTTCTTTCAGCAACACCATTTTGTTGAGGTACATAAGGTGCACTGTATTCTCGATGAATTCCTTTTTAATAAAAAAGAAATCTAATACAGTGTTTTTGAATTCAGTACCATTATCACTTCGGATTCTCCTCACCTTTTGTTTGTATAGTGATTCGATCTTGGTGATAAGGTTTTGTACCAAAACCGGTGTTTGATATTTCAAACTCATAAATAACACCCATGAGTATCTTGAATAATCATCAGTTACCACAAGACAATACCAATCCCCAGAAATACTCGCACGATTCGCAGGATCAAACAAATCCATATGAAGTCGTTCAAGAGGAGTATTAATGGTGTTTAATAACTTAGAGGGATGTGTCTTCTTCTTCTGCTTGCCCTTTTGGCATGCAACCCAGTGATCAGATAATTTAAAATTCTTCAACGAGACACCTTCCACTAAATCCTTAGCCATTAAATAGTTTATCTTTCTAACATGTATGTGACCCATTCTACGATGCCATAGAATCGAATCTTTCTCAGTTGCTTTCGAGACAAAACATGTTTCGATCGATGTGGATACTTTAGAGATAATGTTTAAGACATAAATATCATTTGATCGTGGTGATCGCATGACAACCATGTCCTCGGGAATCACATAGCCCGATTTCAAGATGAGACATTCTTTGTCAGTAAATATCGTTGTGTACTTCTTATCACAAATTTGTGATACACTTAATAAGTTATGATCCACATTGTCACAATAATTTACTTTCTCAAAAGTAATGTGACCATTTGAAACTTCACATTCTTGTGTGGTCATTCCCCTAGAATTCCCAGCAAACGCTACATAACCCCCTTGAATATTTCTCACGTTGGTTAATAGTTCGAGATTCCCAGTTATATGATGAGAACATCCATTATCCATTATCCAGTTTTCACCAAACACAGTCTTGAATGAACCCTACACACAAAGTAAAGATGATTAGTTCAAAAAGGCAGCCCAGGCCTCAGTCTTGGGCACCTTTTGGTTTTCTCTTGGAACATTAAATTTAACAGACTTCAACTGTTGTTAAACCACTTGTGAATATTTTACCGGCTTCTTAGACTTTCGTCTTAAGTAAGCTGCTTGAACCACATTTGAATTCTCATTCTTTCATAACGGTGCAGTTGGAATAAACTTGGATTTCACTTGACCATGAGTCTCATTAACATGAATAACCTTTAGAGGATTCACATTAGAGAACATAATATGAGTATCATCAGCATATGACACAGGTCGTTTTTGAATCTCTTTTACAAAAGTAACCGGTTTAGAATGGTCTTTGATAAAAGGATGAAGATTCTGATAACTCTTCTGACTACAATTTCTCACTACATGACCATGCTGACGGCAAAGAAAACAACTTCGCATCTCCACACGATGATGTTGAGAATTAGTTGGAACAAATGATGCAGAAGATTG
This sequence comes from Bidens hawaiensis, assembly GCF_021521415.1. Lineage (NCBI taxonomy): Eukaryota > Viridiplantae > Streptophyta > Magnoliopsida > Asterales > Asteraceae > Bidens > Bidens hawaiensis. The sequence goes on along the minus strand of NW_027494223.1, from coordinate 281,603 downwards.
ATGATGGCTCACATTTTTGGTCATGCTCTTAGCAAACTCATCATATAACTTAGATTTATTTTTCAAGTAAAAATCTAAATTAGAGCTGTTTGAAAAACTTTTCAGAGTATTTGTTCCAGTTGACTTTATGAATTTAATATTTTTAGCATGTGTTAAAACTTGCTTAGCTTTAGTCAATGGATCAGAAGAAACTGATGTTTTTGCTTGAGCATACAGACGTTCAAGTTATTGAACCTGTGAAGTTTCATTGTGAAATACACTCTCAATCAGTTCTGGTTTAATGATACTAATTGGAATGTCTTTCTCAGTAAACATTGTGTCAATTCCTTTCAACTTGAAAACTCTAACAGATGATGGCTTAGAACTAGGAGGATTATAAAAACGTATTAAGTACTCAGCAGAAATCTTTTGTTTATCTTAGTTCTTTGCCTTCATTGGTTTAGGTTTCACATTTTCTTCCATTTTCACTTGAGACTTGAATGAACCATACACAGCTTCCTCAAATTCTTGAGGCTCGCAAAGAATATGATTAGAATTTGGAATGTTTTTATTCTTTTGTATTACATCAGGTTCAAACACGTCTTCGATAATTACTTTGTCAACATTCTCAACAAAGACTTTGTTGCTTTCAACATGAGGTTTTTGAGGAGCAATTTGGGTTTTAACAGTTTTTGTTTTAACCGGCTTAGATTTTTCAGATATCACAGATTCTTTTTCAATCAAATCCTCTTCTTTTCTAGCAAAAGGATTAATTTTATAATCATTGTGAAAAGGTGGCGGAATTTCAACAAAACCGATACCTTTCTTTGAATCTTTTTGTTTTCCAGACACTTCAATAATTTCATTCAACAGAAAAGAAGAATTTCTAAATTTTCCCAATTTATTCTTCAACTCAAGAACCTCATTTTCAAGCTCGATTATCTTTGAACGATGTTTCAAGATTTCTTGAAACTTTTGGTCATTAATCGTCATTTTCACATATAACTCAGCCTTGAGATCGTGGTTACTTGTCGAAAATGCTTCAATCTTTTGTCGAGATCGCATTTAAGATTCAAAAGATTGTCGATAAGTATCATTCAGAGAAGCAATTTCTCTTACTAGATTATCATTATGAGTTTTCAAAGCTTCTAAATTAGGTTTGTTAGAATTACAGTCAACACATGATACTTTAACAGATGAAGTAGCAGAGATAGAATGACTAACCTCATTGATCTTAGCCATGCAAGCAAACACCGTTGGAGACTTGTCAGAAGAGTCGTCAGAATCAGATCTAGAATCATTATCAAAAGACATCTCACTTCCACTTGCATCTTGACAATCTTTATGTAACCCAAACATAGCCAGATTTGCTTGAGTCTCATTACAAAGTAATCGTTGTGACCAATCATTTACATCAGCCAACAAATCTTGTGATGTAGAAGTAGATGATTTTTTTCAGCATCACAACCTCGTGGTGTAGATGAATTTTGATGTTGACCACGAGGACCAGTATACTCTTTCTTCGGTTTGTCACACTCCTTTGCAAAATGCCCGAACTCTTGACCATTATAGCATTTCACTTTTAACTTGTCAAATCCCAATTTCATTTTCAAGGATGGAAGATCCTTTCTAGTCCTCTGCATGAATCTTTTAAATTTAAGGACGATCATAGCCATGTTCCACTTTAAATCCATGATTTCCAAATCATCTGGATCAATCTGATCATAATCCTCATTAGTTAGATCACTTGTGGCAATCTTACTACTTACCAAGTTTTCATACGAAGACTTAAAGGCTGTTAGAAAAGCAACATTATGTTCAGCTTCCTTCATATTGACACTTGGTGGTGAAGCAAATGGATTAGTAGTAGTTGAACTTCCAGAACCACCAGATGATCCAGAATTACCAGCAGTGTAAAAACATGCTCTTGGATCATTAAAGATAGTTGATTCTTTTTCACTTGCATCTTGGGTAAGAAAAGCAGTTATCGGAGAGATAGTTGAACTTAGAGGCATACTACCACCATATAAAGCGGGATCTTGACTATCCTTGGAGGAATTTTGACACTTAAGATCATATTCTCTTGCTTCAATCTATTGCAAGAATTCAATGGCAGTCAAGTCTTCATTCAAGAAATAGTTATTTTCTTTAAGAACATTAAAAATGTTGAGTAAGAACTTGGTAGTTCACTCTTAATAGTGTCAATCTTATCCATCTCAGTAACTTCCAATTTCATTTGGTCCATTTCAGCAATTAAGTGATTAAATCGTGTAATCATCTCTTCAACAGTTTCTCCCTTCAATAGATTATAGTTTCGAAACTGAAACTTGAGCATCACTTTCTTACTCTCAGCTGTGTTCCCCATACTTCTCATACGAAGATGTTGGAATAAGGAAGCACATCTCTTTATGCTACCCACTTGATGAAAGATATTTTCGGGTAAAGCCATAGTAAGAGTAGAATAAGCCTTTATCTCAATCTCTAATCCTTTCTTCTCTTCTTGTGAATATTGAGAAATAGCTTTGGGAGTAAAACCAGTAGAGTCATCACCAATCATTGGTGCCATATAAACCTCATCTAGACAATACGAGCAATCAGGGTGAACGGAACCCAAATGAGCACGAAATCGAGGTTCCCATTTAGCAAAATCGCTAAATTTCATCTACCTAGAACATTTCGAATTTGAACCTATTTCGGTATCAAGTTGTAAATTTGTTGCATCAACATGTTTTGAGAAGCTAGTGCATACATACCAGTCATTTTTGTAAAGTTTGAAACTTTAAGGATTAAAAGTAAACTTAGGTTAACAAATCTGTAAACAATGTAACGAACTGTAAACAGTTATAGCGAACTGTGAACAGTAATCAACGAATCAAACCTTAACGAAATAAGGATTAATGTTAACGAACAAGAAATGATTAACGAATCAACTTATACCACGAACAAGATGGGCAACAAATCAGTCAACGAATCAGTCAACGAATCAATCAACGAATCAGTCAAAGAATCATTCAACGAATCAATCAACGATTCAGTCAACGAATCAGTCAACAAATCAATCAACGAATCAGTCAACGAATAAGTCAAAACTAACGAATTGACTAATCCAATCACGAAGTGCAAGCTTAGCGAACTAAAAGGTTTCCTGTAACGAATTAGATAACGAACAAGTTACAGTTGATAGCGAATCAACCTATAGCGAATCAGGTAGTTACAATCGTTTGTAACAAACTCTACCACCCAATGCCACGTGGCAAAGGTTGTTATAACACAAATCCAAAGGTAACCACGTGCCACACGAACCTGTTGAACATGAATCGGATTAAGTAACGAATTGATGAAACGAACCAATAATAACCTGTCATGAATTGACGAAATATGTTAAAGAATCAAGATCAGATTAACGAATCAGACTGGAAAATTCATATCTTCAAATCTTCAAGGACGATTTCCAGAAATCTGGAAATGAAGAACATGAACCCAGAACAGTAAATCTGTAATACACACTCAATACACAATCAAATCTCACAATTCAAGTACCAAAACACTCGTACACCGATCACGAATCCACTTGTATCAAACTCGTAACATTATAACACTTGTCACAGATCAAATTTGACCAAAACAGAAACCTCTGTTTATCGGCCAAACTCCGATCAAACCAAACAATCCAAACACAGATCAATATCCAATAACAATCCACAATACCTCACCAATATTTTAACCACCTCAAATCCAGTCCAATCCTTCCATAATTCAATCAATTATCCTCAAATCGATCAAAAACAAACCGGATTATAAAAATTATCATAAAATAACAATTAAACGTCAACAATAACAAATTAACTATCAAATTCAAGAGTAAAAGAACAATGAAAGCTCTGATACCACTTGTTTGATCTCATTAATCTCACACAGATCACAGATCTGATATGCAATTAATCTATCATGGATCTAGTTCATGATTACTCTTGATTATATGTTATCTATTATTATTATTAGTATTGGTTATATATATATATATGTGTGTATGTATAATATTAGGATGAAGATCGAGAGAGAGATTGAGCAGAACTTCATTAATTAACTCTCAAAACATAGATTAAATGTGAACAGAGTTCACCTATAAATAGAAGATAGGTCTAGTTCGCTAACATCCCCTAGCGAACTAGACACTACTTCGTTACATTCATAAATATATAAATAAACTAACGAATCATCTCCTGATTCGTTAAACATCCTTAACGAATCAGGGAGATCTTAACTTAATTCTAGTTCGCTAAACATCCTTAGCGAACTAGACTTTACATATAATGAACTAACTTAAACAATAATATTTTATTACGTTAAACAAAACGTCAAATACGTTAAAGATAAATACAAAGACTCGAGACGCAAAACCGTGCACTAACAATTATATGTCTGGATAAGGTTGCATGTGTGTTGTTTGCTGATTTTTGCGCAAAGATTGCAAAGATGGAGGATTTAAATGACTTTGTTACACATGATATGGGAACATTAACCAAGCCTCCGAAGCTACTTTGGATGGAAGACTATCCTAGTTGGGCTGATAAGTTTGAAACTTATGTGCAAGCTATGAACTATGACACTTGGGAAACTGTTGAAGTTGAATAAATCATTCCAAGAAATGAAAATGGCACAAGTCACAGATTATCTCAAATGCCTGAAGCTGACAAGGCTAGATTTATTCATGAGAAAAAATGATGAATTTGTTTCAATTATCAATCAAACCTAAGATCTTTCAATTATTGCAACACAATGGGTCATGTCATTCAATATGGGAAGCCATATTGAATAAAGATAGAGGGAATCCCGACAAGAGAAAGTTAAAGATGGCACTATTAAAGAAACAGTTTGACATTTTCACAATGGTCAAAAGTGAATCAATGGCTCAATTGATTGAAATATATTGTCATTTTGTGAATGAAATGAAAAGGTTGGGAATGGATAAAGAAGAATATGAATACATTTATAAGCTTGCTGATTCTTTATCCGATGGTTGAGAAACCTTCATAATGATTCAACAATCAAACCCGATCAATTATATACGACTGACTTTGGCCCGACTCACTGAGAAGTTGGAAGTACATGAGCTTGAGATTTGTAAGAAGCAAAAACTGAAGAATTCATCAGTAACTCAAGACATTGGTTTATATTTTAACTCATCACAATCGGTGATTGCCCCGAGCCAGAAAATTCAAACTGCTTGTGTTACAAATAGTAGTTTTAGTGGCAATTCTCAATCGAGTCAACCGTCCAACATACCTCGTTTTACAAGATCCAACATTATAACTAATTCAATAACTTCTTCTGTTCCTGATCAATCACCAATGACCACTAGTCTACCGTATGATGTTGTTCAATGCAATATTACGGTTAATATCAAGAAGAACAATGGACTGACAATTTAAAACATTCAAGAACATATCGCTTTCTTCGGCTCCATCCTTGAGTCGTATGAGTGTTCGATCGATGGGCATATTGGTAATTGCAACAAGGTAAAAGAAGACTATGATCAGCTTGATCCTAAGGAGATGGAAATGCTTGACATTCGTTGGTGTATGGCCAGTTTTGTGAGAAGGGCTCAAAGATTTAGAGAGATCACTGTTAAGAATTGTCTTGATGGAACGACTGCTAAACTTGTGTTTGGTAAGTCAAAGGTCTGATGTTTTCGATGCAAAGAGAAGGGTCACTTCAAGAGAGAGTGTACTAATCCGGAAGTTGGAAATTCTAGTCCTAATCCGTTTGGTCGAGACTACAACTGATAAGCAATTTATCATCAAAGTTTGCCTACACAAGCTTAGACATCAAAGAAACCTGAAGATTCGTCATCAAAGGCGTGTCATCCACATTTGGATGAAGGTTTTAAATGGAATTATGTTTTTCAAAAAGCTAATGTGGCGGAAGTATTTGGTGAAAGTTCACAAGTTAAAGAAACAAGAAAACAAGAATGATGCAGAAAATGTTGATGTTGCTGAAAGAATGAATGATGATCAGTAAGAGATGTATGATGCTTCTGAGGAGACATTTTATCCTATAAGTTTTTACTCGATTCCTAATGAATTCTTTAAGTCGTTTTTTCCACCTGATGTGTTTGAGGGTTTTGCAGGTTGGTTTAATGGCGAAGAAGTTCTGCATGGAAAGATTGATTTTGGAATTTATGATGAGCAAGAGGAGTCTAGAGAAACTGATGGAGTTTAAGTTGCAGCAAAGATTGAAGCTTGTGAAGATTCTGAGATTGTTGATCAAGAAATGACTCACGAAGTTGGAAAGGCACCTACTCTTCATGCAAATATGGTTGGTCAGGTTGAATTTTCTTCTAATGAAATTAAATACATTTGTGAACCCTATGAAGGAATTTGTTATTAAATCATTAATAACATATTTTAATTCACTTAATGATGTTTATAATATGATGTTTCTTGATTATCAAAATGAAAAAGAGGCTAATACTAAGCTTCAATCGTGTGAGAAAAACTTGTGGATGAAAATTTTACAAGATGAAAAAAAAAACGATTTCTATGCTCACTCACACGGTTGAAGATAAACGAATTGCTATCAATAGACATGTTAATGAGAAAGCTGAACTTAAAAGAGAACATCAACTAACTAAAATTGAGATTGAAAGAGTTGAAACAAAACTTAAAAGTTATTCCGCTTCTCAATATGTTTTGGTTCATATTGTTCAAAAAGAAATTCCAAAATATCATGGTTTTTAGCCACCAATTTGGTGTTCTTATGTTCTAAAAGAACTTGAAGGATTTCTCATGGTGTAGAATGTGGTGTCTGATTCACCACAACATGACAGTGTATGTGATGAGCAAGTTGTTCACTCCATTCATAGTTCTGAATGGGAAAGTGAGATAGGCAAACAAGATGCTGAATTTTTGTGTCTGAATCAGATGTTACATCTAAAGAAAAAGTTAAAATTGGTAATCAGCTTGAAAAATTTAAACCTCAATCACATGGAAAAACTGGTAATCAGAATTCTGGATTTGCTAAAACCAGTTTTTACTACAAGAGAAGGGTTATTGGTTTCGAGGAGGATAACCAAAGGTCTGTAAAACCACAACATGGTTTTCAAAAGATTATTTTTGTTAAGGGTGAGACTTCTGAGTAACGAAAAGAGGTTATCTTTATAAGGAAATCAAATGATGAGTTTTATAAACTCAAAAGGGGGTTGCGGCGCAGCTTGTTGCCCGTTTGCCTGCCACTTTATTGTAATCGTTTAATAGTAAATTATATAAATGATTATATTAAAAACAACTTATTCACTAAAGCAGAAAGAGAGAGACAAGAGAATCATATTCATCAGGTTATCAATTTTGTTGATAGGAGGAAGTGTTTTTGTTGTCTTAAAATATTTTCTCAAGAAAGAAAGCATGTGGTGAATAAAAAACCACATGTGAAAGTTCAAACTGTTAGATATACATCTTCACCTGTCAAAATTTTAAAAAGGGGAGTAGATAAGGAACTTGTCAAAAAGATTTTTGAAGTGGGTGAATCTTCAAATGCTAACAAAAATGATTGTTTTTACAAGAAGACAAGTTCTGTGGGACAAAACTAGGTGGTTAAGGGCAATAACACAGATAAATCTATTACTTCAACAACTGTTAATGAAATTGAGTTGTGTAAAATTGATAGATTATTTACTTCAACCTTTAAAATCTGAGTCTTCTAATTCATTTAAATCATGCTCATCGTTTGATTCTTTGACTGATTCTGAGAATGATTATTATGAAGATTGTTTCTATGAAAAATTGAAACAACTTAAGTCCAAGAAGGATTGGGTTTCCTTGTTTCACTAACTGCTTATTTTTGTAGGGGCTTTCAAGATCCAGTGACTTACGTTGGATAATGGATAGTGGAGCCTCTCGACACATGAATGGCACTCTTCATTTGCTAAAGAATGTTCAATGTATTCGAGGAGGTTATGTGGAATTGGCAGGAAATCAAGGAGGACAAATTGTTGGAGAAGGTACTTTATTGAATAGGAAAGTGATGTTCGAAAATGTGAATTACATCATGGAGCTTGAGAATAATTTGCTGAGCATATCTCAAATTTGTGACAAAGGCTTTTCAACACATTTTACAAATAAAGAGTGTACGATTCTTAAGCCTGGGTATAAGATTCCAGAGGAGTGGATTTTAATAAAAGCACCAAGGGAAAATGAACTTTATGTGCTTAACATGAATGTTGCTTGTTAGTACACGGTTTTGAGTCTCGAGTCTCTTTATTTATTGTTAATGTATTTATCGTTTATTTAATGTAAAATATATTTATATCTTATCTAGTTCGTTAGTAGAACAGCCTAGGTCGTTAAGGATGTTTAACGAACTAGCTCTTAAGTTATGTTACCTCCTGATTCGTTAAGGATGGTTAATGAATCAGGGGGTGGTTCGTTAAGTTTAATTCGTTTAATGTATTGTAACGAAGTCGGTGTCTAGTTCGTTATGGAATGTTAACGAACTAGACCCGTCTTCTATATATAGTGTTTCATACACTGTTTAGTTTAAGAATTGAGTTAAGATTATCGAACCTCTACGAAATTGTTATCTCAATCTTCATCTTAATATTATACATACATACATACATACATACATACATATATATATATATATATATATATATATATATATATATATTCAATCAATACTAATATATAACATTAATACATAATCGTATAAGAGAATCATGAACTAGATCCGTTATCGTTATTATACCCTATCAGATCTGAGATATGTTTAAGGTATCCTCAAGTTGTATCAGAGCTTTCGGTTGTTCGATTTCTCCTGATTCAAGTGTTAATTCATTATTAAAGGATTGTTAAGTGTTATTTTGGTATAAGTTGTATACGGTTTGAGTTTGGATCAACTGAGTGTGAATTGGACTGGTTATGGAATGATCTGGATTAGAATGTGGTTTTTAAGGTATTGGTAAGGTGTGGTTTGAAGGAATTGGTAGTTGGTTGTGTTTGTGATTGAATTGGTTTGGATCTGTTTTTGCCGAAAACAGAGGATTGGTTTTGGTTAAATTGATTACGATTTAAGGTATATTGGGTTACGAGATGTTTTGATTTGGATTCGTGTTGTGTTTGTGAGGAGATTGATAGGTAAATTGGACGATTTGGTTGAGTATTGACAGAGTATTAAAAATTTAAAATCGGCTTGGGGTGTTCATAATTTTCCAGAAATCTGGAAATGTATGTTTGAATGTTTGAAGATTTGAAGATCTTCATCTGATCTTTGAAGATTCGTTAAAACTTCATGCTGATTTGTTAACATTTCTAGCTTATTTGTTATAGTTATTGGCTAATTCGTGAACCATTTCGTTACCTGTTCTAATTCGTCTTATTCTCTTCGTGTGACACGTATTTAGTTCGTTAACTTTAAGATCCAAAAACTTTTGCCACGTGGCAATAGTTGTCAGAGTTAGTTACAACCGTTGTAACAACCTGATTCGATATAGTTGATTCGTTATCAATTGTAGCTACTTCGTTACTTTAATTCATCATATTAATTCGTTAAGAAAACTCACAAGTTAGTTATTTTAATTCTCTAAGATTTTCCTTCTTGGTTCGTTAACTAATTCGTTAGGGGAACTTAGTGATTCTTCTTCTTCTTGATTCGTTACGTTGAATTCAGATTCGTTAATCTGATTCGTTCAACTGATTCATTGAATCATTTCGTCAAACTAATTAATTAATTTTGACCTGATTCGTTGACCAGTTCGTTATAATCTATTTCGTGTCACTATTCCTGATTCGTTAACATTTTAGAGTTTGTTAACATATCAGATTCGTTAAAACTTAATCCTGATTCGTTACCTGGACAACTTTCAATTCGTTAATTGCGATTCGTTAACTACTGTTTACAGTTGGTTAATTCCACGATTCACAGTTCGTTCATATATTTTTAACCATTAACCCTTGAAGTTTGAAAATTTTGTCATTTAGCAACATGGCTGGTATGTATGCTTTGGCTTCACAAAATTTGTTAATGCAACAAATGTTTCAATTAGATACCGAGATAGGTTCACATTCAAAATGTCCACGATTAATGGAATTTAGCGATTTTGCTAAATGGGAACCCCGTTTTCGTGCTCATTTGGGTTCTGTTTATCCTGACTGCTCATATTGCTTGGATAAGGTTTACATTGTTCCTATGATTGGAGATGAGACTATTGGTTACACACCTAAAGCTATCTCTCAATACTCACAAGAAGAAAAGAAAGCGTTAGAAATTGAGACAAAAGCCTACTCTAATCTTACAATGGCTTTACCCGAAAATATCTTTCACCAAGTGGGTAGCATAAAAATTTGTGCTTCACTATTTCAACATATTCGTATGAGTATGGGTAACACCACGGAAAGCAAGAAAGTCATGATAAAGTTTCAATTTAGAAACTTTAATTTATGGAAGGGTGAGACTGTTGAGGAGATGACGATAAGGTTTAATCATCTGATAGCTGAGATGGATAAAATGAAGTTGGAAACTTCTGAAGTTGATAAGATTGATACTATTGTGATATCCGTGGCAAAATCGAGTACACCTTAGTACTTACAAACTCGAATACGCGTTTAACCGCTTATTGCGTAACGAACAAACGAATAACCAAACGGGTCTGGTTATGGTCCGGATATTCCAGGGTGCTATCTATAAGAGATATATGTGACATTCGTGACAAAACGAGTTATACTATATTCATTACGCAACAAGTAAACGATAAATCGGTTAATTCGTAGTGCTTAAACGAGTAACCGACCGATACTAATTATGACCCGTATATATACTGAGGGGTCATATACGAGTTATATATATATTATAGAGGCTAACATATTGATATTTAGGCCTCAGTACGTTTAAAACTCTTTAAACGAAAAAGGTTTCGTTTAACGATACGCTATAAGCTTAAACGCAATCGTTAATATCAAAACGAGCACTATAGCATCCGTTAAGCCGAAAAAGATTTATAAAACACTTATATGACATGTTCTAAGCAATCCGTGAAAATATTTTGGAATTTTACAATGAGTCAGTACGTTTTTCTTATTTTACAAAAAGAAGCTGAAAAACACTCGTTTTTGCGTTGGTTTTCGCACTCGAACTAGTTTTCTTGCGAAAAACCGAACCCAAACTAAATTTTGGACCGACTTTTATGCGTGGCACGAAAACCGAGGCACCATTGGGCCAAAAAGAGGCCCAATGGGCCCTTGTTAATTGTGGCCGCAAGAAGGGGGATGGACCCCCCTTTGTATAGCTTGTTAAATAAACTAGAACATAAAAATATAAGTTATACCAAATACAACCTAGAAACCTCTCAGCTGTGTTCTTCAAGTTTCAGCCAAATTTTTGAGGTAAACCATCTAATTTTCATTGATTTCATACTTAATTAACATAGTTTAAACATGAAAAATTAGTTCTTGATTAGTTTTAAACATGTTTAACCATCCAAAAACCATAAAAATCAAGTAAAACCATTTTTTAATGTTAAACATGGATACAAACCAGGAACATATACTTTTTGGTCAAAAACGCGGATTAGAACATGAATACAACGTTTTTACGGTTTGAATGTTCGGTTTGAACCCAAAACCGAAACCCTAATTATCAAGGCTGTCACATGGATGATTTATGATTGGTTTGATGTTATATGATATGCAGATACACCGATTTTGCAAACCGAGACCCGGAAAGTCGTTTAAGCTAGCAAAACTCATCGAAAACCGACAAGGTAAACCCGTAACACTCGTTTAAGGGCTGTTTAGTATTAGGTTGTGACGTGCTTGTTGTTAGCTTGTGAAAATTTTCAGGGACATTAGATATCATTTAAATGAGTCCCTGTTCAATTTTGGTAATTTTTCGATAAACGGAGAATATTTGGTGAATTTATTTCCATTTATGAGCGTTTATTTGGGAAAAATAGCTAAACATATTGAAAAATTATGAAACTTGGTTTTGGAGATTAATATGTTATGATAAGATCACTGGTAAAGTTTTGGGATCATTGGAAATGTCTAAGTATGGTTTGTGCAATTATGAATTAACCGAATTTTAACAGCCGAAAAACGCACAAAAAGGCATTTTGTCAAAAGAGTTACGTTCTGGATATTTTTAAGGGGCTATGTAATAACATTGAGGCCATTTGCAAAAATTATCGGATTTTTTTGAGGTCGTTTGATATAAACGGGCCATTTATTACACGATTATAACCTATTAAATGAATTTTTATAAATAAATAAATAATCATAAAATTTCTGAAAATATTTTTATTAAATTCTCAATATTTTAATGTATTTTTACAAAAATTTACATAATTTATATATAAGCACATATTTAGTTATGATTAATCGAAGATTTAAATTATAATTGTTTTAACGAAACCGACAGTTTTGTGTTTAACGGACTGACTGGTATGTCAAAATGTCAAAAGTGGTCAAAAATCGTATTTTTGAATGAAATTGATAAAAACGAACTTTTTACGAGAATTCCGGACAATTCGGGTGAATTGTACGCGTTATGTATACTCAAACCCGTGTGAAAACGGAAACGAACCCTGCGATCAATCCAGATACCGAAACCTCAAGATGCTTTCATAAATCAAATCATTTTAACAATCAACATGTTTACTTAAGTTTGTGTGATCTTACCTATTCCCTAAACGCGTAAACGATCAACTTGGCTAGGCTCGGGAAACGGTGAAACTGAGCCAAGTCTGATTTTAATCATTTAATAGTATACAACGTCACAATCTAAGACTATGGTCATGTTCTGGGCCTAACAGCTATAACCAAACTAGTTATACAGCCCGATTTGGTTTAAACACTGTACTAGTATTAACAGTACGATACCGTTTATAGGAATAAGGCTATAAGTGAGGCACCTGACCTATTGATACATAATTTCTGTGCGAACTACGATAAGGTGAGTTTCATGACCCCACTCTTTAAACTATTTTACGAACTTTTGGGGTGGAAAGCATGTTTATACATGTTATTTATCTAAACACGGATCAGGATATAAAATATCTGAACATTTATATATGAAAAGTCCCTACAAACATAATGACTGACTACGTGCTGATGAAAGATGATTATTATCGTTGATTGATATAGTGAGTGGAGATAATGCGAATTGCAAAACATAATGAAATTACACGTGACCGCATGTTTATACAAACACGTTATGTAATGTTAAACATAACTAATTTGGGAGACAACGTGGTCTGTAATGGCCATGGGGATAACGTGGTCTGTGATGATTATGGGGCTGTTGTGGGCAGAAGGGGGGCCACAATAGTAACAAACTAAAGTTGAGTATGGCCTATGAGCCAAGTTCTGCTGCAACTTATAAACTAAAGTTGAGTATGGCCTATGAACCAAGTTCTGCTGCAACTTACTAAACTAAAGTTGAGTATGACCTATGAGCCAAGTTCTGCTGCTACTTATTAAACGAACTAACTTGATTATGACATGAATGTTAAGAAAATAATGTGATTATGCGTATTGTGGGCGGATGGGGAGCCACAATATTTGGTGATACGTGATAAATACTATATGTGTATATGTGTCTATATACATGCTGTGTGATTAGCCGTAGGAAATAATATGTGTAGAATATACTAATTACTTGCGTGTACACTATATAATGTTTGAGTTTACATGGAATCATTGTGGGTGGAAGGGGGACCATAGTGGTTGATGTTAACGCGGAACCGTTGTGGGCGGAAGGGGGGCCACAGTGGTTGAGTTTATGTGGAACCGTTGTGGGATAAAGGGGGTCCACAGTGGTTGGTTAAACACGGAAATTGGAAACAGGTAGTACGAACAAACAATCACGATTTTACCGAAATTTCGAATTTATATTATAAACCTACATGTGTGCATATGCACACACAAGGATATGGCTGTACATATTTATACAACCGTAAATACATATTTTTACATACGCGCGTACATACAAACTATGACTGTATGGTGCGCAGAACTGATTTCGTTAAAACTTATGAAACTCACCAACTATTCGTAGTTGACCTGTTTTAACATGCTTTTCAGGTAATCAGATATGAGAAGTAATTTCCTGTGCGTTACGTGTCTGATTGGTGATTGATGTCGTGGGCATTTTAGTTAGAAGTAAAGTGATTGAAGAACAGGTTAAATTGTATCACCTAGTTTGTAAAAGATGTTAGAACGATGTAATAAATTGTAAATTAGTTAGTAATGTTTCTTTATGAACGATGTATTTGATATAGTTGTATCTGTTGCATTTCTGTTTTACGCTTCCGCAATTCGCTTAACGGGGTGTGACAACTATCAAGAGTGCATTACCGAGTTCTTATTCTACGTTTTTAATGGTTATGAAAGAGAACAATTATTTCAAGAATTAAGACTTAACTGCGACTAAGTTCTTGCAAAATATTGAAGCAAGAGAGTACGATCTAAAATGTCAAAAGTCTTCCAAGGAGAGTCAAGATCCTTCTTTTTACGGAGGTAGCATGCCTTTAAGTTCAACCATTTCACCAATCACCGCATTTCTTACACAAAATGCAAGTGAGAATGCAACAACCATCTATAGTGATCCAAGAGCTTGTTTCTACACTATTGGTAATTTCTGGATCACCTGGTGCTTCTGGTGGATCTGGAAATTCAACCACTACAAATTAATTCTCTCCTCCACCGACTGTAAACATGAAGGAAGCTGAACAAAACTTTGCTTTCCTGACAGCCTTCACGTCTTCCTAGGAGAATTTGGTGAGTAGTAAGATAACCACAAGTGATTTGACTGATGAAGACTATGATCAGATTGATCCGGATGACTTGGAGATTATGGACTTGAAGTGGAATATGGAGATGACTGTTCGTAAGGTTAAGAGGTTTATGCAAAGCACTGGAAAAGATCTTCCCGCTTTAATCAAGAAATTGGGATTTGATAAACTGAAAGTCAAATGTTATAATTTCCAGGAATTTGGGCATTTTTCAAACGAATGTGATAAGCCGAAAAAGGAATATACTGGTCCTCGTGGT
Source organism: Bidens hawaiensis (assembly GCF_021521415.1). Taxonomy (NCBI): domain Eukaryota; kingdom Viridiplantae; phylum Streptophyta; class Magnoliopsida; order Asterales; family Asteraceae; genus Bidens; species Bidens hawaiensis. Next base: position 266,580 of record NW_027494223.1, on the reverse strand, counting down.
CAAAACCAAAGTTCTTTTACACCACGAGGTAATGATGCTGAAAAGAAACCATCTACTTCTGGGTCACAAGCAAAGTTAGCCGATGGAACTGATTGGCCACAACGTCTATTGTGTAATGACAATCAAGCCAATTGTTCATGTTCAAGACAAATTATGTATTTCAAGATGCAAGCGGAAGTGAGTTATCGTCTAATAATGACACTGAATCGGACAATGATGATTCATGTGTTAATATTCCAACCACGTTTGCTTGTATGTCTAATATAAATGAGGTTAGTCATTCTATCTCTGCTACTTCGTCTGTTAAAGTAACTTGTGTTGAATGTGAGACTAACAAACCTATGTTAGAGTCTTTAATTAATCATAATGATAATTTAGTGAGAGAAATTGCTTCATTAAAGGATACTTATCGACAATCTCTTGAATCTCAAATGAGATCTCGAGAGAAGATTGAAGCTTTGTCGACAAGTAACCATGATCTCAAGGCTGAGTTATCTGTTAAAATGACAATTAATGATCAAAAGTTTCAAGAAATTTTGAAACATCGTTCAAAGATAACCGAGCTTGAGAATGAGGTTCTTGAGTTAAAGAACAAGTTGGGAAAATTCAGAAATTCTTCCTTTTTGCTAAACGAAATAATCGATGTATCTGGTAAGCAAAAAGATTCAAAGAAAGATATAGGTTTTGTTGAAATTCCACCACATTTTCACAATGATTATAAAGTAAATGCTTTTTCTAAAAGATAAGAAGATGTGATTGTGAAAGAACATGTGATCTCTGAAAAATCTAAACCAGTTAAATCTGAAATTGTTAAAGCCGAACCTGCAACTCAGAAACCTCATGTAGAAAACAACAAAGTCTTTGTTGAAAATGTTGACAAAGTGATTATTGAGGATGTGTTTGAACCTGAGGTTGTACACAAAAACAAGAACATTTCGAGTTCTAATCACATTCTTTGTGAACCTCATGAATTTGAGGAAGCTGTGTATGGTTCACACACAACTCATGTGAGAAAAGAAAACCAAGTTATGGTTAAACCCGTGAAGGCTAAGAAACCAGAAAAGCCTAAAATTTCTGATGAGGACTTGATGCGTTTCATCAATCCTACTGCTTCTAAGCCATCATCTGCTCGTGTTTTTAAGTTAAAGGGAATGAACACGATGTTCACTGAAAAAGACATTCCGATAGTATTATCAAACCGGAACTAATTGAAAGTGTGTTTACAATGAAACTGACAAACTACAACACCTTGAACGTCAATATGCTTGTGCCAAAACATCAAGCTCATCAGACCCATTGTTTAGAGCTAAATAAGTATTAAAAATGATAAGAAAGTTCAGTTTGTAAAATCCACTGGAACTGACACATTGCAAAGTTTTTCAAACTGCTCTAACCTTGACTTTTATATGAAAAAGAAGTCTGTATCGTCTGATGATTTGGCCAAGAGTTTCACTAAAAATGTGAATCATCAACCTTCTATTGCATCTGTTTTTGCCAAACCTGAATATGATCGGGTGGACGTACGAAGTTGCTTTTTGTGTGGACAACAAGGTCATGTGGTGAGAAACTATGGTCAGCAGAAATCCCTGAATCTTCATCCATTTGTCAAGGACCATTCAAAATCGGATCCTTTGATAAAGGAGATTCTGAAACGACCTGTGTCATGTGATGATGATAATCACATCATGTTTTCTAATATGAATCCACGTAAGGTAATTCATGTAAATGAAACGCGTGGTCAAGTGAAACCAAACTTTGTGCCAATTGAGCCTATATGCAAGAACGTGAACTCAAATATCGTTCAAGCTGCTTATCTAAGACGAAAGTCAAAGAAGCCGGTAACTTATTCTCAAGTTGCTAAACAACAGTTGAATTCTGTTCAAGTTCATGTTCCAAGAGAAACTCAAAAGGTGCCCAAGACTGAGGCCTGGCTGCCTTTTTGAACTAATCATCTTTACTTTGTGTGAAGGGTACATCCAAAACTGTGTCTGGTGAAAACTGGATAATGGATAGTGGATGTTCTCATCATATCACTGGAAATCTTGACCTCTTAACAAATGTGAGAAATATTCAAGGGGGTTATGTGGCGTTTGCTGGGAATTCTGGGGGCATGATAACACAAGAGGGTGAAGTTTCAAATGGTCACATTACATTTGAAAAAGTCAATTACTGTGACAAGGTGGACCATAATTTATTGAGTGTCGCAAATTTATGACAAGAAGTACAGCACGAAATTTACTGATAAAGAGTGTCTGATTTTGAAACCGGGTTATGTGATTCCCGAGGACATGGTCGTCATGCGATCACCTCGATCAAATGATATTTATGTCTTAAATATGAGTTCTAATGTATTAACATCTATCGAAACATGTTTTGTTTCAAAAGCAACCGAGAAAGACTCTACTCTATAGCATCGTATAATGGGTCTCATACATATTCGTAAGATGAACTATTTAATGGCAAATGATTTAGTTGAGGGTGATTCTTTGAAGAACTTTAAGTTATCTGATCACTGTGTTGTGTGCAAGAAGGGCAAGCAGAAGAAAAAGTCACAACCTTCTAAATTATTGAATTCCATTGATACTCCTCTTGAATGACTTCATATGGATCTTTTTGGTCCTGTGAATCGTGCTAGTATCTCTTGAAATTGGTATTGCCTCGTTGTTACCGATGATTATTCAAGATACTCATGGGTCTTATTTATGAGTTCAAAGGATCAAACACAAGTTCTGGTACAACACCTAATCACTAAGACCGAATCACTATACAAATAAAAGGTTAGGAGAATTCGAAGTGATAATGGTACTGAATTTAAGAGCACTGTATTGGATTTCTTTTACATTCAAAGAGGAATTAACCGAGAATACAGTGCACCCTAAGTACCACAACAGAACGGTGTTGCTGAAAGAAAGAATAGAAATTTGATTGAAGCCGCAAGAACTATGCTTTCTGATTCTAAGCTTCCTGTCCAATTCTGGAATGAGGCAGTGAATACAGCTTATTATACGCTTAATCGGGTTCTAACTATTAAACAACACAAGAAGACAAGTTACGAGCTTTTAAACAATCGAAAGCCTAACTTAAAGTACTTGGAACCGTTTTGGTGTCCTTGTACGATGTTGAAGAAGGATGTTGGTAAGTTTGAAGAAAAAGCCGTTGACGGATATTTCTTGGGGTATGCGTCTACAAAGAAATGGGTATTTAATGTCACTTCTGGTTGTGTTGAGGAATGGTATCATGTGGACTATCCTCAAGGGAATGGTCCCGACTGGATGTTTGATTATGATGGCCTATTTAATTCATTTACTCCATCAACTGAGAACTTAGATGAAAACCTGATTCGAGCATACTTTGAAGATCATTTGGCCATTCCAAGAATTTCAAGTTCTAATGATGTTGAAGCTCCAACTGATGCTCCAACTGAAGATCCATGTGATGTTTCTCCAGCTGCTTTTGATAATGTGTCTACTTCTTCTGATGACAATCAAGCTGATGATCAGGTTATTGAACTTGACAATGATGTTTCATCTCATGAACTTGGTGAACATTACACTAATTTATTTGAAAATGTTGTTGTTCCTGAGAATCCAACTCTTAGGATTCATAATTATCATCCACAGGAAAACATCATTGGAGAACATGATGTGACCGTTCAAACAATTCAACAAGTTGCCTCGTCAATTAAAAATAACGTATTGTGTGCTTATGCAGATTTACATTCTTCTGGAATTGTAAATATTGCTATATTCACTTGCTTTATATCCCAAGTTGAGCTAACGACGCCACGTATGGCACTTCAAGATCCTTCTTGGGTAGAAGCCATGCAAGAAGAATTATAGCAATTTGCACATTTAGGTGTTTTGGATTTAATCGACCAACCCATTAGAGTCAAGAAATCTATTCCGACTAAGTGGGTATTTAAATGTAAGAAAGACGGTCGAGGGGTGATCGTAAGGAACATGGCACGATTAGTGGTGCAAGGTTTTCATCAGTAAAGGGGTATTGATTACACTGAAGTATATGCGCCGGTTGCAAGATTGGAGTCTATTCGAATCTTTCTGGCTTATGCCGCTTATAAGAATATCAAGGTATATCCAATGGATGTTAAAAGTGTTTTTTCTCAATGGTGAACTACATGAGGAAGTGTTCGTTTTACAGACTCATGGCTTTGAAGATCCTGATTATCCGGATCGAGTTTACCTATTAAACAAGGCCCTGTATGGTCTACATCAAGCCCCGAGTGCTTGGTATGGCACACTCGTCGACCATCTGACTGATAACGGCTTCAAGCGAGGGACTGTCGAATGCACTTTATTTCATAAGACTGTTGGTTCATCTGTCTTATTTATGTCGATGATATTATATTTGGGTCTACAAACGATAGTATCTTTAGGTCTAAAAACGACACGTTATTTAAGGGGTTCGAGAAGTCAATGCAAACAAAGTTCGAGATGAGCTCGATAGGATAGATGAATTTCTTATTAGGGTTGCAAGTTCACCAGTCTGCGAAAGGAATCTTTATTCACCAGACCAAATATGTGAACGATGTCTTCAGCCGATTCAAGATATCTGACGAAAATATCCCTTCAAATCCTCTCCCCGTGGGTCACAATTTATCATCGGATGAATTGGAGGATACCGTTGATCCTACCCTCTATCGTGCTATGATCGAATCTTTAATGTATCTAACGGCTTCTCTCCCCGACATTATGTTTGTTGTTTGTCTTTGTGCTAGGTTTCAAGAAAAGTCCCCGAGTGACTCACCTAGTTGCGGTCAAGCGAATTCTATAGTATCTGAGGGGAAATCCAGACATCGGGTTTTGGTACCCCAAGGACGATAACTTTGAGCTTACTGCGTTTTCAGACTCGGACTATGGAGGTTGCAAGATCAACTTAAAATCAACCACGGAACGGTGTCAATTCTTAGGAAACCAGCTTGTTTCCTGGCAGTGTAAGAACCAGACGACGGTCTCTACTTTAACCGCTGAGGCAGAATATGTTGTAGCCTCGAGTTGTTGTTCCCAGGTTTTGTGGATTCAACAACATCTGTGAGACTACGGTTTGAAGTTTCTTACTACTCCTATTATGATTGATAACTCTGCCACCATAAGTAAAACAAAGAATCCCGTACAACCCTCTAAAATGAAACTTATCAAAATTCGATATCATTTCATACGGGATTGCTTTGAAAAGAAATTAATCAACCTTGAGAAAGTACATACTGATTTTCAGAAAGCCGATCTATTTACTAAATCTTTTGACAAAACTCAATTTCATTTTTTTCTTGATTTAAATGGATTGAAGACCCTTGCTGAGAACCCGAAACAAGGATAACTATCTTTCTTTTCAGTTTATTTTTATTTTTAAAATTTATTTTAATTTTTTGTTTTAGGGGGTGAAAAATAGAAAATACAAAAATATTGTGCTTTTCGTATGTATAGATAAAATCCAAAAACATTTAAATAAAAAAAAATAAATCAAGAACATTGAATAATTTTGAAAAAACTAAAATATTGTGATTTCTTGTGTTTAGTGTTTTTCTTTAAAATATTTTGAAAATCTAAAAACATTAAAAAAATTTGAACAGGACAAAAAGATTGTACTTTCAGTTTGTATAGAAAAATCAAAAAATCCAAAAAGATTATGAAGTTTTCATGTTTTTAAGAAAATCAAAAAAGACAAAAAGATTGTGTTTTAAGTTTGTGTAGAGAAAAACCAAAAAGATTCTTGCATATGATCGCTGAAAAATATGTCAATTACTCATATTTGAAGGAAAAAGATTTTTGCAGAGAATAACCAAAATTACTGACTTGATCAAAATCCGATGTTAGTCATACTTTGTTCCTCCCTTACGCGCGTCTCAATACCAATAAGAAACGGACCCCTGGGGATACAAAGTATGTAAGCCAACAGATGGACTCGTGCATACTCACTCATAGTAAAGGAAACTCAATGCATTGGTCATATATGTTTATAAAATTCAAATTTTGATAAGTAATATAATGGTTTAAGTCAAGTTGGGGTGATATGGCAAAAATCAAATTAAGCTTGAACCGAGATTAGAGGCTGATAGTTTCTGATATTTTGTGCTTTAAGTGAACCATTAATCATATCACAAAAACACTTGAAGGTTTGTTTTATATTTAGGTGGACAATAATATCAATGACCGACTTAAAGCCAGTCATTATATCGATGAAATATAAAACTATGATGGAAGAGCAATCTGATCAATATGATTCTCTGGTCAAACTCACCGAAAATCCAAAAAAATATGTACTGTTTTTGAAAAACCATACAAAAACACAAAAATATTTTCCGTTCTATGTTTTTCTTTTCGGATATTTCTTTTGTAACTATTATTTTTACGTCAAAAATTTCAAAATATCAAAAAGATTGTACTTTTCAATATTACATATTATATAATTATTTAATTCTTTTAAGTTAAGTGTTTTTAAAGGAAAAACACGTTACTGTATTCGATCATCGAGAGGTGGATTCTCGGTGATTCATTTAAGTTAATTGGCTTTTTAATTTAATTCATATTTAAATTTAAATTGATTTAATTCATTTTTTGATTTAAGTTAAAATTAAATAAGGTAATTTGTTAATATATGCATAACGAATTAGGTCATTCTAACGAATTGCATATTAATTCGTTAAATACATTCACTTCCGTCACTCTGTAACGAATGACATTCAACTCGTTAAGCATATTTAACGAACTAGACACGAAATAAGACTAATTCGTTAATATTGTGTTTCAAAATTAACGAAGTGAGTCTAATTCGTTAATGCCACGTGTAAATTTAAGTTAACGAATCATCATATTTGTTATTTCAAAATTTAAATGAATTAGACGATTCGTTACATTGAGAACTGTGCTGTGTCAGATATATATAGTGATTCATGAAACGTTTCGTTTCACACTATTGATTTTCTTTTTCACTTGCATACTGTTACTCTCGCATATTTTTCCAAAAATTTCAATCATCACTACACTTTTCTTTGATCATATATTCTGATTCGTAAGGTAATGCTGATCACAACGTAATAGTTATCGTCAAATTTTATGGTGGTTTGATGGGTTAATTGGTTGATATTGTCATCGGGTTTTAGAGGTTTTTTGAAAACCCTAACTTAATCGCTTTGTCCCATGTTTTGAAGCACCAAAACGATACCATTCTAATCCCAAAGAGTTTCCGAGATCCTTGTGATCAATTGATTCGGATATTCATTGATGATTATAGGGTAGTTGTTATCAAAATTGCATATTTGACTTTCAGCGTTCTTGGTAATTTTGACCTTGACCAAATAAGTCAAAGATTAAGTTTAATTGGCCATTCGTTAATGTGTAACGAATTGGAACTCATTCATGTCCAATTCGTTATACTTTTTCACGAATTAAGTTAACGACTCAATATCTTTAACGAATCAGATTGGTATTCGTTATTTACAACGAATTAGCCATTACTTCGTTAAATTATGTTTGTGGTTCGTTAGTCTTAATTTGTTCTCAATTTACTTGATAGCGAAGAAGCTGTCTTGTTATAACGAATTGCCGTTCGTTATAACGAATCAGACTTTTGAACGAATGACATATTTATTATAATTTTAAAATTAAAAGTTATAAAAATTGTTTAATTTTAAAAAATTTTATTATATATTAATTTTTAATTTTATGAGTCTTATAATTGTTATCACTAATCCTCGGGTTTGTTTATACAGATATATGGCTGATACGTAAATCAAAATCCTCCTATTGATGCACCACAAGATGCCCCTTTTCTTCCGTATGATACAAGGCATAACGTCTGTGCCTTTGTCGATACGAATTTTTCTGATACGGATGTCTTTGGAGAAATGCTAGCATTATACGTCGTTCTCGTATTCACTACGCTGTCACCGTGAATCCTGATACACGTTTCAGTATTGTTCAAAAATTCTTGAATACTGCTCGATATGTGGAGACAGAGGATCACATTTCTGCTGAGGTTAATGATAGACCTGTTGTAGTATCTGTTGAGTCTGTTTGAAGGATTTTGCGGTTCGATGACACTATTGATGACCCGAGCGAATACCACAAGGAGCTGATGAAAGGATTGTTTGGACGTCTATTTTGTTATGGTGATATTGATGCATCCACCTACTGACTTTTCATTTTTGAGGCTTAACCGACCTCAAGGTCCTGTTCAACCTGTCCCTGCTTCGTTCCATGCTATGACTCATGATCAGCAAATGGGTATGGTGTTGAGTCTACTCCATTTGTATGAAAATCAAATGTCCGCTGATCGAATGAATCAAGAACGCAAGATGGAAAATCAAAAGAAGCTGCTAAGTTATGTATCCTTCTGTCAAAAGGAAAAAAAGGCCCTTCGTGAGATTGTTGAGTCTCAGGGGGTGAAAATAAAAGAACAAGAAGATCACATCTTGCAGCTTACGTGCAAAGATGATGAACTTATAAAGCTCAAGAATGACGAAGAAGATCCAGATGCTTTAGGTACTGGGGGGGAGTGAGCCTAAACAAACTCACGGCTCGGCTTCTGGTGCTGGTACGAGTGCAGCTGGTTATTCGAAAAAATAGATCGTCACTCATCATGATTATACAGCTGCTACACCCATTGAGATGATCAAGGCCGATACTGTCATTTTTTAGAAGCATAGTGAATGCAGACGAGATTGTTGTGGGACAGTTTGTTGAAAGGTCCCTAACACGAGAGCAGATTTCCATCTTGCTTGGTTTGAATGATGACGAATTAACTGTGTTAAAGGCTGAGGAGGACGTTGAGGTTATGAATGATGAAGAGATCTTAAATGATCCGACTGTTGAGATGAATACGACGTTTATTTATGAGGATGAGGAAGTGGAGATCGAAGACATGACTGCTGAGGAATACCCTGATCTGTTTCAACACACCAATGTTGATCAGGGTGCTCCAATATTTTCTGAAGAAACGGTCAAAGCAGCAGAAGATATTTTGGAGAAAACTTCCAAGGGAAAAAATGTTGTTGATACGAGATTTGATTCGAATCCCAATCCATCCGTTGCTGATAATAAGAGTTGGTTTGCTCATCGTGACAAGAAAGCTCGTAAGATTATGGATGCACATCGATACGTTGATCATGAATTGAAGGTAGAAGGCATTGCACGCGCCACAGCAAATCAGATAACATATTTCAAGGCTGTGTCTAAAGTTAAAGGTGATATTATTTCTTGGCTTTTTGATTCTGATTTAAAAGTATGTATTATAAAATGGGAGAAGGGCGTTCAGTACTATGAAAAGATGTGTGACGTCCTCTCTTTGCCAAGATGGGATGTACGTACTCTTGTATATCGTCCATTCATTAATCGAGGTGGGAACCACCAAGCTAGTTGGTTTCACCAAACTTGTTGTTCGTGGTGAACAACGGTTTTAAATTTTTTAAGCCACAAATTCACATCCACAAGCGTATCGATGAGATCGATCCAAGAACAGGTTGGAGAAAGCTGGTTCTTAATGTAAAGCCGCCAAAGACAATGAAGCGTGTGCAGGTGAAGATTTTAATAAAACACATGTATTTATCCTACAACCGCTGGTACTAAGACAACAAGACTGATGATGCCGTTATTTTGTTGGGTAAAGGTTTTAAAACCGAGCTAATAAAGATCATCAATCCGATGTGGCTCGTGAATTTGACAAAGACCGACAATGAAATGTTTTTCAGCAATAAGATATTGATAGAGCGTCGTGAAGACTATGACCGAGCAATGCAATTTCAACGCGTTGTTAGGGTGTGTCATGAGCATGGTATTCACATTTGTAGAGATTGGCAGACAAGGCGCTTTAAGTAATTTAAAAGACAAAGAGCTCAAGACGAGGGGGTGTCTGTTAGTACACGGCTTTGCGTCTCGAGTCTTTATATTTATCGTTAATGTATTTATCGTTTATTTAATGTAAACGTTATTTATATCTTATCTAGTTCGTTAGTAGAACAAGCTAGTTTGTTAAGGATGTTTAACGAATTAGTGGGTGGTTCGTTAAGTTTTTCGTTTAATGTATTGTAACGAAGTCGGTGTAGAGTTCGTTATGGAATGTTAACGAACTAGACCCATCTTCTATATATCGTGTTTCAAACAATGTTTAATTTAAGAATTGAGTTAAGATTATCGAACCTCTGCCAAATTGCTATCTTAATCTTCATCTTAATATTATACACACACACACACACACATATATATATACAATCAATACTAATATATAACATTAATACATAATCATATAAGAGCATCACGAACTAGACCCGTTATCGTTATTATACTCTATCAGATCTGAGATCTGTTTAAAGTATCCTCATTGCTTAATCGACTCAAGGTACTATTCAGTGTTTTGTCACTAAAGCATCTAAAAAAGAGTATGTGTTATGGTATCGTCACATGGGTCATATCAATGTTCGAAAGATGAACTACGTTGTTCATAATCAATTGATTGATGGAGTAAATTTCAAGGGTTTTCATTTGAGATTTAACTGTCTGAGTTGTAAGAAGGGTAAACAAAAGAAGATGTCGCACCCGACAATATCTCTCAATTCAATCAACTTACCTTTTGAGAGGGTACATATGGATTTATTTGGTCCTGTGAATGTCAAATGTATCACCAGGGAACTTTATTGTTTGGTGGTCACTGATGATTACTCACGCTTCTCATGGGTAATGTTTCTTGAATTAAAAGATGAGACATTTGACTACTTGATGATTTTGTTCAAAAATCTTGAGATGTTACATAATTTGCTAATCTAAAGGATTCGAAGCGATAATGGTACCGAGTTCAGAAACAACCGTATACTTCAATAATGTATTGAGCGTGGTATTCCTCATGAGTTTACTGCACCATATACTCCACAACAAAATGGAGTTGCTGAACAAAATGGAGTTCCGATGTTGGCGGATCCGAAATTACCTGTTTGTTTCAGGTCTGAAGTTGTTGTGTTAGCTTGTTACACTCTTAACCTTGTTCTGACAGTAAAGAAGTATGGGAAAACCTGTTTCGAGCTACTTAATAGATGTAAGCCTAACTTGAAGTGGCTTGAGCCATTCGGATCTCAATGTACTATTCTAGATCCTGATGCAAAATTCGGTGCTAAGTCCGTGGAAGGTTTCTTTGTGGGTTAGGCTTGTCCTTTAAGAAGAGTATTTTTACCTTGGATTAACCGAATTGTGCAAGTACAACATGTGGATTGTCAAAGATATGCTACTCCTATTCAAAGAAAAGGCAATTCATAGATGTTTGATTATGACGGCTTGTGGAGTTGTTTCTCATTTCCTAAAGAGGAAATCACTAACGAAATGGCTACACTGTTATTTCAATAATATTTGATTAATGGATCTTATGAAATTCCTACACAAGACGCTCCAATTTTTAATTTTTAATGAAGATCTGATTCCTGATGTTGATGACCATGTTGATGATACTCTGGGTACACCTTCTTTTGACGATGATGGTGAAGATCACAATGATGTGATTGAGTCTTTGATTCAACTAACACCTGATCCTGTTGCTACTGATTCAGTTCCTTATGATGAGTTTGCTAATGATGAAAATGTCACGAATCTTCTTAATGATGTGATAGTTCCTGATAAACTTATGCCTCGAACTTTATCATATCACCTGGAAGAGAATATTATTGGAGATCTTAATTCTGGAGTTCGTACTCGAAGTCAGATTGGACAAATTGTTAATTGCTATTATACTCAAGTCGCTGTTGGTGCATGATGTCAGTAGTTCAGTATCTCGTGTTTAATTGTGTTTGTAATCGTTTAGATTGTTTGTTTTTGTGTTGAATATTGTTTCTTATATGTTCGCTAGTGTTTAGGCGAACTTGGGGATTAGAGAAGTTATGACAACTTCTCCTAGTATGTTAGGCGAAGTTGTCGAGGTTTATAAATACCTTAATTTCGGCTATTTTGTTTAAGTTTTGTAGAACGATTTGTTTTGGTGATCTTGAGTATCACGTGTTGGCTCTTGCAATATATCAAGTTTTACAGTATAATCTCGTGTGTTTATATACATATTCAACGTGTTAATCATCTCAACACTCGTAACTTATACGTGGGGATTCCGCACCCTCGTGTTACGAGATATTCCGGTGTAGATCCGGCTGGGAACCTACAATTGGTATCAGAGCGATTTGCTCGTGATTGTGTGGTTCGGGATTATCACACGGGTGTTAAGATCGTTCCGTTTGACTATTCGCGGAACGAGTTTACATTGAAATACCTCGTTTTTGTCTTTTGCCCTTATTCCCTCATCAAATATACCTTCAAAACACCCTCGCGTCCATCGCAATCAACCTAACAAAACCTGCAAAAACCTTTGTTCTTCTGGCGAACTTGCCGTCACAAAAAGTAGGGTTTAAGCGAAGATATAAGTTTTGGCGAAGTTGTGTTACTAGCGAACTTAAGAAGCAGGCGAAGTTGTCAGGCCAACGTAGTTGTTCAGCGAACATAGGAAGCAAGCGAAGTTGTGTCAACTGCTATTGCAAAATGTTCATAGAAGTTTATTTTTAAAGGTTTGAGTCTTGTTTCAGTCAAGTATGACTTCGATAAACATCACAGAACTGGTAAAGATGGAGGTTGAAGCCGGTTTAGCAACAAAAGCACCGAAACTGCAAAAGGGTACCGATTTCGTTGCATGGAAAGATAGATTTGAACAATATGTGAAAGTATCAAGACGCGAAGATGTGGGTTTGCATTCAAGACGGATACATTCCACCAACATCCATGTTTGAAGGTCGTGAACAGATTAAGAAGCACAGTAAGATGGAAGATGATGAAAAGAAAATGTATGAGGCAGAGAGTAAAGCGCATGCAGCTATAACAATGGCACTTCCACAAGAAATTCTTCACACCTTCAAGAAATACAAAACTCCTAGAGAACTATGAGTAGCTCTAGAAAATAGATATGAAGGTAATGTTGGGATTCGTACCTCCAAGACAAAGCTGTTAAAAACTCAATTCTCCGTATTCTAGTATATGAAAAACAAATCACTTGACGATATCATCACACGATATTATCATCTGATGACCGAGCTAAATAACTACTCCATTGAATACAAGGAAAAAGAGATAGTAGAGAAACTTCTTGATGGTCTCCCACCAAAATGAGAGATGTACACTGTTCTGATGAGAGAAGATAAGGACTTTGACAAGATTGATTTGGAGACAGTGGTAAATAAGTTAAGAAATTTGAACTTAACATGGCTCGAAAGGAGACACCAACTGATCAGGTTTAGGATCCGGGAATGTATGGTGCGAAAGTCACTCCAAACTAAAGTTCAAAATCAGAATCCACTGCCTACTACTCAAAGGGAGAACCAAACTCTTCTCCAGATGGTCATGTGATTCTCAATATGGATGGTGACGTTTGTTTCGTAGCAGGAGGTAGTAGTTCCTCAAAACCTCAAACCACAACTGGTAACTTCTCATCCAACGCTACAAGCAAGAACTACTCACATATGCCTATGAGTGTGAAATCAGCTGAATAGCAGTTCGCTCTCTATGAATCCTTCATTGCATCATAAGAGAATTACATCAAAGGAAAAATAGTCGACCCTGCAACTTTGGATGAAGACTATGATCAGATCGACGCTGATGATCTGGATAAAATGGATCTGCAGTGGCAGATAGCATTGATAGTAAGAAGGGTTAAGAGATTTATGAAGAAAATTGGTAGAAAGTTTGTTGAAGAAAGACAGGGGTTTGATAAGTCAAAAGTTCGTTGTTACAAATGTCAACAAAATGGTCACTTTGCTAATGAATGTACAAATGAGAGAGTTGAACGAAGCCAAAACATGCCTGCTCAACAGAATGGGGGTGGTAATGAAAATAAGGCTATGGTATCTCAACAAAACGGTGGATACAACTGGAATATACAAGTTGAGGAGGTGTTCGAACAGGCATATCTGGAAAATATCGAAACTGGAGGAAGTGACAATGAAATGGGAGAATATCAAGCATACATGGCAGAAGTGAACGATCAACTCTCAGAGGTAAGTTCTGAACTTCATTGTGAGCAATATGAAAACCTGCCTGATCAATTGAAACATTAACTGATCAGTTTGTTAGTTTGGACACTCAATTTAAAAACTTAATAGAAGAACATCACTATTCTAAAACTAAAGAAAACAGTTACTCGGTAAAAATAAAAGCTAGTGAAAAGGATATCAGAAGTCTTGAAGCAACCCGAGCTGAAAAAATACAAGTGATTGATCTTAGTTATGAAGTGTTAGAAGAAAGACCAAACTAATTGCTGAAAAAGAAAAACAGATAGCTGATTACCAGGTAAAAGTGGTGGAACTGAACATAAAAATTGAACAATTTAGAAATTCTTCTGTTATGTTAGATTACATCATAAGTGTTCAACGCTCCCCGGTTAACAAAGGTGGAATTGGATTCTCTGAAGTTCCACCACCATACAACAATAATTATACTTATGATCCGAGTAATCAGCAATCTGCTATTGTTGAAATTAGTCAGACAGTTCCCATAAAAGTTTCTTCGAAAGAAACTGCAGTTAATGAGAATGAAACAAGTAAGACAAGTTCTAATGTCACAAGTTATGTATCTAGTTCTGTCTCGTCAGATTCGGACAAGTCGTCCGAATCGGATGAGATAAAAGAGGAAGTTGTGTTACTAAAACGAGGGGAAGACTATAAGTTTGATGAGAATAAATCTTCCCTAAATCCGTTCGTCCCGCCATATGTGAGACAAACGGATAGTAACGCAATCTCGACATCTGCAACAACTTCTGAGACGAAAGTTCAATACAGCCAGATTAGTTCGAACATAAGTTGTTTTAGATGCAACAGGATAGGACATCTGGTCGCTGACTGTCCTCTGAAACAGAGAAAACCTAGGAATATGAGCCCTTCCAAAACTGAGAATAAAACGAATACTAATTTTGATGCTGGTAAGAATGTGAACACATCAACCTTCAATCATTGGACTAATCCAAGATTTCAATGAAATCAGTCTCGTTTTTTCCTAGTAAATCACCAAACCAACAATTATAATTCCATTAATGCTAGAAATTCTCGAAGGTTTGGATGGCCTCATAGCCAGTCATCTAGAAATTTTCCTTTCAGATCTTATAGAAACTCTCCTCAAACTAACAATGGATAACCAAGATATTGGATGCCGGATAACAGGTTTAATCAACCCAAGACCAGAAGGTCTTGGGTCCCCAGATTTTAATACGTTTCTATAATTGTGCAGGAACAGTCGAGCGGGGCTGGAAACAACTTGTGGGTTGTCGATAGTGGCTGTTCCCGGCACATGACTGGTAACAAGAAATTGTTACGTGATTGGAAAGTCGTACAAGGAGGAAGAGTGAGTGTTGCAGGTGAAAGTGAAAAGAGTATTTCAGGCATTTATATGGGAGAAAGGATGGACACTCAGATGTTAACTATCGAAGAAGTGAACTTCACGCATAACTCAAAGGTTGAAGATAAAAGACAAACCGTGGATTATGATGAAAAGAAGTTAGTCGTGCTTGAAAAGGTTTATTCTATGAATATTTTTGCCGATCTTTTTACTAAAGCATTTGACCGATCCCGTTTTCAAAATCTTGTTGAGCTTAATGGGATGATCAATCCCGAGTAACCTTGTTTTATCTTAAAAAAACATCACTATCGCTTAAAACTATGTCGGTTGCTCAATTCTGAAGGACATATTCCATGAATATGTTTAGTCCTTGCATCTACTTGTAGATTGTAAGGATAGCCATTAGCCAGATGACTGAAAACGACTGGGGCGGTTTATGATGGGTTTTATTCTTTCGCAGAAAATTAGTCGTTCATACTTAGTCAGAAGGACACATACTTGTATGTGGTCGGTCCGGCTGATCCACTGGATCTTTAGGATAGCCGTTTACCTAAAGACTTTGACTTGATCGGGGCGTTTGAACTTAAAATTTTTTTTTGGGGAGATGATATAACTTTTCAAGTCTTTAACTTCGCAAGAAGTTTCTTTAATGGTGTTAAATGAAAATTGATCCAACCTTAGAAAGTGATAGATAAACTGATTTTGTGTGCTTAACTGGTGAAGTAATTAGGCCTAAAAGACTCTAGAAAAGTCATTGTTTGTTATGGTAGCTTTCTATGGTGCGTAAAAGTTGAAGTGATGCAAACTAAATCTCCTTGATTTAATGTGGAGAATCATTCTGAGTTGTGCATGTCTCCATATACATCTTTCTGAATGATAGGCAGAAAAGTGATTACCTAGTCATACACGAGCCCGTGAGTGTTCTGATTCCCGCGAAGATAGTGTTATGTAATCTGCAGTGATCCAGATTCGGGACTTGCAGTTGTATTAGACTTGCAGTTATATTATTGTCTTTAACTCAAAAAAAAATCTATAGTTATTATAGTTGAACCTTTGGAGCTAGTCTCGTTACAATATCAAGAAAAAGGCAAGAAAGAATATTTTCTAAGTATAAGAAAGATCGGGAAGACGACTCATAAGTTCAACGTGTGATCATTGATTAATCAGACACTACGGGTCGAAGTCAACTCGGGGTGACTTGGGGAAAGCTAAATACGCTTTGAGATTAGATAGGAGGCATCACAATCTCTCATGTGATGTCCATATAAATTTTGAGCTTAATTGAACCTAATCCGTATCACAGAAGCGATGAAAACCATACTAAGTTTTATACCTGCCTACAACCTGTTTCTCTATGTCATAATACCGCCGAACATGGATCTATGGGAAAACCACTTAATTAGTATGATTACTGTTCGGATCTTTTCTAAAACATGCAGGTTCGATCAAGGCTGAAATTTAATCCCGTCCTTTTATTTAACTTTTGTTATGTGGTTTGTCTTATTGTTTTTCCTCTTTAAATTCTTGGTTACTCGTTTTTGATCTTTTTCAAAATGATTCTAAAATTAACTTCGCTATGGCGAAGTTTTCAAAACCAGCGAAGTTGACTTAACTTCTTGGATTTTCCAAAGGGTTTATAAACAAGTTATTGGTGAAAATAGGTCAAACTTTACTCTTAAAACCCTCGGCGAATTTAATCTCAGAATCAACCTTGATCAAATCTGGTTTTGTTCACTTATTAAGGATATTTCTCATATGTCGTTTGAGGTTGTTACTTCTCTGATGGATTCCGAGCGGATTGTGGTTCTGGAACGTGCTGTTGCCGAGCAATCTAGGGAACACGGGGGAGAGTAGCTGCAAGGGAGATGAGCTTAGATCAAAAGAAAAGGGGGAGGACAGAGACAATGAACTCAATGCATCGGAAGGTGCAGGTAATGAGCTGCCAAGAACTTCACAATCTCTTGGGGCTTCCACATCTCAGGGGGAGTCTTTTGTTCCGGTCTGGCAGTGCAGATAGTGAGATAATTGTTGTGGATGATGAAGACGACTTGGTTGAAGATGCGTTATCTTTCAGTGAGATTAAAAATATTGGTGAACAAATTGAGAATAACAGTGGCTTAGAGGTAGTTGAGAGTCTGGATGATAGTGTGTTGGGTGATTCTGCCTCAAGATGTGTTGAAGGATCTCAAGTGTGGTGATATGTTGATTGTCAAACTGCTGAAGCGGTGATAGAAGATGAAGACAATCAGGAGATTCTGAGAGTGTATGATCCAATGCACTTGGTTAATTTGTCTCAAGATGATTTGTAGGTACTCAATGATAAGAAGATTTTATACATTCCTGCGTGGAAAGATGAAGTTAAGAAGTACCAGAGGGTGGTCTCTGTCTGTGTGAGACAGGGTGTTCATGCTTGAAGACGAGTGGTACGAGATTTTTGGATTACTAGGCACGAGAAAGAAGATAGAGATATGAAGCTACTGCCAAGGAGGAGTCTGTTGGTGCATGATGTCAGTAGTTTAGGATCTCGTGTTTAATTGTGTCTGTAATCGTTTAGATTGTTTTTGTGTTGAATATTGTTTCTTATATGTTCGCTAGTGTTTAGGAGAACTTGGGGATTAGCGAAGTTATGACAACTTCGCCTAGTATGTTAGGCGAGTTGTCGAGGTTTATAAATACCTTAACTTCGGCTTTTTTGTTTAAGTTTTGTAGAACGATTTGTTTTGGTGATCTTGAGTATCACGTGTTGTCTCTTGCAATATATCAAGTTTTACAGTATAATCTCGTGTGTTTATATAAATATTCAACGTGTTAATCATCTCGACACTCGTATCGTATACTTGGGGATTCCGCACCCTCGTGTTACGAGATATTCCTGTGTAGATCCGGCTGGGAACCTACAGTCGCTCCTCTCTAGAATAGGTTCTCGTTCAAATGTTTCATTTGTCAAATTTAACTGAAGACATATAAACAATCATTGACCGAAGAATGTTGGGTCAATGAAAGGCAAGAAAAATTTTTGCAATTTGAAAAGATTGGAGTTTTGAAACTTTTTGATCTACTTGATAACAAACGGTGCATATTACCAAGTGGGTTTTCAAGTGCTAAATGGACGAAAATGGTATAATTTCATAAACAAGGCTCGATTAGTGGTTCTTGGTTATAATCAAAAAGAAGGAATTGATTTTAATAAAGTCTATGCTCCCGTTGTTAGACTTGAAGCGATTAGATTATCGTAGCATTTGCATCATGGAAAGGATTCAAGGTCTACCAGTTGAATGTTAAGTCTGCTTTCCTGAATGGAAAATTGAGTGAAGAAGTCTTTGTAGGACAACCACCGGGGTTTTTCGATCCTAGTCACAATGATAAAGTGTACCTGCTCGACAAAGCTCTTTATGATCTACATCATAAGTGTTCAACGCTCCCCGGTTAACAAAGGTGGAATTGGATTCTCTGAAGTTCCACCACCATACAACATTAATTATACTTATGATCCGAGTAATCAGCAATCTGCTATTGTTGAAATTAGTCAGACAGTTCCCATAAAAGATTCTTCTAAAGAAACTGCAGTTAATGAGAATGAAACAAGTAAGACAAGTTCTAATGTCACAAGTTCTGTATCTAGTTCTGTCTCGTCAGATTCGGACAAGTCGTCCGAATCGGATGAGATAAAAGAGGAAGTTGTGATACTAAAACGAGGGGAAGACTATAAGTTTGATGAGAATAAATCTTCCCGAAATCCGTTCGTCCCGCCATATGTGAGACAAACGGATAGTAACGCAATCTCGACATCTGCAACAACTTCTGAGACGAAAGTTCAATACAGCCAGACTAGTTCGAACATAAGTTGTTTTAGATGCAACAGGATAGGACATCTGGTCGCTGACTGTCCTCTGAAACAGAGAAAACCTAGGAATATGAGCCCTTCCAAAACTGAGAATAAAACGAATACTAGTTTTGATGCTGGTAAGAATGTGAACACATCAACCTTCAATCATTGGACTAATCCAAGATTTCAATGAAATCAGTCTCGTTTTTTCCTAGTAAATCACCAAACCAACAATTATAATTCCATTAATGCTAGAAATTCTCGAAGGTTTGGATGGCCTCATAGCCAGTTATCTAGAAATTTTCCTTTCAGATCTTATAGAAACTCTCCTCAAACTAACAATGGATAACCAAGATATTGGATGCCGGATAACAGGTTTAATCAACCCAAGACCAGAAGGTCTTGGGTCCCCAGATTTTAATACGTTTCTATAATTGTGCAGGAACAGTCGAGCGGGGCTGGAAACAACTTGTGGGTTGTCGATAGTGGCTGTTCCCGGCACATGACTGGTAACAAGAAATTGTTACGTGATTGGAAAGTCGTACAAGGAGGAGGAGTGAGTGTTGCAGGTGAAAGTGAAAAGAGTATTTCAGGCATTTATATGGGAGAAAGGATGGACACTCAGATGTTAACTATCGAAGAAGTGAACTTCACGCATAACTCAAAGGTTGAAGATAAAAGACAAACCGTGGATTATGATGAAAAGAAGTTAGTCGTGCTTGAAAAGGTTTATTCTATGAATATTTTTGCCGATCTTTTTACTAAAGCATTTGACCGATCCCGTTTTCAAAATCTTGTTGAGCTTAATGGGATGATCAATCCCGAGTAACCTTGTTTTATCTTAAAAAAAATATCACTATCGCTTAAAACTATGTCGGTTGCTCAATTCTGAAGGACATATTCCATGAATATGTTTAGTCCTTGCATCTACTTGTAGATTGTAAGGATAGCCATTAGCCAGATGACTGAAAACGAATGGGGCGGTTTATGATGGGTTTTATTCTTTCGCAGAAAATTATTCGTTCATACTTAGTCAGAAGGACACATACTTGTATGTGGTCCGTCCGGCTGATCCACTGGATCTTTAGGATAGCCGTTTACCTAAAGACTTTGACTTGATCGGGGCGTTTGAACTTAAAATTTTTTTTTGGGGAGATGATATAACTTTTCAAGTCTTTAACTTCGCAAGAAGTTTCTTTAATGGTGTTAAATGAAAATTGATCCAACCTTAGAAAGTGATAGATAAACTGATTTTGTGTGCTTAACTGGTAAAGTAATTAGGCCTAAAAGACTCTAGAAAAGTCATTGTTTGTTATGGTAGCTTTCTATGGTGCGTAAAAGTTGAAGTGATGCAAACTAAATCTCCTTGATTTAATGTGGAGAATCATTCTGAGTTGTGCATGTCTCCATATACATCTTTCTGAATGATAGGCAGAAAAGTGATTACCTAGTCATACACGAGCCCGTGAGTGTTCTGATTCCCGCGAAGATAGTGTTATGTAATCTGCAGTGATCCAGATTCGGGACTTGCAGTTGTATTAGACTTGCAGTTATATTATTGTCTTTAACTCAAAAAAAAATCTATAGTTATTATAGTTGAACCTTTGGAGCTAGTCTCGTTACAATATCAAGAAAAAGGCAAGAAAGAATATTTTCTAAGTATAAGAAAGATCGGGAAGACGACTCATAAGTTCAACGTGTGATCATTGATTAATCAGACACTACGGGTCGAAGTCAACTCGGGGTGACTTGGGGAAAGCCAAATACGCTTTGAGATTAGATAGGAGGCATCACAATCTCTCATGTGATGTCCATATAAATTTTGAGCTTAATTGAACCTAATCCGTATCACAGAAGCGATGAAAACCATACTAAGTTTTATACCTGCCTACAACCTATTTCTCTATGTCATAATACCGCCGAACATGGATCTATGGGAAAACCACTTAATTAGTATGATTACTGTTCGGATCTTTTCTAAAACATGCAGGTTCGATCAAGGCTGAAATTTAATCCCGTCCTTTTATTTAACTTTTGTTATGTGGTTTGTCTTATTGTTTTTCCTCTTTAAATTCTTGGTTACTCGTTTTTTGATCTTTTTCAAAATGATTCTAAAATTAACTTCGCTATGGCGAAGTTTTCAAAACCAGCGAAGTTGACTTAACTTCTTGGATTTTCCAAAGGGTTTATAAACAAGTTATTGGTGAAAATAGGTCAAACTTTACTCTTAAAACCCTCGGCGAATTTAATCTCAGAATCAACCTTGATCAAATCTGGTTTTGTTCACTTATTAAGGATATTTCTCATATGTCGTTTGAGGTTGTTACTTCTCTGATGGATTCCGAGCGGATTGTGGTTCTGGAACGTGCTGTTGCCGAGCAATCTAGGGAACACGGGGGAGAGTAGCTGCAAGGGAGATGAGCTTAGATCAAAAGAAAAGGGGGGAGGACAGAGACAATGAACTCAATGCATCGGAAGGTGCAGGTAATGAGCTGCCAAGAACTTCACAATCTCTTGGGGCTTCCACATCTCAGGGGGAGTCTTTTGTTCCGGTCTGGCAGTGCAGATAGTGAGATAATTGTTGTGGATGATGAAGACGACTTGGTTGAAGATGCGTTATCTTTCAGTGAGATTAAAAATATTGGTGAACAAATTGAGATTAACAGTGGCTTAGAGGTAGTTGAGAGTCTGGATGATAGTGTGTTGGGTGATTCTGCCTCAAGATGTGTTGAAGGATCTCAAGTGTGGTGATATGTTGATTGTCAAACTGCTGAAGCGGTGATAGAAGATGAAGACAATCAGGAGATTCTGAGAGTGTATGATCCAATGCACTTGGTTAATTTGTCTCAAGATGATTTGTAGGTACTCAATGATAAGAAGATTTTATACATTCCTGCGTGGAAAGATGAAGTTAAGAAGTACCAGAGGGTGGTCTCTGTCTGTGTGAGACAGGGTGTTCATGCTTGAAGACGAGTGGTACGAGATTTTTGGATTACTAGGCACGAGAAAGAAGATAGAGATATGAAGCTACTGCCAAGGAGGAGTCTGTTGGTGCATGATGTCAGTAGTTTAGGATCTCGTGTTTAATTGTGTCTGTAATCGTTTAGATTGTTTTTGTGTTGAATATTGTTTCTTATATGTTCGCTAGTGTTTAGGAGAACTTGGGGATTAGCGAAGTTATGACAACTTCGCCTAGTATGTTAGGCGAGTTGTCGAGGTTTATAAATACCTTAACTTCGGCTTTTTTGTTTAAGTTTTGTAGAACGATTTGTTTTGGTGATCTTGAGTATCACGTGTTGTCTCTTGCAATATATCAAGTTTTACAGTATAATCTCGTGTGTTTATATAAATATTCAACGTGTTAATCATCTCGACACTCGTATCGTATACGTGGGGATTCCGCACCCTCGTGTTACGAGATATTCCTGTGTAGATCCGGCTGGGAACCTACAGTCGCTCCTCTCTAGAATAGGTTCTCGTTCAAATGTTTCATTTGTCAAATTTAACTGAAGACATATAAACAATCATTGACCGAAGAATGTTGGGTCAATGAAAGGCAAGAAAAATTTTTGCAATTTGAAAAGATTGGAGTTTTGAAACTTTTTGATCTACTTGATAACAAACGGTGCATATTACCAAGTGGGTTTTCAAGTGCTAAATGGACGAAAATGGTATAATTTCATAAACAAGGCTCGATTAGTGGTTCTTGGTTATAATCAAAAAGAAGGAATTGATTTTAATAAAGTCTATGCTCCCGTTGTTAGACTTGAAGCGATTAGATTATCGTAGCATTTGCATCATGGAAAGGATTCAAGGTCTACCAGTTGAATGTTAAGTCTGCTTTCCTGAATGGAAAATTGAGTGAAGAAGTCTTTGTAGGACAACCACCGGGGTTTTTCGATCCTAGTCACAATGATAAAGTGTACCTGCTCGACAAAGCTCTTTATGATCTACATCATAAGTGTTCAACGCTCCCCGGTTAACAAAGGTGGAATTGGATTCTCTGAAGTTCCACCACCATACAACAATAATTATACTTATGATCCGAGTAATCAGCAATCTGCTATTGTTGAAATTAGTCAGACAGTTCCCATAAAAGTTTCTTCTAAAGAAACTGCAGTTAATGAGAATGAAACAAGTAAGACAAGTTCTAATGTCCCAAGTTCTGTATCTAGTTCTGTCTCGTCAGATTCGGACAAGTCGTCCGAATCGGATGAGATAAAAGAGGAAGTTGTGTTACTAAAACGAGGGGAAGACTATAAGTTTGATGAGAATAAATCTTCCCGAAATCCGTTCGTCCCGCCATATGTGAGACAAACGGATAGTAACGCAATCTCGACATCTGCAACAACTTCTGAGACGAAAGTTCAATACAGCCAGACTAGTTCGAACATAAGTTGTTTTAGATGCAACAGGATAGGACATCTGGTCGCTGACTGTCCTCTGAAACAGAGAAAACCTAGGAATATGAGCCCTTCCAAAACTGAGAATAAAACGAATACTAGTTTTGATGCTGGTAAGAATGTGAACACATCAACCTTCAATCATTGGACTAATCCAAGATTTCAATGAAATCAGTCTCGTTTTTTCCTAGTAAATCACCAAACCAACAATTATAATTCCATTAATGCTAGAAATTCTCGAAGGTTTGGATGGCCTCATAGCCAGTCATCTAGAAATTTTCCTTTCAGATCTTATAGAAACTCTCCTCAAACTAACAATGGATAACCAAGATATTGGATGCCGGATAACAGGTTTAATCAACCCAAGACCAGAAGGTCTTGGGTCCCCAGATTTTAATACGTTTCTATAATTGTGCAGGAACAGTCGAGCGGGGCTGGAAACAACTTGTGGGTTGTCGATGGTGGCTGTTCCCGGCACATGACTGGTAACAAGAAATTGTTACGTGATTGGAAAGTCGTACAAGGAGGAAGAGTGAGTGTTGCAGGTGAAAGTGAAAAGAGTATTTCAGGCATTTATATGGGAGAAAGGATGGACACTCAGATGTTAACTATCGAAGAAGTGAACTTCACGCATAACACAAAGGTTGAAGATAAAAGACAAACCGTGGATTATGATGAAAAGAAGTTAGTCGTGCTTGAAAAGGTTTATTCTATGAATATTTTTGCCGATCTTTTTACTAAAGCATTTGACCGATCCCGTTTTCAAAATCTTGTTGAGCTTAATGGGATGATCAATCCCGAGTAACCTTGTTTTATCTTAAAAAAAACATCACTATCGCTTAAAACTATGTCGGTTGCTCAATTCTGAAGGACATATTCCATGAATATGTTTAGTCCTTGCATCTACTTGTAGATTGTAAGGATAGCCATTAGCCAGATGACTGAAAACGACTGGGGCGGTTTATGATGGGTTTTATTCTTTCGCAGAAAATTAGTCGTTCATACTTAGTCAGAAGGACACATACTTGTATGTGGTCTGTCCGGCTGATCCACTGGATCTTTAGGATAGCCGTTTACCAAAAGACTTTGACTTGATCGGGGCGTTTGAACTTAAAATTTTTTTTTGGGGAGATGATATAACTTTTCAAGTCTTTAACTTCGCAAGAAGTTTCTTTAATGGTGTTAAATGAAAATTGATCCAACCTTAGAAAGTGATAGATAAACTGATTTTGTGTGCTTAACTGGTGAAGTAATTAGGCCTAAAAGACTCTAGAAAAGTCATTGTTTGTTATGGTAGCTTTCTATGGTGCGTAAAAGTTGAAGTGATGCAAACTAAATCTCCTTGATTTAATGTGGAGAATCATTCTGAGTTGTGCATGTCTCCATATACATCTTTCTGAATGATAGGAAGAAAAGTGATTACCTAGTCATACACGAGCCCGTGAGTGTTCTGATTCCCGCGAAGATAGTGTTATGTAATCTGCAGTGATCCAGATTCGGGACTTGCAGTTGTATTAGACTTGCAGTTATATTATTGTCTTTAACTCAAAAAAAAATCTATAGTTATTATAGTTGAACCTTTGGAGCTAGTCTCGTTACAATATCAAGAAAAAGGCAAGAAAGAATATTTTCTAAGTATAAGAAAGATCGGGAAGACGACTCATAAGTTCAACGTGTGATCATTGATTAATCAGACACTACGGGTCGAAGTCAACTCGGGGTGACTTGGGGAAAGCCAAATACGCTTTGAGATTAGATAGGAGGCATCACAATCTCTCATGTGATGTCCATATAAATTTTGAGCTTAATTGAACCTAATCCGTATCACAGAAGCGATGAAAACCATACTAAGTTTTATACCTGCCTACAACCTGTTTCTCTATGTCATAATACCGCCGAACATGGATCTATGGGAAAACCACTTAATTAGTATGATTACTGTTCGGATCTTTTCTAAAACATGCAGGTTCGATCAAGGCTGAAATTTAATCCCGTCCTTTTATTTAACTTTTGTTATGTGGTTTGTCTTATTGTTTTTCCTCTTTAAATTCTTGGTTACTCGTTTTTGATCTTTTTCAAAATGATTCTAAAATTAACTTCGCTATGGCGAAGTTTTCAAAACCAGCGAAGTTGACTTAACTTCTTGGATTTTCCAAAGGGTTTATAAACAAGTTATTGGTGAAAATAGGTCAAACTTTACTCTTAAAACCCTTGGAAAGCATGATGAATTTTTTTTTCATACACATCCAAGGTGGAAGGTTGTAAATGACTGCTAAAACAGGCCAGACACTGTGGTTTCTGTTGCCTCTATGTACGTCGACCCCATCAGTGCAAATCCCTTGACGAAGATTACTTGGATTGCTTCCTATGGTATCGGAGTACCTCTCATCTATGGCTTTCCATGCTGGTGAATATTATGGGTGGCGTAAAACACCGGGTTTATTGGTACTCATGGCGTGCCATGTTAAATTCTTTGCTATGGTCTTTGATTGAAACAGGCGATTGAATCGTGGAATAATGGGAAAGTACCACAGTACCTTAGCAGGCGTGTTTATATAAGTTTTGTTACAAACTGGACATGCTTCCAAATCCTTGTAATCCTTATAGTAAATAATGCATTCGTTGATACACACATGTACCTTTTCTTATACTGAGCCCATTGCCTTCATTATCCTTTTGCCCTCATACATATTATTTACCATTTTGTTATCTGCAGGTAGCATCTTTTTCAACAATTTCAGAAGTTCATCAACAAACTTATGAGATACCTCGTGCTTGCTCTTCAAGTTGTGTAGTTGTCCTAATGCAGACAACTTGGGGAAGTCAGGACATAGTTTATATAGGGGCTTCTCAATGTCATTAAGTAGTTCTAGAAACTGTTGATACTTCTTGTCGCCATTGAAATTGTCTTTTGTAGCATTTACCATTTCTACAGTTTCATAGGCATCTATCGGAATGTTGGTGTCAGAAAACCCAGTATTATCATAATTAGTTGGAATGCAGGTGCAGGCAAACAAAGTATTATTAACATAATTAGTTGGAATGTTGGTGTCGGCTTCTCCATGATTTATCCAAGTAGTATAATTAATATCAATTCCAAACATGTACTAGTGATATTCTACATCGTCTACACTAAGAGATACGTGGTTCACACACCAAACACATGGACATGAAATAGAAATCGGTGGTGATGTCTCCTTGCAATTATATGCTTTACTGCACCTGTCGCCCACTAACATCCAAGACTTATCCATCTTCCAAGATTTTTTTTATTAATTGTGTCATCAACGATATATATATATATATATATATATATATATATACATATATATATATATATATAGTAATTAACGCCAATAAATGTAACTGAGATTTTATTATGTATGACACTAAAAACAAAAATATTTGGTACTCACATGAGATTAGTGAAGCTATTTGGTAGGAATTAATTGGTCAGAGTTCAATAAATACACTAGCAGATCATTTATTAGGGTTTGGTGAAATTGTGAAATTTTATTTGGTCAATACCAGTTGATTTGGGAGTCTTCCAGAACATAAGTCGATTAATTGGCGGGTAAAAATGAAAATTTTAAACATCGAAATTTCGTTATATAAATATTAGAAGATGTTCTACTATGTTCTCAGGTTGTAGTTCAAACGGTTGAGGCGCTTGTTATTAAACATAGATTGCAAATATCGCGGGTTCAAAACTCAGGAGGGAACATATTTTTATTAATTTTTTTATAATAACCTCTTTTTAGTGAAATAAATACACTGTGATTTTGAAAACACTCAAACTAAACTACTCATTAAAAGGCCTTTAAATCCGTTCAGAAACATAAAAATACATCATAATAGCTGGTCTAAAATCATAACAAAGATTTTTAGCTTTTAATTACAAAACTAATTAAAAGCCCTAAAAACAAGACGCAAATAATATACAATATCTTCACTTTTTTTTGTGATTCAATCAGTGATGCTACACTCCTTGCGAGTGGATCCTATAATGACTTATTTGCCCTTATCAAGATAGGAATTATTTCTGTACATCTTGTGCACACATAAGAGCTTGTGGACGAAACACAATCAGACCATGTAAAGAAATCACATTTTTTGCCCTAAGTTAAAAAATATAGAGTTTAGGGTCAACAATTGTAGATGAATTCCAACTTTATTTGCAATTTCACTAACCTGAGATCAACAATTGTAGAACCTCCGACCTGGATTTTTGGTGGCCCTTCATGTTCTTAGAATGTCTTCTTGACCACAAAAACAATAAACCTGAGATCGATTGTTACTGAATGTTGTGGTCCGTGATGAGATTTCTTCCATGGATGTTGTGGTTTTTTTAAGTGTTTTATTTTAGTGTTTATGGGGGTGAAAAAGGAGTTTTTATTGAAAACAAAACTAGATATATATGTGTGTGTGTATATATATATATATATAAGAGGGTTTAGAAAGGAGTTGTTGTACACAAGCGTGCTACAAGCGTATTAGGATATTTGTATATGTCTTTGTAAATTAGCGTGTTACAACCGTAATAGACTCGTTTGAACAAATATGTAACATATTTTAACCTAATCGATTACATAGTGTTTTTTTGTTTTATTTTTAGATATAACTAAGTGTTCTTTACAATTTAATAAGCGTATCGCAAGCGCTTTTAACAAAGAAAGAGATAGCCATTAGATGTTATCAAAGAATTTTAAGATAATACATATTTACCATTCATCAAAAGATGCCATACAAAAAGTACCATTAATTACAATACATCACAAACAAACCAAAAGAGAAGCTAACATCACCATCATTTTGCCTTGTACACAATCTACTTCCCCAGCTCCTTTAAACTCATGTTGGTTGACACCGTAGTTATGGTGTCAACCAGAGTCCCACACACTGAGTCGTAGCATGCAGACTGTTGTTGCAGATAATCAAAAGCCTTTGCCTTAAACTCAGTGTCTAGTTCAAACAACATGAGTTTACATGAGTAGAGGGTCTTTGATTTTTCAAATGAGAGTCTAGCTCTAATCCCTTCGACTCTCTTCAACAAAGTGTCGTCTTTATCTTTCTCAAGATTCATCCTTGCCTTCACCATGTTCTTCATGGTTTTGGCAGAAGAATACATTTTTATTATATTTTTGAAAATGTTGTGATTGAATAACAAATTAGACAGGTGAGTATATATAGAGTATTTATTTAATTTTCAGTACTAGAGCCAGTAATTTAATGGAGTTAAGTGGTTTGTAGTGTAACTATCATTACCTTTAATGTAGGCTATCATTACCTAAATATTTTTCCAAGATTTTTGATAGGTTAGTATAATTTTGATCAATTTCCCAAATTAATTATGACATGTGATATAAACACATGAGACAAGTGTGTGCGTTTCCCAAGCGTGGGACACCCTTATGTTTGTTTATTACAGATATACTATTCGTCTTTGAGCGTTTCCCAAGCGTGGGACACCCTTTTGTTTTGTCTGTTTGCCTTCTGGTTATATATACCTACACCACATTTGTGAAACTCATATACCTACATGATTTTTAATTATTTGTTTTAGTTAATAATGGATTGCTTGTCATCATCCTCAGCCTACAAGGATGTACTCAGGAAGCAAATTGAGGATCAAATCGAGGTAGATAATGCTTGTCGGGAAACTCGTACTGAAGAATTTGTAAAGACTAGAAACAACTTGGATGCCAGGGATGTCATTGAAAAAGTTCTTACTCGAATGCCCGCTAGTACTATCCGAGATCTTGCTGTTTTGTTTATGGTTGATGTAGGACAGAGAGAGCATGACCAGTTAAAACTTTTGGGCATTGCAATTCTTGAACTGAATTTCTCGATGGAATCGAAGTTGAAGTTTCTTATGTCACTCAGAGATTAGTATGTGATGGTGTATCATGAGTATTTATGATGTAGTGATGGTGTGTTTATATGTGTGTCACTCAGAGATTAGTAGTAATAAAATTTGTATGTTTGTGATGGTGCATTTATATGTGTGTTTTGGTAATAATAAAATTTTTATGTTTGTGTTAAAACATTGATTCAACATGTAACTATTATCTTAAAGTACATTACAATGTGGTAACAAAAGACTAGAGATCTCCATAAGTCCATATCATAACAAGTATCATAAAGTACATAGCAGTCAGTTTTGAAATCATTCAAATTTTTTGTTTCCTTTTCTTAAGTTCAACAACCAACTCTTCTCTGGTTAAACGAGTGTCGTTATTTTCATGGAATAGCAGTGCTTTGACCTCAACCATTTTAGATGTTTTTGTTGTTTACAACCTTTCTTTTTGAAATTACACCCCGATGGTCTCTTTCCATCATGTCTCCATGTGTCTCATCGCAATAATGCTACAATCTATTCCATTAATTCTTGTTCTCCATGTCATCTTCAATCTACTGATTGTTGTTACATGGATTTGCTGAGAAATGGGGTGTTTGATTGTTTTAAGATACATGCAAAAGACGTTTTTCTAAACAAAATAGCAAGCAATTTAAGTATTTTGACAATTTTTATAACAGGTATGTATGATTTTTGGGTTAAAGTTATATATGTTTACAAGTATATTAGGAGTCTTTCCGTATCTTTTTTCAAAATTCTCTCTAATTGCTTTTGATTTGTCTTCTAAGCTTTTAAACTTTGCATCATCTGGTATTTCTTGATTTGCACTGTTGTCAAGTAATTCTATCACTCCTGTTTGAAGATTGAAGGTAACCACAAAGAAATGTTCGTGTTGTAGAATTGCCACGAGCACTATAGCAACCTCCTTGAGTGATTTGATTCCAAATATTGCCATTTGTTTTTCGATGTTGTCTTAAAACACATCCAGTATTTCTTTGTATGTGTAACCCCTTGTCTCAACATAATGGTCACTTGTCTGTATAATAATTAAAATGTAGATGATTAAAGCGTTTATTGAGCGTTTTCTAATAGTACAAACAAAATAGATTAATTTGTACCAGCATAGTGCTTGAAGCAAAGAATCTGAACGGTGATGCTGCAGATTATTCCTTTTCTTCACAGTTCATTAGTTCAATTAATGCATCCATTGCATTGGTGGTTATATAAATGCCAGGACAGTAGCTTGAACGAGTCTCTGTGAGTTTACTTGTGGACCTCCTCCCAAATGTCTTCAAGACAAAAAAAATATACTTTGAAATTATTTGTTTATCTTCGGTGACAATAGCGGATAAGTTAACCTCTCTTAGAAAATATTGGGATTTCAATTTAATGAGGTTATCACTTGTTGACAATCTGGTGCCAACAGTTAAACATAAAACAACTAATTTTAAATTGGACAAATACGATTGTAACTATAAATAAATACATTCAACCCCTTTTGTTTTTTAGTTATAGTTAAATACCCTCTTTAGCCCACTTAACCACTGCATTAACAACTTTATCAATATCTGCGCATGAGACATTGACTTCTTGACGTGCATCACCTGCATCATTTTTGACGACAGCCAAAGATATAATATGTTCAACTGTGATTATAATTAAGTTGATACATAATTAAGTTGGTACATATACCTTTTTGAGAAGCCACTGAACCACCAACACCAACATCTGAATCAACTGCACACACACGTGAAATAAGTTTAAAATAACAGCATAAGCGTTTTATGGTCGTTTTTAATTATCCTTATAATTAATTTAGCCCAAATACCTTTTAGAGCAGTCACTGGACTACCAACACCAACATCTGAATCTATTACTGCAGCTGTATAAGTATGGGATATTTCAACTTAAACAAAAATAGTTTTGAAATGGGAAAGAGAAACTTGATAGAAGAAAATATAATTTTTTTTGTCACATAAATTAAAGAGTGATAAGGGTTTTATGGTGTCAGTTTCTTGTGTTTTAGGGACCACATTATTAGTGAATCTATTTTCCCATTCACAACATCTAGCAAAGATATTGTGATTTGATGGATGTCTATCCTTTCCTTGACGGACCAACTAGTTAATCTCTGAGCAAATTTTATCAAATGTCTTCAACTTTTTATCCATTGCCTTATTCCAAGACTGTAAAAAGAAAGTATAGTAATTGTTAATTCAAAAATATTTTCAATTTATCCCAACCAGTTGTAATGGAGTTAAATAATAGTCAACAAGCATGATAGGAATTTGCAAACTTAAAGGTGAATAAACGCTTACATAATCATCCAAATCTTTTTCAATGGTTTGATCGGCATTATCTGTTTTAGTAGCAGCAACAGCCACAGCAGCAGTCTCATCAAGTCCCTTCCCGGCAGCAGTAACGGTCACAGCAGCAGGAGCAGCAGCAGCCGCATCAATCACCTTCCCGTCAAATGTCACAGCAGCAGCAACAACCTCAGTATCATCTTTTTTCTAAGGGAGGACCATTATTCTCCAAGTATTTTTCCATCTTATTAAGAGTAGTTGTTATGTAGTTGACTGCAGGCGTTGTGACGGGAGTCCCAAATGGAGCATATTTTTTCTGATATTCATGCGTGTAAAGCATCACAAGGAAGGTGAACGAACTGATGTATTGATTGTTGATATCTCTCCATTCTTCCTTTTTCATTTTCAATTTTCCAATAAGATAGCTGCACAAGTCCATATTTGGAATATCCGAGGTTTTATCAATTGCGGCGATGAATCGTTGATTGACTGTTGTTGATTTTGTCAAAAATCCTATACAGGTGTTGAACAACACAAGGAAATTAATCTTAAACGGTTCTGTAACATCCTAAAATCTCAATAATAAAATTGGCATATTATTTTTTGTAAGGACGAGTTACTTGAGTTGATAAAGAAATAATAGAATATTAAAGGTGGAAAGGTAATAGGCTAATTAGATGGGATTAATGATGGACTAAAAAGGAAAGATGGGTCGTAGGTCTATGGGCATAAGGGAGTATAAATGCCCCCTTAAACCCTAAATCTTTCCATTTCCATCCATCTTATCCATAATATTCCCTACACCTTCAAAACACAAACACATACACCGCCACTCACGGCCGTGAGAAGAAGAAGAAGAACTGAGATCAAATCAAGCCTTTTATTGATAGATCTTTGGTGTACAAGCTATATACAAGCTGCAAGCTCATAACCAAGTTAAACCGTGACCTAAAAACGCTTAAAGGTATGTGCTTTAATCATAAAGGTTACGTTTTATGGACGCTTAATCGTGAAACTTAAACATAGGGTAGATCGGGTTTAGATGTTTCACAAAGTAGCAAACTTGATGCTTAGATGGGCATAATGGAGTGATGGATATATACGGTTCATCAAGAAAACCTTAGATCTAGCTTAAATTACGATCTATGGTTTAAGATCCAAGCTTTATGCTAGAAATGAACTGGATCTTGATAATGGAATGTTAACGGATGTAAAATGGTTAAGGAAACTCGAAATAGGAAGTTAAAAAAGTGATTTTAAGACTGATTAACCGTTACTTGAGCAAGGACTGGGTGTATGGTTAGTAAAATCTGAGCTAAAAGCATCAGACAATGTTAGTGCACGGTTTTGCGTCTAGAGTCTTTGTATTTATTGTTAATGTAATATTTAATGTTTATTTTGAACTAGTTCGCTAAGTTTAAGTCTAGTTCGCTAGGGATGTTAGCGAACTAAGACTAGTTCGTTAAGGTTAAGTCTAGTTCTCTAGGGATGTTAGCGAACTAAGACATTATTATGTATTCCCTCCTGATTCGTTAGGGGATGTTAACGAATCAGGAGGCGGTTCGTTATGATAAATTATGTAACGAAGGGGAAGCTGGTTCGCTAGGGGATGTTAGCGAACCAGGTCGCCTTCTATATATAGTGAACAACTGTTCACTTGTAAAATAGAGTTTTAGAGAGAGATAACATTATTCAGAAAGGTCTAAAAGTATTTACCCTCTCTCTTAAGCTTCACATTAACGTTATTACACATACATAACATTAAATCAAGGTTAATTATGAGCTAGATCTATAAACGTATTGATAGTATAGATTCGGATCTAAGATCTGTTGATTGTTATCGATACGGGTCTCAACAAGTGGTATCAGAGCTGTTGGTGCTCGTTACACTTGATTTGATGTTTTAATTGTTATTATTATTAATTTTTTCAGTTTGTGTTTGATTTTGAATCAATTGGTGTTTGAATTGATTGAATTATGGACGAATTGGATTGAATTCGTGTTGGTTAAGGTAGTGTTGAAGTTTGGATTGGACGAATTGAGATTTGGATTGGATTTGTGTGTTTTGGTTTTGGTTTTGGTTTAAGTCCGAGAACAGGGATTTGTTTTTGATCAAATTGGTTTCGGTTATTGGTGTTAATCGGTTACGTGGTAATGTGTATTGGATTCGGATTTGGTTTACAAGTATTTTGGTAGTTTATTTGTGCAATTTGGTTGAGAAACGAAATAGTTTTACAGATTTGGTAATATTGGATTTCTGGGTTTAATCTTCATAATTTCTGGAAATGAGTTTGAAGATTTGAAGATTTGAAGATGAATGTGATTGTCTTTTTCATGGTGATTCGCTATATGTTTCACTGTGATTCGTTATCAACAGTGCTAATTCGTTATCTTTTTCGTTAGCCAATTCATGTGAGTTATTGATTCGTGTTATCTAGTTCGTTAACTAGATTAACCGATTCGTGTGACACGTGTTCTTCTTGGGATTTGTGTCATAACAACCTTTGCCACGTGGCATAAGGTGTCAGAGTTTGTTACAAACGGTTGTAACAACCTGATTCGCTATAGTATAATTCGCTATAGTTTTGATTCGCTATCAACTGTAGCTGATTCGTTATCATAATTCGCTAAGCACTTCTTAGTGATTCGGTAAGTTGATTTGGTCAATTCGTTTGGTCAATTCGTTAAGTTGACTTGGTCAATTCATTTGGTCAATTCGTTAAGTTGACTTGTGATTCGTTAAACCTTCATCACATTCGTTATCTGTTTCGCCATTTGGGTGATTCGTTAACCTTATTTGTGATTCGTTAAGTTGACTCGTTCAGTTGACTTTTGATTCGCTACAACTGTTCACAGTTCGCTACAACTGTTCACAGTTCGCTATAGCTGTTCACTAATTCGTTAAGATATTTCATTATTTGATTCGATTTTCAAAGATGGCTGGTATGTATGCATTAGCGTCTCTAAACATGTTGATGCAACAAATGTTGCAACTTGATACAGAGATAGGTTCACATTATAAATGTCCGAGATTGATGAAGTTCAGTGACTTTGCCAAGTGGGAACCTCGGTTTCGTGCACATTTGGGATCTGTTCATCCTGACTGCTCATATTGTCTTGATGAAGTTTATGTTGTACCAATGATTGGTGATGATACTATTGGGTATACTCCTAAAGTCGTTTCTCAATACTCACAAGAAGAGAAGAAAGCTTTAGAAATCGAGATAAAAGCGTATTCTACTTTGACTATGGAATTAGCAGAAAATATCTTTCATCAAGTTGGTAGTATCAAGAGATGTGCGTCTTTATTTCAACATCTGCGTATGAGAAGCATGGGAAACACTGCTGAAAGTAAGAAAGTGATGCTCAATTTTCAGTTTCGAAACTTTAATTTATTGAAAGGAGAAACAGTTGAAGAGATGACTACAAGATTTAGTCATTTAATTGTTGAAATGGATAAGATGAAAATGGAAATTTCTGAAAGAGATAAAATTGACACTATTAAAAGTGTGCTTCCAAGTTCCTACTCAACATTTCTAATGGTTTTGAAAGAGAATGATTATTTTCTAAATGAAGACTTGACAGCACTTGAATTTCTACAAAAGATCGAAGCTAGAGAATATGATCTTAAGTGTCAAAAATCCTCCAAAGAAAATCAAGATCCAGCTTTCTATGGTGGAAGTATGCCTCTTAGTTCAACAATCTCTCTAATCACTGCTTTTCTTACTCATACGGCAAGTGAAAAATAATCAACAACGTTTAATGATCCAAAAGTTTGTTTCTACTCTGCTGGTAATTCGGGTGGTTCTGGAAGTTCGACAAATACAAATCCATTTGCTACACCACCTAGTGTTAATATGAAGGAAGCTGAGCAAAACTTTGCTTTTCTGACGGCTTTTATGTCTTCATATGAAAACTTAGTGAGTAGTAAAATTGCCACAAGTGATTTAATAGATGAGGACTATGATCAGATAGATCCAGATGATCTAGAAATCATGGATTTGAAATGGAATATGGCGATGAACGTTCGTAAAGTTAAAAGATTCATGCAGAGAACTGGAAAAGATCTTCCAGCTTTAAACAAGAAGTTGGGTTTTGACAAATTAAAAGTAAAGTGTTATAATTGTCAAGAATTCGGGCATTTTGCGAAGGAATGTGACAAACCAAGGAAAGAATACACTGGACCTCGTGGTCAAAGTCAAAATACTTCTTCACCACGAGGAAGTGATGCTGAAAAGAAATCATCTTCTTCTACAACACAAGCAATGTTAGCAGACGGAAATGATTGGTCACAACGGTTACTATGCAATGATGTTCAAGCAAATTTAGCTATGTTTGGATTACATGAAGATTGTCAAGATGCTACTGGTAGTGAGATGTCTTCCGATAATGATACTGGATCTGATTCTGACGATTCTTGCGACAAGCCTTCTGAATCAATGTTTGCTTGCATGGCCAAGATCAATGAGGGTTCATCCAAGACCATTTCTGGTGAAAACTGGATCATGGATAGCGGATGTTCTCGTCATATCACTGGGAATCTCAATCTATTAACCAACGTAAGAAATACTCAAGGGGGTTATGTAGCGTTTGCTGGAAATTCTGGGGGCATGATCACACAAGAGGATGAAGTTTCAAATGGTCACATTACGTTTGAGAAAGTGAATTATTGTGACAAGGTTGATCATAGTTTATTGAGTATATCGCAGATTTGTGATAAAAAAATACACTACGATATTTACTGACAAAGAGTGTCTTATCTTGAAACCGGGTTACGTTATTCCCGAGGACATGGTTGTCATGCGATCACCACGATCAAATGATATTTATGTCTTAAATATGAGTTCTAAGATATCAACATCGATCGAAACATGTTTTGTCTCGAAAGCAACCGAGAAAGACTCGATTTTATGGCATCGTAGAATGGGTCACATACATGTCAGAAAGATGAATTATTTAATGGCAAATGACTTAGTTGAGGGTGTCTCGTTAAAGAATTTTAAGTTATCTGATCACTGCGTTTCTTGCAAAAAGGGCAAGCAGAAGAAGAAGACACATCCGTCTAAATTATTGAATTCCATTGATACTACTCTTGAACGACTTCATATGGATTTGTTTGGTCCAGTGAATCGTGCGAGTATTTCTGGAGACTGGTATTGTTTTCTAGTGACAGATGATTATTCAAGATATTCATCGGTGTTATTTATGAGTTCAAAAGATCAAACACCAGTTGGTACAAAACCTTATTACTAAGATCGAATCACTATATAAACAAAAGGGGAGGAGAATCTGAAGTGATAATGGTACTGAATTCAAAAGCATTATATTGGATTTCTTTTGTATTCAAAAGGGAATTCACAGAGAATATAGT
Source organism: Bidens hawaiensis (assembly GCF_021521415.1). Classification (NCBI taxonomy): domain Eukaryota; kingdom Viridiplantae; phylum Streptophyta; class Magnoliopsida; order Asterales; family Asteraceae; genus Bidens; species Bidens hawaiensis. The sequence continues at coordinate 229,461 of NW_027494223.1, read as the reverse complement.
GCACCTTTTGTACCTCAACAAAATGGTGTTGCTGAAAGGAAAATAGCTCTGATTGAAGCTGCACGTACAATGCTCGCTGATTCAAAGCTTCCTGTTCAATTTTGGACTGAGGCAGTGAATACAGCTTGTTATACGCTTAATGGAGTTCAAACAGTGAAACGACTCAAGAAGACAAGCTACGAGATCTTAAATAATAGAAAACCTAATTTAAAGTACCTAGAACCATTTGGGTGTCCGTGTACAATGTTGAAGAAGGATTCGGGTAAATTTGAAGAAAAAGCTATCGAAGGGTATTTCTTGGGATATGCATCTCCAAAGAAAACGGTTTTTAATTTCACATCTGGCTGTGTTGAAGAATGGTACCATGTGGACTGTCAAAAGTACACAACTCCTCCTCAAGGGAAAGGTCCAGACTGGATGTTTGACTACGATAGTTTATTTAATTCTTTTACTCCTTCGACTGAACACATCGATGAAGATCAGGTTCGATTATACTTTGAAGATCATTTGAACTTTCCAAGATCTTCAAGTTCTAATGCAGTTGAAGTTCAACCATATGCTCCTACTGAAGAATCTCAAGTTGTTTCTCCAGTTGCTATAGATAATGTCTCTACTTCTTCTGATGATGATCAAGCTGAAATTCAAGTTATTGATCTTGACAGTGATAATGCTTCATTTCCCGAGTTGGGTGAACATTACACTAACTTATTTGATAATGTTGTTGTTCCTGAGAATCCCACTCTTCGGATTCGTGGATATCATCCACAGGAAAATATCATTGGAGAACTTGATGTGGGCGTTCGTAAACGTCATCAACTTGCTTCGTCAAGTGACAATAACATATTATGTGCTTACACTAATTTACATTCATCGGGAATCGTGAATGTTGCTAAATTCAATTGCTTTCTATCTCAAGTTGAGCCAAATACAACTTGTAAGGCACTTGAAGATCCTTCTTGGGTAGAAGCTATGCAAGAGGAATTACAGCAGTTTGCACGATTGGGTGTTTGGGAATTGATAGACAAACCTGCTAGAGTCAAGAAAGCTATTCCGACTAAGTGGGTATTTAAGTGTAAGAAGGATGATCGAGGGATGATTGTCAGAAACAAAGCACGTCTAGTGGTACAGGGTTTTTATCAGCAAGAGGGTATTGATTACACAAAGGTATATGCTCCAGTTGCAAGATTAGAGTCGATTCGAATCTTCCTGGCTTATGCAGCTCATAAGAATATCAAGGTCTATCAAATGGATGTTAAAAGTTCTTTTCTCAATGGTGAATTACACGAGGAAGTGTTTGTCCAACAACCACCTGGTTTTGAAGATCCTGATTATCCAGACCGTGTTTACCGATTAAACAAGGCCCTGTATGGTCTACATCAAGCCCCGAGAGCTTGGTATGGCACGCTCGCCGACCATCTGACAGCTAATGGCTTCAAACGAGGAACTGTTGACTGCACTTTATTTCATAAAACTGTTGGTGATGATCTTCTTCTAGTCCAGATTTATGTTGACGATATTATTTTTGGGTCTACAAACTACACATTGTGTAAGGAGTTCGAGAAGTCCATGCAAACAAAATTCGAGATGAGCTCGATGGGAGAGATGAATTTCTTTTTAGGGTTGCAGGTTCACCAGTCTGCTCATGGAATCTTTATTCACCAGACCAAATATGTGAACGACGTCTTGAGCCGATTCAAGATTTCTGCCGGAAAAATCCCTTCAACTCCTCTTCCAGTGGGTCACAATTTATCACCGGATGAATTGGAGGATACCGTTGATCCGACCATTTATCGTGCCATGATTGGTTCATTAATGTACTTAACGGCTTTTCGCCCTGATATTATGTTTGCTGTTTGTCTTTGTGCTATGTATCAAGCAAGTCCACGAGTGACTCACCTAGCTGTAGTCAAGAGAATTCTTCAGTATTTGAGGGGAAATCCAGACATCGGATTATGGTACCCCAAGGATGATACTTTCGTTCTTACTGCCTACTCATACTCAGATTACGGAGGATGCAAGATCAACTTCAAATCAACGACTGCAGGATGTCAATTTTTAGGAAACCGGCTTGTTTCCTGGCAGTGTAAAAAGAAGACAACGGTCTCCACTTCAACCGCTGAAGCTGAGTATGTTGCAGCCTCGAGTTGCTGTTCCCAGGTTTTGTGGATACAACAACATCTTCGCGACTACGGTTTGAAGTTTCTTACTACTCCTATTTTGATTGATTATTCTGCTGCTATTAGTATCACCAAGAATCCCGTACAACATTCTAAAACGAAACATATCGAAATTCGATATCATTTTATACGGGATTGCTATGAAAAGAAATTAATTGATCTTGAGAAAGTGCACAAAGATTTTCAAAAGGCCGATCTATTTACCAAAGCGTTTGATAAAACACGTTTTAATTTTTTGCTTGGTTTAAATGGATTGAAGACCCTCGCTGATATCCTTAAACAAGGATGACTATCTTTATTTTCTGTCATTTCTTTCTTTTAAAATTTATTTTGGTTTTAGGGGGTGAAAATCTAGAAAAATACAAAAAGAGTGTGTTTTCGTTTGTATAGATAAAATCCAAAAACATTAAAATTTTCAAAATTCAAAAATATTGTGATTTTTGTTCTTTAATGTTTTAAAATTTTGAAAAACCAAAAACACTTTAAAATTTTGAAAAACCAAAAAGAATGTGATTTATGTTTTGTACAGAAAAATCCGAAAATCCAAAAAGATTGTGAAGTTTATTTTGTTTATAAGAAAATTGAAAAACACAAAGATATTGTGTTTTTAAAGTTTGTACGGAGAAAAATCAAAAAAAATTTTGCAGACGTTTTTAGATTATTTTCTCGCTGAAAATTACGTCGGTTATTTAAGTTTATGAAACATGCTTTCATGTCTTGGTCCTATAATTCACTCGTGAATTGATGGTTAACCATTTATTTATTAACTTAAGTTAACTGGGGCGATTAAATTTATCTTCTTTATTTTATGCTCCTCAAAATTTTTTGAGTTTTTGAAGCAAAAAGAGAACATGATAGTACATTGACTATCTTGACCTCAAATTCAGCAAAAAGTAAGCTTAAAAGACTGTGTGCTTAATTGCATTGGTGCATTGGTAGGTCTTAAAACAACCCAGTAGAGTAAAGTATGTGATATAAACAAAAAGAAACGCCAAATTGAAAGGGGTGTTAGTCTCTTGCAAAAGTCTTGGTGAGGATGGCAGAAATGTAATAACCAGTCATACTCAAGCCTTATATTTGTTGATCACCCAAAAATCAAATAAAGCAAATAACAAGCGTTAAGATTCTGGACACGGTGAGTCTTTATGCGGCTTAACCATCTGGGTATTCACGAGCATGAATATTTCATTCGCCTTCTAGAGCAAACCCAAAGACATTAAACTTGATCACTGTTGCACTTTGTACAATTTAAATTACTGACTTGATCAAAATTCGCTGTTAGTCATACAATTGTTCCTCCCTTGCGTGCGTCTTAATACCATTAAGAAACGGACCCCAGGGGATACAATGTATGTAAGCCGACAGATGGACTCGTGCATACTCACTCACAGTAAAGGAAACTTGATGCATTGCTCAAAATTTCTACAATTGGTATCAAAATTTTGATCAACAATATAATGGTTTAAGTCAAGTTGGGGTGATTTGGCAAAAATCAAATTAAGCTTGAACCGAGATTAGAGGCTGATAGTTTCTGATATTCTGTGCTTTAATTGAACAATTTTAATCATATCACAAAAATACTTGAATGTGTGTTATTAGAGTTATGTGGACAACAATATCAATGATCGACTTATCGCCAGTCATAATATCACTGAAATATAAAACTGTGATGGAAGGGCAATTTGGTCAATATGATTCTCTGCTCAATCTCAACAAAAATACAAGAATATGTACTGCTTTTGATAAAATCATTGAAAAACACAAAAAGATGGTCTATTTTAGAGGATTGGATATTCTTCTGTAAATACATTCTTTAATTCTTTAAATTTTTACAAAATACCAAAAATATTTTCGTCTTCTTTATACAAAATAATTAAATAAATTTTTAAGTTATGTTTCGGAAATCTGAAACATATATATATATATATATATATATATATATTTTTTTTTAACGTATTTAGTTGTCAGGATAAAAGGATTTCTCGATAATCTAATTTATTTCTTTATTTATTTCTTTATTTAATTTATTCAATTTTATTTAATTTAAAATTAAATAAGAGAGTTTAATTCGGTAAAATCCAATTCGTTATGTATGGATAACGAACTAGATAATTCTCTAGCGAACTAGCTTCTGGTTCGCTAACCTAATTCGTTTCCGCACTCTGTAACGAATCATCCCTTCGTTATGCACATTTAACGAATCGTGACACGAATCATGTCTTGATTCGCTACCTTTAATTTAACGAATCAAGTAGCGATTCGCCTACATAAGGTAACGAATTGAGTTAGCGAATGGGCTAATTCGCTAACCTTAAGTTAAACGAATCGTCTGATTCGTACAAGTTGTACCTAGGGTTACGTGCACTGATATATAAGACAAGAAAACGAATAGTATTTCACTGTTCGTCTCCTTTCTTCATTTTTAAGAAACCTATTCAATTTCTCTCTGAAATTTCAACCTTTTCGTTTGGATACTTCAAAGATCTATTTGAGTTTCTAAGGTATAACTGATCTTGGCGATATCATTTTCGTCAAAAATGGCTATGTGTTGATAGTTAAATTATGTAATTTCATGAGTTTAAGGGTTTTTGAACTTTTGAAACCCATTTGTGTATAATTTATGTTCATAATTGTATGATTTATATGTCATTATGATCAGATTCACATTCTGATACCCATGGTGGACTTCAATCATGGTTTGATTGTTGTTTGTCGGGTTAATTATTGTTTCGTGTTATTTTGTGTTTACTGTTGGTTCGTTTAATCCTTAGTACATCTAGGTATTGAGTCTCAATCTCATACACCTAAGCTTACTAGTGTGATTCCGAGCTCAACGAGCTGATTATCCTGATGTTTCAACGATGGTTATGGCTTAATTGTATTTAGGTTTATGATGTTGACTATTGTTGTTCATTCTAATTTTGACCTTGACTATATGAAGTCAAAGAATAAGTCTTATTTATGACCATTCGTTAGTCTTAGCGAATTGGAACTGTTTCCTGTCCAATTCTTTAAGATTTCACACGAACTAGCTAAGCGAATAAGATGTTACACGAATCAGAGTTTGATTCGCTTAAAATATAACGAACTAGAGATTAGTTCGTTAAAATTAATTAATGATTCGCTAGGTTTAGTTCGTTAAGTTATTTACTTGATAGCGAATCGCCTGATTCGTTATCCTTGTATAACGAATCAGTGTGATTCTTAACGAATGACATTTTAAAAAAAAATGTTATTTAATTTTAATATTCATTTAATTTAATTAAAGGATTTAAATCGTCTAATTTATGTAAATAACTTAATTCCATATTTTTCAGATTATATATTGAAATCTATTCTCATATTCGTTTTTATTTATATAGTAAAACATGGCTGATCAAGAACAACAAACTCAACCACCACAGGAACAACCTCCACAAGGATAACCACAACATCAAGATCAACAAGCTGAAATGATCTTATTGCCGTTCGATAAGAAGCACAACATTTGTGCTTATGTTGATAAAGATGTGACTGATTTGAGAATGTTTGGAGCTATGTTGACTTTCTTACGCCGTTCAAAGATACACTATGCAATCACTGCTAAACATAAAGTGTATCTTAGTATAATCAGGCAGTTTTGGAACACGGCGGAATATGTTGAGGAAAATAATTGGGTTAGAGCTACAATTAATCAGATTCCTATTACGATTGATGTTGAGGTCATTCGTCGGGTACTTCAATTTGACGATAATGATGATAACCCGAGTGAATTTGACAGGACATTGGTTAGGGGTTTATTCACACGCTTGAATTATGGGGGTGATATTCGTAGATCTATGTTGAACAAGAATGGGTTGTGTCCACCTTACAAGTATCTGCTACATGTTTTACTACATTGTATGAGTGGACGTTGCGGTGGTTTTGATGAATGTAGACTAAGTTTACAATCGGCGTTTGTTGCACTAATCCTGAACAAGCCATTAAACTACTCAGTACTTATCTTTGATCATCTGAAAGAGCAAGTTCAGCAAACTCTACCGTCGAAGAAGTTATAAATGTATCCACGCTTTTTACAGCTAATTATTCAGGATCTGATACCGAATTTGGTGATTGATCGATCGTTGGTGAACGATGTTCTTGATATGTAACATGTGAAAGCTGAAACAGTGCATCGTATGTTAATCTATCGAAAAGACAAGCCACAGGATAAACGGATGATTGGTCATATAATCAATCTGGATTACGTATGTCCTCCTAATGAGCGCTGGATCCATGATGATTCGGATTCCGAGCGTGAAGGGGGAGAAGGTGGGAACAATGATGGTGGAGATGATGATGGTGACAATGATGATAATAATGGTGATGGTGGAGCTAGTGAACGAGCTCTGAAAGAACAACAAGATGCAGTCGATGCTGCTCTAGCTGCCACAATGAAAGCTCAGGTAGAAAGAAAACGAAAAGGGAAAGCTGTAGCTACTGGTGAACCATCAAAGAAGCCCCGTGTGTCTGCTGGGGCTGGGGTAATTATTGGAACTCCACCACCACGTCAATCAACTACTCAAAGCTCGGCGGTGCCGCTAACTACTAGCACTCCGACGCTTACCTTGACGACGACGATGGTGTCACATGAGAGGCTCGGTCTTATTCCTCAAATGGCATTGACCGAGATACCGAGGCCTCCTGCTGTGCTGTCTACAGTATCTTCCACCACATCAATGAGACCTCCTCCTCTGCCAACAACTACTATTCCTCCACCTCCGCCTGGTGATGTATCTTTTATGAGGATTACACGACCTAAAGGACCTGTTCAACCTGCTCATCCATCCGTATACAACTTGCCACCAGGTCGTCAAACTGAAATGCTGCTAAATCTGCTACATTTATATGAAAATCAAATGGCAGCTGATCGACAAACTCAAGAACGACTCATAGAGAATCAATGATAAATGATGAGTTATATTTTTTTCTGTCAAAAGGAGACTAAGTCGTTGCGTACGATTGTTGAGTCTTAGGGGGTGAAATTAAAGGAACAAGACGAGTTGATTCTACAATTAACTTGTAAAGAAGATGCCCTCAAGAAACTCAAAAATGATGATGATGATCCTGACGCATCTGATGCAAGAGGTGAGCCTAAACAATCGCATGGTTCTTCCTCTAGTGCTGGTGTTAGTGGCGCTGATGATTCGAGCAAGCAGATAATTACCTATCAAGATCCAACAGCTGCCAAGCCAATATAAATGATTGAGGCTAACACGGTGATATTTATTGATGGATCGGGGGTGGTTAGAAGTGTGGTGAACAGAGATGAGATAGAGGTCGGTGAGTTTACTGTTAGATCTTTGACACGGGAGCAGATTTCGATTCTGCTTGGGCTGAATGACGATCAGTTGACTGCTTTAGAGACTGAGCCCGATGTCGAAGACGTAATTAAAGAGACTGAGGATGAACTGGCGAAGATTGTGCAGCGAACAGTTCCCTCACTCAAAGAAGTGACTGATGATGACATTGAAAGATGGTTCAAACGTCAGAAAGTGGGAAAGATTATAAGTACTTATCGGTATGTAGATCAAGAAAGAAAAGATACTGCTACTGCTTGGATTGAGGCAAATCAGGTTACTACCTTCAAGACTGTTTCTAAGGTGCATGGTGATATTGTCTCCTGGCTCTATGATTCAGACCTTAAGGTATGTATAGTCAAGTGGGAAAAGGGTGTCTAGTATTACGAGAGGATAATGGATGTTTTAACTCTACCGCGTTGGGATGTACGTACCCTCGCGAGACGTCCATTTATCAATCGTCGGGGTCACCGAACGGCTGAGTGGTTTCATCAACACTTACTGTTCGAGGTCAATCATGGCTTCAAATTCTTCAAGCCCCAGGTCCAAGACGTAAGCGCACTGATGAGATTGATCCAAGGACCGGCTGGAAGAAACTTGTCTTGAAAGTGAACCCGCCAAAGACAATGAAAAAGGTTCCTGTGAAGACAATGCTTCAAGCTATTTATCTATCTTTCAACCGTTGGTACTATGACAATCGTACTGGCGAGGCCGTTATTGTTTATGGTCGAGGACTGCAGACCGAGCTCATCAAGATAATCGACCCGATGTGGTTGATTAATTTATCAGAAACAGACAACGACGTGCTATGCAAGAAGCAGATTTTGTTTGAACGCCAAGAAGATTACGACCTGGCTATGCAATTCCAACGAGTTGTTCGTGTGTGTCATGAACATGGAATTCATAGTTGCAGAGACTGGCAGTCCAAGCGCATCAAATAAGTTAAAGACAAAGAGCTCAAGACGAGGGGGTGTCTGTTAGTGCACGGTTTTGCGTCTAGAGTCTTTGTATTTATTATTAATGTAATATTTAATGTTTTTTGAACTAGTTCGCTAAGTTTAAGTCTAGTTCGCTAGGGATGTTAGCGAACTAAGACTAGTTCGTTAAGGTTAAGTCTAGTTCGCTAGGGATGTTAGCGAACTAAGACATTATTATGTATTCCCTCCTGATTCGTTAGGGGATGTTAACGAATCAGGAGGCGGTTCGTTATGATAAATTATGTAACGAAGGGGAAGCTGGTTCGATAGGGGATGTTAGCGAACCAAGTCGCCTTCTATATATAGTGAACAACTGTTCACTTGTAAAATAGAGTTTTAGAGAGATATAACAGTATTCAGAAAGGTCTAAAAGTATTTACTCTCTCTCTCTTAAGCTTCACATTAACGTTATTACACATACATAACATTAAATCAAGGTTAATTATGAGCTAGATCTATAAACGTATTGATAGTATAGTTTCGGATCTAAGATCTGTTGATTGTTATCGATACGGGTCTCAACAGACAAGGGTTCTCGATCAACACGATAACCCGATTAACAGGAGATCTCGGTCAATGAGAGTTCTCGTCCACTTAGTCTTCGGCCACTAAGTTCTCGGTGACAAGGGTTTTCGGTCAACACAAGAGTTCTTGGTCAAACATAGGTTCTCGGTGAGAACTGGGGTTCTCTGCCCAGAGTTCTCGGCCACCTAGGTTCTATTTGGTTTGGGCCTGGACCCAATTGGGCCAGATAAACAACTAGCTCGACCCTAACCAGGGGCTCTGCCCCTTGGACCACGGTAGGGGCTGCCGCCCCTAGAACGCCACTGCCAGGGGCGCTGCCCCCGGACCCCCGTTCGTTAAGGGTAATAATTAAATTAGAAACGCGATACGGACAGTGATGGTTAAACTGATACGTGTAATTGTTATACAGTTAGTCGTGCACAACTTAAGAAAAACTGTGAATGTAACCGCATTCAGGTGAGTTTCTAGCCCCATTCTTGTTATGTTTTCGAGGCTATGTGCATACTCTATGTGATTAGTTAATACACTTACCTAAGTGGTAAGTGTATGCCTATTATGATATATGTGTATGTTGTAAAAGAATGCTTGACGGTACATGAACGATCTTCGGATATTGCATGTACTGTCAGGAGATAGTTAGATGATGTGATCATTTATATATATATATATATATATATATATATATATGTTATATGAATGAAGTATGTACGTTATAGAATATAACAATGAAAGAAAGTATGTAAAGTATAAAAGAAAAGAAAAGTATGAAACGTGGAATTGACGGTAAAAAGTGGCTGACCCTAATAGTAGACCCTAATAATATCTGTGAAGGAGGGTGGGAGACCCTAATAATATCTGTGAAGGAGGGTGGCAAACCCTAATAATATCTGTGAGGATATAGAGCAAAAGGCTCTTTAAAACGTAGAAGTATGTATGTAAAGTAAGATAAAATTTTAAAGTAATAAAGAAAGAAATTATGAAAGTAAGAACGAAGGTATATACTTAGGTATGTACGAAAGAAGGTAATGGATTAATATGTATGTTTTATTTAAAGTTTTTATATTCTGCGAATGCTTTTATTCACTCTGATTATTTGAACTATGTTAATGAGTAAATCCAACGTTCAAATGTGAGGCACCGGTAACAGAGCCTTACAAGTTGGTATCAGAGCAAAGTTCGAGAGATTTAAGCATCCTATATGCTTAGACTCGAACAAAGAATTGGATTTAAGTAAGAAAAGAAAGAAGATGCTAGTCCAAGAATGTCATGTGTCTCTCAAGCAAGCCCAGTAAAGGTAAAGTATATGATTGAATAATGCTTGTTAATATTAGGGACATGATTAATTGAGTTCCTTGGTTTATTAACTGTTTAAAGTAGAACCAGCACAAATAGACTCATAAAGGGAAGTGTATAGGACACCGAAAGTAACGTGATCAGCTAATCACAGCTGGCCACTGTTATTACCTGTTAGCCTTACTATCCTTGTACTAAATAGTTCCTTGAGTGACGACGTTTGTGTTTTCCCTTTTAGAATACGATGGCTGGAACGGGAGGAAATGTAGGAGCTGTAGGAATTGTGAGAACTGAGGGTCACACTGGACGATGTGGAAGGCCTCGTCGTGTCCAACAACCTTCGGTTGAGAAAACTTCCAACACCGGAGATGAAGGAAGCGCAGCTGTAGGAGATCCGAATAACAATGAAGGGTTTCAACTGGATCCTGGAATTCAGGCATCTATTGTTCAAGCTGTAGCCACGGTTGTGAAGAATATTACTCCGGGAAGGTCTGCTGGAAACCGTGAAAGAACTGCTGGAGGGGAAGGTGGTGATAGTAGAAGAGATGAGGAAGAAGAGAGGGATGCCTCGAGTGGGTTAATTATGTAAAAGCCGGTGATAGGAAAGAGGCCGAGGCGGGTGCAATTATAAGTCCTTCAAAGGATGTGACCCGCCAAAGCTGACTGGTTTGGGTGATGTAGTCGCTCCCCTTCAGTGGATAACCGCCATGGATAAAATTATCCGAATCAGCAAGTGTCGTCCTGACCAAGCTTTCGGTTATGCCACCCAATCATTTGGTGATGAGGCGATGTACTGGTGGGAATCGATTGAGCAAACGAAGAGTCGAGAGGAAATCAAGGCTATGAAGTGGGAGGATCTAAAGGAACTGGTTATGAAGAAATTCTGTGCTGACGCCGAGGTTGAGATAGCGAAGATGATGTTCCTGAATTTGAAGGCTGGAACAATGACACATCGTGAGTATACCACCGATTTCAACCGAATGTCTAGGTTGGTACCCGATATGGTCAACGTTGAGGCTAAAAGAATCAAGTGCTAGGTGAGGGGATTGCCACAGAAAATCCGCATGCTTGTCAGGACAAGTAAACCTGCTACTTTTTACTCTGCGGTCGAACTCGCAGAGATGGTTTATGAGTACCTGGCTGCAGATGATGTAGTTGCGGTATAAGAGAAGAAGGAGAAGAAATGGGTTGTTCCTACTAAACGACCTGGTACTCAGTTATGGAACTCTAAGGATAAGAAGCCGAAGGTGTGGGAAAGGAAGCCGTGTAAGATGTGTGGTAAGATGCACGGTGGTGAGTGCAAGTGGGGTACTGGTTCCGATATTTGTCATAAGTGTGGGAAACCTCATAGTGGATAGTTCAGGCTATGGTCAAACGCCTTACAAATGTGGAAAGGTGGGGCATTACGCTTATGAATGCAACGCCGAACCCACATGTTACAAGTCCGGGAAGAAGGGTCACATGGCCAGGGAATGCATCGAAGCGGGTGGTGGCGGAAAGAAAGATGCGGAGCCGTCAAGGCCGAAGACCGGAGCCTACATGCTGACTCAAGAACAAGCTAAGCAGATTCTAGATGTTGTGATAGGTACATTTCTTGTAAACGGAGTTTCTGCTTCGATATTATTTGATTCGGGTGCTAATAGAAGTTTTGTAGCTACACCATTTAGTTAATTAAAAATGAAATGTTGCCGAGTGTCTGAAACTTTTATAGTAGAAACCGCTAGAGACACTTAGATTAAAATACTGAAAATGGTTAAGGACTGTAAGATAGAGTTAGAGGGACATGAGTTCCCTGTTACCCTGTATGTTATGACCTTATGAGGGTTTGATGTGGTTTTGGGAATGGATTGGTTGTCTGAGTACGAAGCTCTGATAGTCTGTAAGAGTAGGATGATAAGGTTAAAGTCCTTGTATGGTAGTGTGGAAACGGTTTATGGTGATAAGGAAAGTTCTGGGCTTAATGTCATATCGATGATAAAAGCCCAGAGACTATTATGGTGAGGGTGCGGTGCCTACCTGGCGTATGTTGTCAACGCTACGGCCGAGATGAAGGAAATGAAAGTTGTTCCTATCGTGCGCGACTACCCAGAAGTGTTCCCAGAGGATCTTCCGGGATTTCCACTGGAGCGAGAGATAGAATTCCAGATAGATCTAGTACCAGGAACCCAACCCGTTGCAAAATCACCTTACCGTATAGCGCCGTCTGAGATGAAAGAATTGATGTCCCAACTGCAAGAACTCCTCGACAAGGGTTTCATAAGACCCAGTGTTTCCCCTTGGGGTGAGCCAGTGTTGTTTGTGAAGAAGAAGGATGGAAGTATGAGAATGTACATACACTATCGCGAGTTGAACAAGATTATGGTGAAGAATAGATATCCTTTTCCAAGGATCGATGATCTTTTCGACCAACTGCACGGTTCAAGTTGGTTCTCACGAATAGATCTCATATCAAGCTATCGTCTTTTGAAAGTGAAAGCGGCTGACATCCCCAAGACAGCATTTCGTACGCGGTATGGACACTACGAGTTTCTCGTAATGTCATTCGGTCTAACGAATGTTCCTGCAGCATTTATGGACATGATGAATAGGGTATGTCGGCCGATGTTGAATAAATCAGTTATCGTCTTCATAGATGATATATTGATTTATTCAAGGAATGAATCTGATCATGCTGAACATCTGAGAGAGGTATTGGAGACTCTGAAGAAAGAAAGGTTATATGCTAAGTTTTCGAAATGCGCATTCTGGTTAAGAGAAGTTCAATTCCTAGATCACGTGATAAATCCTGAAGGGAATACCGTGGACCCAGCTTAGATTGAAGCGATAACAAACTGGTAGACTCCACAGAATCTGACTGACATATGAAGCTTCTTAGGGTTAGCTGGATACTATAGTAGATTCATCGAAGGTTTCTCCAAGATAGCCGCACCGTTCACTAGTATAACCCGAAAGACGGTATTGTTCAGTTGGGGAAAGTTTCAAGAAGAGGCTTTTGAAGAATTAAAGAAGAGACTCACGCAAGCTCCAATCCTTGCTCTACCCGATGGTGATGAGGATTTGGTTGTTTGTACTGATGCTTCGTATCGTTGGTTAGGTTGTGTGTTGATGCAGCGAGGGAAAGTGATAGCTTACGCGTCTAGACAGTTGAAATTTCATGAGAGTACTTACCCGACGCATGACTTAGAACTAGCAGCTGTAGTGCATGCTCTTAAGATTTGGAGACACTACTTGTATGGTACTAAGTGTACCATCTACACCGATCATAAGAGATTGAAGTATTTATTCAAGCAAAAGGAACTGAATATGAGACAGAGGAGATGGTTGGAGTTGATAAACGATTACGATTGCGGCATAAAGTACTATCCTGGTAAAGCTATTGTGGTCGCTGACGCGCTAAATCATAAGAACGAGGAAGTCATTGCAACAGTGAAGTCGTACCAGCTGATTATGAATTCAAGTCTTTTTGAAGGGTTAGTGAAGAAAGAGAGAGTTTACGGCCATCAAGTTGAGTTGATGGAAAACACTCATGGTGTTAAGAATAGGTTTGACCGGATGTGGATCCAACGCCATGGTGATCTTAGAGGTCGAATCTTAGATGAAGCTCATAAGTCAAGATACTCAATTCATCCTAGAGCTACAAAGATGTATCAAGACTTGAAAAGAGACCACTGGTGGCCAGGAACGAAGAATGATGTGGTGGATTATGTTAGTAAGTGCTTAATTTGCAAACAAGTCAAAGCCAGACATTAGAAGCCTTATGAAAAAATGCAACCTCTTGAGATACCTGAATGGAAATGGGAACACATCACCATGGATTTCATAACTAAGCTACCTCGTACAGCTAAGCATCATGATACCATCTTGATGATTGTGGACCGTTAGACCAAAAGTGCTCACTTTCTGCCTATACGAGAGGCTATCTCGTAAGAAACGTTAGCAAGTTTGTTCATAAAAGAGGTTGTATCTAAGCACGGTGTACCATTATCAATTGTTTCTGATAGAGATACTCGATTTACATTGAAGTTCAATGAAGCTATGGGAACAAGATTAAACATCAGTACGACGTATCATCCTCAAACCGATGGGAAGTCTGAAAGGACAATCCAAACCCTAGAGGATGTGCTACGTGCATGTGTTTTAGACTTTGGTGGAAGGTTGGACGATCACCTGTAGCTGGCAGCGTTCTCCTATAACAACAGTTACCATTCAAGTATTGGTATGCCACCATTTGAGATGCTTTATGAAAACGATGTAGGACTCCCGTTTGTTGGGGAGAGATTGGCCAGAGAGAAATGGGAAGTCTAGAAGTGGTTCAAGAGACATCTTCAAAGTTTGATCAGGTTAAAGCTAGAATGAAAGCTGCTCAAGACAGACAGAAGTCTTATGCTGACAAGCGGCGACGACCGATTGAGTTTAACGTTGGCGACAATGTGATGCTCAAGGTCTCGCCTTGGAAAGGAATTATTCGTTTTAGAAAAAGAGGGAAGTTGAGTCCAAGACACATTGGACCGTTAAGATTTTAGATCGTGTGTATGAAGTAGCTTATAAGCTGGATTTACTCGAAGAGTTAGAAGGAATTCACTCAACCTCCATGTTTCTCATATGAGAAAATGTCTGGCTGACGACACGTCCCACTTGCCACTGATGGACATCGAGGTTGATGAACAGCTGAACTACAATGAGTAACCGATAGAGATTGTGGATCGTAAGGAGAAGCAACTTCGCCACAAGGTTATACCTTTGGTGAAGGTGATATGGAAGCACCGCAAGGGATCGGATGCTACTTGGGAAGCCGAGGATGAGATGCGCAAGTTTTACCCTGCTTTGTTTATGTAATAGTTAAGTTTCGAAGACGAAACCTCTTTAAAAGGAGGGAAGACTTGTAAAATCCTAAAATCTCAATAATAAAATTTGCCATATTATTTCTTGTAAAGACGAGTTACTTGATTTGATAAAGAAAAAATAGAATATTAAAGGTGGAAAGGTAATAGGCTAATTAGATGGGATTAATGATGGACTAAAAAGGAAAGATGGGCCTTAGGTCCATGGGCTTAAGGGAGTATAAATGCCCCCCTTAAACCCTAAATCTTTCCATTTCTATCCATCTTATCCATAATATTCCACAAACCTTCAAAACACACACACATACACCGCCACTTACGGCAGTGAGAAGAGGAAGAAGAACCGAGATCAAATCAAGCCTTTTATTGATAGATCTTTGGTGTACAAGCTATATACAAGCTACAAGTTCATAGCCAAGTTAAACCGTGACCTAAAAACGCTTAAAGCTACGTGCTTTAATCTTAAAGGTTACGTTGTTATGGACCGTTAATCGTGAAACTTAAACATAGGGTAGATCGGGTTTAGATGTTTCATACAGTAGCAAACTTGATGCTTAGATCGGCATAAGGGACTGATGAATATATACGGTTCATCAACAAAACCCTAGATCAAGCTTAAATAACGATCTATGGTTAAAAATCCAAGCTATATGCTAGAAACGGACTAGATCTTAATAATGGAATGTTAATGGATGTAAAATGGTTAAGGAAACTGGAAATAGGAAGTGAAAAATGTGAATTTTAGACTGATTAACCGTTACTTGAGCCTGGACTGGGTGTATGGTTAGGAAAATCTGAGCTAAAAGCATCAGACAAGGGTTCTCGGTCAGCACGAGAACCCGGTCAACAGGAGATCTCGGTTACCGAGAGTTCTCGGCCACTTAGTGTTCAACCACTGAGTTCTCGGTGACAAGGGTTTTCGGTCAACGTAAGCGTTCTCGGTCAACGCAAGCTTTCTCGGTCAAACATAGGTTCTCGGTGACAACTAGGGTTCTCTGCCCAGAGTTCTCGGCCACCTAGGTTCTATTTGGTTTGGGCCTGGACCCAGTTGGGCCCAGATAAACAATTGGACTGACTTAATTAGCCCATAAGATGCTAAGCCCAACTTAGAGAATAAGATAATAATTTAAAACTCAAATGAAAAATGTGTAGGTTCCCTGCCAGATCTACACAGGAGTATCTCGTAACACGAGGGTGCGGAATCCCCACGTAATACGATACGAGCGTAAGATAGATAATACGTTGAACCGATAAACAAACACACGTCACAGTACTAATAAGCACGATTGTATTGCAACACTTCAACACGTGATATTAATAATCACCAATACACGTTAGGAATAAAAAAAATTTTTCAAGATAAGCCGAAGTGAGGTTTAAATAGACCTCGAAAACTTCGCCAAACATACTAGGCGAAGTTGTCATAACTTCGCTTATTTCCAAGTTCGCCTACATCCCAGGCGAATTTGTGTAAAACAATATTCAATACCTAAACAAACAATCTAACACGATTACAGACACATACAAAACAAGAGATACTGAACAACTGACATTATGCACAAACAGACTCCCCCTTGGCAGTAGCTTCATATCTCTATCTTCATTCTCGTGTCTAGTAATCCCAAAAATCTCTTGTCACCCGTCTTCAAGTATGAACGCCCTGTCTTACACAGACAGAGACCACCCTCTGGTACTTCTTGGCTTCATCTTTCCACGCAGGAATGTAGAATATCTTCTTATCGTTTAGTACCTGCAAATCAGCTTGAGACAAATTTACCAAGTGCATGGGATCATACACTCTCAGAATCTCCTGTTCATCTTCATCTTCCATAACAGCTTCAGCTATTTGACTATCAACGTACCACCACTTGAGACTCTTTAAAACATCCTTGGTCATTATCTTCATCGGCATTTCTTTCAAACACCGAATCGGCTTATATTTCATCACCATCCAAGGTTTGCCATCAGCTCACATTCCCCATTCCTTATCTTCAACTAACATCCCTTTCTGAGGCTTTAACAACTCAAACTTCTTCTCTTTCACACTTTCTTTCCACACGATCTTCCCAATTATTCTAGCCATATTGTCATCACTCCTATTAATCAAACCCAATTTAGCCAAATCCTTCACCTCACACTCAGGCAAGGTATTGAGCGATCTCAACGTCCTCTAAAAATACTGAATCCCATCAAAGCGTTCAATCACAAATAACTTTAACTGCTCATCATACAGCCAACAAATAATACCTTTCTTCGACTCAATATACCCTTTGATATTGTAACTCTTTTTGAACATTGTTGGAACCGCTGGCTTCTTTGTCTTAACAAACCACTGAGTATAGCCTTCTTTCCATCTCGGTTGTTCTTCCCACTCAGACTCATCTGACACATCCATATCTTGACTCACATTCACCTTGTCAACGTCTGGAATATCATGTTCTACACTATCATCCACAATCTCACCTTCTGCTATCTCACTATCAATCACAATCTGTTCTCCTATCTTTCCAAACTCCTCAATAGTTAACACATCATCGGTTAAATCATCATCATCACCCAACATTTCCTCATCATCAACAACCATGACATTTTCACCACCAGATCCACCTGCCGTACCAGTTGACTCCCCCTGAGATGTGGAAGTCCCAAGAGTTTGTTCAGTTCTTGGCAACTCACCACCTGCACCTTTCGATGCATTGGGATCATCGTCTCTATCTTGTCTCTTCTTGGTTCTCAACTCGTCGCCCTTGCAGCTCGTCTCCCCCTGATATGCTAAGAACTGTTTTAGAGCATCAAATAGTTTACCGTGTTCAACAAGGAGGGACGATCGGATCTGATTTTCTGTTACAAGTCGCTGGATAGCTTGAGTCTGGATTAGATTGATTCTTGACTGTTCAGCAACTACTCGTTCAAGAGCAGCTATCCTATCAGAATCAGACAAGGTAGCATCAAAATCAAAACACATGTGAGAAACGTCATGAGCATAATGTGGAGGTATTCCCAAACTAGCTGGAGTATCAGAAGTAGTCTGAAAAGTAACTGCGGGTGGTATTGAAACAGGAAACCCCGCAGTAGCAACCAACGTTGACTCAACAAATCTTGCAACAACCTCCGATTGAGTGACAGTAAGAGGTGGCAAGGAGACTATCTCCGGTGCTGTAAATTTAAACGTGGTCGGAGGAACACCAAAGGATGACGATGTGGTCACCATGGGAACACTTGAGGTAATCGGCACTGTCACAGTCATAGAAGCAGGAACCATAGTCATACCAGATAACGAGGGTGGAGAGAAACGAACCACCCTTGAGCTTTCACCAACTCCTGAACTCTCACAAGTTCTGACCTTCTTCGATCTTCGTACCAACTTGTTTAACTCCTCCTCATAGTCAGATTCACTGTCATCCGAGTCTTTCTTTCTCTTGCCATGTATTCTTTCTTGTCTGACCAGAATCTGTTGTGCTTCAGCAATATCGTCAGTGGAGGAATCAGAGTCGGTTCTCTCAGAATCCGCCACAGACGTAGCGACCATAGAGACATGCACACCATATGCCTCAGCTACTGGGGCTCTAACCTCAGCAGCTGGATCAATTTGTTCCATGTCAAAGAATCCTTACCCTCCAAAGGCGACTTTAAGATCGACCTGTTCTTCCGGAGCTGCAACAGGATCAGCAGGCAGTGCTTGTTGTACCACAGGTGGTGGTAGAACCACAGGAGGTGGTTGAGGAACATTAGCCTGTTGCGGTGCCGGGTCACGAAATTCATCTCCAGGAGGAGCAATATAAGCAGGATTCACCAAATAACCAAACAATGCAGTGTGCCGCGGACGAAGCTCTGGTTTGCTACAAGCACTTGACGACCTACATTGCGCAAAGATTCTCTTACTTACACTCTCAACACAACGGATAGGACGTCGTTGAGGCAGCGTAGGGGCTACATGATTCAAAATCATCTGTAAAAAAATCTCGGGTACATTAAAAATCTTTCCCTGGCGACCGCGCGTCTCTGACGATCAATTTCATAAAACACCATCTAACTAAAGCTGTATGGCTTGTTGTAAGTCAGGGCTGTCATTGCAGAGTGCATCGTTACCCCCATACCGTCTGTACCAGCTTTACGACCAGACATGCACACTATCATCACGTGCATCAGAAAACTCCACTGATCTAATAAAAATCCCTTTCTCCTTTGAGTGTCACCCAACAGACCCGAATAACCCATACGTAGAAACGCACCATCTCTGAATGGAGCCGGAAAATCTGTTGGATCATTTGTAGTTTCAACCCCGAACTGCAAAGCGAACCTTATTTGATCTGCAGAGAACTGTACCACCTGATTGTTCACTGTAGCGCGCATAACCGGAGGATCAACTCTACAGTCATATTCTACCATTCGCCAAAAGTCTTCAATATTTGGTAGAGAAATGGGGAGAGTAGTCGTGATGGCGTGAAAAATACGTGAGCGAACGAGGAATGATATGATCTCACGATAGTCGTCTATACCACTAGCATCCGGATCTAAAGTGATATACATGTTGTGACCCGGAAAGAACTGTCGGTTGTTGTCACCACCTTCGTCACCACCAGCACCACCAGCCGCTGCCACAACAGCCATATCTACGCAACAAACGGTCTAAGTTAGAACATTGACGTAGCAGATCATAACTTCCCCTGTTACCATGAGCGAAGTTATGATAACATCTCATGTGCAGGAGAAGTTAGCCATATGGCGAAGTTGAGTACAACTTCGCCCTACACCCTAACTTCTCCTGAGAACAAACCAGAACTTTTAAATAATATAAGCTTAAGCAGGCGAAGTTAAACATATGGCGAAGTTGAGTACAACTTCGCCTAAACCCTAACTTCGCCTAAGAACAAACCTGAACTTTTAAGTAAAATAACCTTTAGCAGGCGAAGTTAAACATATGGCGAAGTTGAGTACAACTTCGCCTGAATCTGAAACGGCGTATAACTGAGGTCCGATCGTGGTTTTGTTTGGAGTATTTGAGAATGAAAACATGAAAAGATAGTTCTATTGAGATCTAGAAGACCAAATGGGTTACAAACACAGTAAAAACAGATAGTTTATCGAGTGTTTAAAAGATTTCTCAAACTATGTCACAAATCGGACCACAAAGGCTTCAGATTAACACCATTAATATGAATTACAGGTTAAACCGATCCTACCCACCTTGATCACGGACAAGAAACAGATAATAATGAGGTTCGATGCAAGGTTTAAGTTCGCCGAGGGTAGAAGTGTGGGTATAAGTTCGCCGAGTGTTTGTTGGTTGGAAAGTATTTGACCAAGTTGACCCATGTTACACCTTTTATACTTTTGAAAATACATGGGCGAAGTTATTGTTAACTTCGCTTACTATTAACTTCGCCCCTGAACAACTTCGCCCATAAACAGCTTATCATTAACTTCGCTTATGGTCAACCAGGTGGTCAACTTCGCCTCTTAACCTTACCAGTAAGTTTGCCTATTTTAATTTACAAACAGAACCTTATAAGTTTGATCAATATGCAACTGTCTTTTAAAATTGTCACACCCCGTTAAGCGAATTGCGGAAGCGTAAAACGGAAATGCAACATATACAACTGGTATCAAATACATTGTTCACAAAGAAACATTACTAACTAATTTACAATATATTACATCGTTCTAACATCTTTTACAAACTAGGTGATACAATTAAACATGTTCTTCAATCACTTTACTTCTAACTCAAATGCGCACGACATCAATCACCAATCAGACACGTAACGCACAGGAAATTACTTCTCATATCTGATTACCTGAAAAGAATGTTAAAACATGTCAACTACGAATAGTTGGTGAGTTTCATAAGTTTTAACGAAATCAGTTCTTCGCACCATACAGCCATAGATTGTATGTACGCGCGTATGTAAAAATATGTATTTACGGTTGTATAATTATGTACAGCCATATCCTTGTGTGTGCATATGCACACATGTAGGTTTATAATATAAATTCGAAATTTCGGTAAAATCGTGATTGCTTGTTCGTACTACCTGTTTCCAATTTCCGTGTTTAACCAACCACTGAGGACCCCCTTTCTCCCACAACGGTTCCACATAAACTCAACCACTGTGGCCCCCCTTCCGCCCACAACGGTTCCGCGTTAACATCAACCACTGTGGTCCCCCTTCCACCCACAATGATTCCACTCAAACATTGGATAGTTGTTACAAATCAGAAGAAGGTATTTGGAGTGGATTAGTCAGGGAACTATCATTCAGCTTGAATTGCTTTCTTGGGATGTCTAAGGAACACATATTAAGGGTTCTATTTTAGTTTGTTTCCCACTTCCAATGGGGTATCTCGAATTGTTGTAGCATCTCCGAGGATCTTTAGTATTCCCCCAGAACTTATAATAGTGCACACTTTACAACACATGAGCCTATGATTCCTTCATAGATTTCGCTTGCATCTTTATACTAGTACTCAGTTTATCCAAACATCTGGCCTGACTTTTCCTTGTTCATCACTCAGTTATTAAGGCTATAAAAGTTTAAAGTTCAAGTTTCGGTTACGGATAGTATAGTTTTCCTCATCCGTGTTTCATCATTGGGGTACTAGGTTTTGTTCCGTGTACGGGATCACTTCTTTATCTAGAAGAGGCAGTATAACAGTTCTATTTCTATAGTATTCATAACGGTTCTACAATTTCGGGCATAGTGTTGGTTGCGGTTGGGGTAGTTGTGAGTCCTGGAGTTGGGTTGGTGGATTTATAGTATTCATAACGGTTCTACAATTTCGGGCATAGTGTCCCACTTTCCCACATTTGTAACACACATTGGTCCGATGTTCACCAACATGATGATAACCACATTTTCCACATCTAGGCAAAGGTCCGTTATACTTATCTTGCTTCACATCGGAACTGATCATAGTGTAATTTTGTATTGCAAGGCGCGCGCATTTATTCTGTTGTCTTTCTTGTATTCCCGCTCCATTATTGGTTCGTTTTGTACCAGATGATTCCCCGGGCATTCTTAACGCACCACTTCTAATCAAATCAGAAGTTACAATGCCAGCTTGTAACACGCCATTTTTGAAAGTTACAGGGCCAGTTGAATTAACCAAACTCCTGACTTCGGGGGCTAAACCCCAAATGTAGCGTTCAGTACGTTTAGATTCTGGAGTAGCTAACCATGGGACTAGACGAGCCAGTTCGTTAAAACGATGGGTATACTCCAAGTGATCTGCGCCCTTCATTTCTAGATTCCAAAGTTCTTGCTCTAATTTCTGAATTTCGTTTATCGGACAAAAGTGTTTTATCATAAGATTTTTAAGTTCTGTCCAAGACATACGATTGGTTGCCTCTTGTCCTCGAATTCGCACAACAGTATTCCACCACATTAGCGTGTGGTCTACAAATGTAGAAGTAGCAAATTTGACAATACAATCTGGTGGACAGTTAGTGATATTAATGATGGATTCATTCTTTTCGATCCACTTTACCAGTCCATTTGGTCCTTCAGTACCGCTAAATTCCATAGGTTTACATAGCATGAAGTTCTTAAGTTGATATCCGTGTTGCGGGGGATTTTGATTGTTACAACTATTGTTCAAGTTCGGTGGGAGATTATCATTATTGAAAGTAATATTGGTATTCAACGGGGGAGTATTAGTTGTGATAGTATCAGTATTTATCGGGGGAGCATTTGTGGTTGTATTAGTATTTGTTGGGGGATTAGTATTTACGGTCGCGTTAGCGTTCGGCACTTGATTTGTATTTATAGTTGTATGGATACCAGTAGCGAATTGTGCTGCTATTGTCGGAAGTATTGTTTGTAGTTGTCGAGCGATCATCTCGGCTATATCTGCCTCAGACAACATGTTTACTTTCTTCGGGGCCATTCTATAACAATAACCAGTTATCCAACAATTAACAAAATTCACATACACTAATGATCGCAAAAGGAATTACAATAACAAGTAATCAGGTATTTCAATTAACACGTATATATCACACTGGTTTGTTCTCGAGTCTGAATACTAAGGATAGTATGTAAAATTAGCCTAGCAAACGCCAAAGTTTGCTTATATATTAAAAGTTGTCATCTCATGACAAGAAATTTTAACCCAATACGGGTCAACGTTTGTATTAAAAATGCCCAAATCGTCCTCCATATTAGCATAGCGCACCACCATATGCTTGTATGGAGTATCAGAAGCTATACACGACAATACCATACTATCCTTATCTATCAAAGCACGCGTTATAACAATTATAAATAGTTCACAACGTATACGACAATTGTTCCTATACGATCCCATTATTGGGAAGCTGTTTTTGTTCGGTCTCTCCTATAGGTAGATATTTGCTCATTACGAGTTTAATCAGTACGATATAATTGGAATGCAAGTGTACATTCCACCTGACTTCTGAATGTTTGTTAACTATAATCGTAAAATATATTCTTTCGCCAGGTCATTCAGTTTTCGTAGGCATGTCGGACTTAATAAAAGTAGTAGTTTACTAGTTGGAGGTAAGTAGGTTCCATTCCAGTCGGGGCACGTCATCATTTCGTGAGCATGAGATTTCTCTCCTATAATAACCAATTGGAATAGCAAAATATAGGAGAGGTTGGAGGTTGTCTTTCATAGATGGTTCGAAGAGTTTGCTAGTTAGGGAGGTTCATCAGAGTTAGTTGTACTGGTGATATGTAAAAGAAATTACTATTATTAATATTTCTTTTTGAAATATTATTAGTACATTATATGTATTCGTAGTAACGATTGCTCATAATATAATTGAAACCTCAGTTTTGGTAATTATCATATTTATAATTTGATAAATCGGGCTCATCACTAGGTATTTCCCCTAGGGATGGTGTTTGTTTCTGAACAACAGAATTGGAAGGATGACCGGAAAATAGTTTAGATTAATGTCGAAGGAACCAGTTTATAAGATAGGATTGGATTCAAACTGTGGAGTATATTATATATATATATATATGTATATGTCTTCTTGAAATTATTATCTGTAAGTCACACCTCCAACGGTTCGTTCCCGGGCCTTATATATCAAGCCCCTTTTGTGGTTCCGTCACGTCACCAGATTTAGTTTAAACTTATTGAAGCATTCTTGTATTCTCACTCACGGGCAACACCGGTTCTTCATCAATTGTAAAACTACTCACATCTTTCGGTGCAATCGCTAATCAGAAGAGAATGTTTTTCGATAGTTTAGATCCGAACAAAAGATATTATTAATTAGGGCAGAAATAAAATATTTTATTTGTTATGAACAGATATAATATTAATTACAATAAAACATAATATTAATTTTGGTAAGATATAATTTTGATTAAAATAGGAATTAATAGTGATTATAACCTAATATAATATTGGTTATGATAAGATTCATTGTCATCCGTAGTACCGTACGTACACGTATCCCTATACCTCGTCTCAGATAAGCACGTATGCACATGTCATATATACTTCACATCACCTTTATGCACATATGTTGCCATTTTTACCTATCAATATGTTCCGCGACTTCTCCCCGAATTCCCTTGTACAAGCAAGTCTGTTATTACGTTCCGGACCATAATAACTCACTTGCCCTTCGAGTTCATCCCGGCATCCATCAGTATCTATCGTTACTCATTATTAACTTTCCCAGTAATAATCGAGCCTACGGTTATATTATAAGTATCCTATGGGATAACCTAATTCTTTATAACCAATGGCTCTGATACCAACTTCTGTCACACCCCGTTAAGCGAATTGCGGAAGCGTAAAACGGAAATGCAACAGATACAAGTGGTATCAAATACATTGTTCACAAAGAAACATTACTAACTAATTTACAATATATTACATCGTTCTAACATCTTTTACAAACTAGGTGATACAATTAAACCTGTTCTTCAATCACTCTACTTCTAACTCAAATGCCCACGACATCAATCACCAATCAGACACGTATCGCACAGGAAATTACTTCTCATATCTGATTACCTGAAAAGCATGTTAAAACAGGTCAACTACGAATAGTTTGTGAGTTTCATAAGTTTTAACGAAATCAGTTCTGCGCACCATACAGTCATAGTTTGTATGTACGCGCGTATGTATAAATATGTATTTACGGTTGTATAAATATGTACAGCCATATCCTTGTGTGTGCATATGCACACATGTAGGTTTATAATATAAATTCGAAATTTCGGTAAAATCGTGATTGTTTGTTCGTACTACCTGTTTCCAATTTCCGTGTTTAACCAACCACTGTGGACCCCCTTTCTCCCACAACGGTTCCACATAAACTGCACCATACAGTCATAGTTTGTATGTACGCGCGTATGTATAAATATGTATTTACGGTTGTATAAATATGTACAACCATATCCTTGTGTGTGCATATGCACACATGTAGGTTTATAATATAATATAAATTCGAAATTTTGATAAAATCGTTATTGTTTGTTCGTACTACCTGTTTCCAATTTCCCTGTTTAACCAACCACTGTGGACCCCCTTTCTCCCATAACGGTTCCACATAAACTCAACCACTGTGGCCCCCCTTCCGCCCACAACAGTTCCGCGTTAACATCAACCACTGTGGTCCCCCTTCCACCCACAATGATTCCATGTAAACTCAAACATTATATAGTGTACATGCAAATAATTAGTATATTCTACACATATTAGCATAATGAATTAACCGTTAATCATTAAATTATGAAAATTTAGCCACTTATCAATTAAAATACTTAGATTTTTATAAAAATATTTTTGGAATTATTTACTGATTTAATAATTTATAAAAATTCATTTTATCAGCTATATTTCGTCTGAAAATCGTCTGTTTATCCCAAACAATTTACAAAAATTCCACAAAATTTTCTGAATACTCAAATCATGTCCCAAAACAACCTGTATCAATTCCAGAATGTAAAAAGCCTGTTCAATATTCTTTTCGGCCCAAATTCGGCTATAAAAATTCGCATGAACGCATATGTACAAAACACCCTTAGACTTCTCCAAATGATCTCAGAATTCATATGTGATCAAAATACATTCAATCTGAGTTCCCATAAAAATTTCATAATTTTTGAAGTATTTTAGCTGTTTTTCCTAAATAAACGTCCAATTCAGTAATAAATTCGCCAAATATTCTCGGATGGTCAAAAATTACCAAATTTGAACAGGGACTCATTTATATGATCCCTAATGTCCCTGCAAATTTTCACAAGCTAACAACAAGCACGTTGCAACCTAATACTAAACAGCCCTTAAACGAGTGTTACGGGTTTACCTTGTCGGTTTTCGATGAGTTTTGCTAGCTTAAACGACTCTCCGGGTCTCGGGTTACAAAATCAGTGTATCTACATATCATATAACATCAAACCAAGCATAAATCATCCATGTGACAGCCTTGATAATTAGGGTTTCGGTTTTGGGTTTAAACCGAACTTTCAAACCGTAAAAACGTTGTATTCATGTTCTAATCCGCGTTTTTGACCAAAAAAGTATATGTTCCAGGTTTGTAAACATGTTTAACATCAAAACATGGTTTTACTTGATTTTTTATGGTTTTTGGATGGTTAAACATGTTTAAAAACTAATCAAGAACTAATTTTCCATGATTAAACCTTACTAATCAAGCATGTAATCTCATGTATTTAGAGGTTTACCTTTAGGGTTTGGGCTGAAAAATATGAAGAAGTCAGCTGAGATTGTTCTTGGATAGTTTGGAATGTGAAAAATATCTTTAAAGTGTGGCTTATTTAACAAGCTATACAAAGGGGTCCATCCCCCCAACTTGCGGTCGCAACTAATAAGGGCCCATTGGGCCTCTTTTTGGCCCAATGGTGCCTCGGTTTTCGTGCCACGCGTAAAATTCGGTCCAAAATTTAATTCGGGTTCGGTTTTTCGAAAGAAAACTAGTTCGAGTGCGAAAACCAGCGCGAAAACGAGTGTTTTTCAGCTTCTTTTTGTAAATTAAGAAAAACGTACTGACTCGTTGTAAAATTCCAAAATATTTTCACGGATTGCTTAGAACATGTCATATAAGTGTTTTATAAATCTTTTTCGGCTTAAAGGATGCTACAATGCTCGTTTTGATATTAACGATTGCGTTTAAGCTTATAGCGTATCGATAAACGAAACCTTTTTCCTTTACAGAGGTTTAAACGTACTGGGGCCTAAATATCAATATGTTAGCCTCTATAATATATCTATAACTCATATATGACCTCTCAGTATGTATACAGGTCGTAATTAGTATCGGTCGGTTACTTGTTTAAGCACTACGAATTAACCGATTAATCGTTACTTGCTACATAGTGAATATAATATACCTCGTTTTGTCACGAATGTCACAAAAATCCTCCGTTAAAGATTTAAACTTTACGATAAAAGAACCAAGTAACCAAGTTTTAAACCATAAGACAAAATATGCAATGAAAATCTTAGTAATTAAATAAACGAGATCAAATTTCAGTCATTACGAGAACCTGCATGTTTCAGAAAAGATCCGAACAGGAATCATACTAATTAAGTGGCTGTCACATAGATCCATGTTCAGTGATATTATGACATAAAGAAACAGGTTGTAGGCAGGTATAAAACTTAGTATGGTTTTCATCGCTTCTGTGATACGTATTAGGTTCAATTAAGCTCAAATTTTAGATGGACATCACATGAGAGTTTGTGATGCCTCCTATCTATTCTCAAAGCGTATTTGGCTTTCCCCAAGTCACCCCGAGTTGACTTCGACCCGTAGTGTCTGATTAAACAGTAAGCACACATCGATCTTTAGAGTCTTCTTCCCGTTCTCTTTCTTGCCTCTTTATTGATATTTGAGTCAACATAAGCTTCAGTAGGCTTAACAACATATATGTTTTTTTTTTCATTAATAAATACATTAATACAGCTTCAAATTATAGACAACTGCAAGTCCCGAATCTGGATCACTGCAGGTACTTGACGCTATCTTCTCGGGAATCAGAACACTCAAGGGCTCGTGTATGACTGGGTAATCACTTTTCTGCCTATCATTCGGGAAGATGTATATGGAGACATGCACAACTCAGAATGATTCTCCACATTAAATCGAGGATATTTAGTTTGTATCACTTCTACTTTTACGCACCATAGAAAGCTACCATAACATACAATGGCTGTTCTAGAGTCTTTTAGGCCTAATAACTTCACCAATTAAGCACACAGAATTAGTTTTTCTATCACTTTCCATGGTTGGATCAATTTTCTTTTAAACATTGTATTGAAACTTCTTACGAAGTTATAGACTTGAAAAATTATATCATCACCCAAAAAAAATTTAAATTCTATCGCCCCGATCAAGTCAATGTCTTCAGGTAAACGGCTATCCTGAAGATCTAATGGATTAGCTGGACCGATCACATACGAGTATGTGTCCTTCTAACTAAGTATGAACGACTATTTTTCAGCGATAGAATAAAAACCCATCATAAACCGCCCCGGTCACTTTCAGTCATCTGGTTAATGGCTATCCTCATAATCTACTAGTATAAGTAAGGACCAAACAGATCCGAAGATGTGTCCTTCAAACTGAAGCAACCGACATAATTCTAAGCGATAGTGATGTTTTTTTTTTTAAATAGAACGGAAAACAAGGTTACTCGGGATTGATCATCCCATTAAGCTCAACAAGATTTTGAAAACGAGATCGGTCAAACGCTTTAGTAAAAAGATCGGCGAAATTATTCAAAGAATCAACCTTTTCAAGCACAATTATTTTCTTCTCAGCACAATCCCGTATAAAATGATGACGGATGTCAATATGTTTAGTTTTGCTGTGTTTGACGGGATTTTTAGTTACTAAGATTGCAGCAGTGTTATCAATGCAAATAGGAGTTTTAGTGAAATTCAGACCATAATCGCGCAATTGCTGTTGTATCCATAGAACCTGGGAGCAGCAGTTTGATGCTGCCATGTACTCTGCTTCACAGGTGGAAATGGCTACTGAGGTCTGCTTCTTGCACTGCCATGACATCCACCGATTGTTGACTTCCTGTTCTGATTGCAACCTCCATAGTCAGAATCTGTGTAAGCTACCAAATCCAGTTCTCCCCCTTTCGTATACCACAATCCCAACTTAGGCTTTCCTTTGAGATACCGCAATATTCTCTTCACTCCCTTCATGTGAGATTCCTTCGGGCTTGCCTGAAAACGAGCACAAAGACAAACTGCAAACATAATATCAGGTCTAGATGCAGTTAGATACATTAAAGAACCTATGATTGCTCGATATTGGGTGGGATCAACGTCTTCATCACTGTCAGAATCACCATCCAGTTTGTGGTTGACGCAAATTGGAGTATCAAATAGGGTGCTATCGTCCATCTTGAAGCGTTTGAGCACATCATGGACATATTTTGTTTCATGAATAAACATCCCATCTTTCTTCTGATCAACCTGCAATCCCAAAAAGAAAGTTAATTCGCCCATGGCGCTCATTTCAAACCTCTTTTTCATGACTGCTTCAAATTCCTGACACATGGCGAATTTTGATGCAGCAAAAATGATGTCGTCCACATAGACTTGAACTAGTAGATAATCTCCCCCTTTTCTCTTGAAAAACAGCATGCTATCAATCTTTCCTCTTTCGAACCCATTCTCAAGCAAGTAATCGGACAAGGTTGCGTACCAGGCACGAGGGGCCTGATTTAGCCCATATAAAGCTTTACTCAGTTTGTACACATGATCAGGTAAATCTGGGTCAGGGAATCCCGGAGGTTGTTCAACATACACCACCTCATCGACTTTACCATTTAAAAAGGCACTTTTCACATCTAATTGGAACACTTTCATCTCTTTGTGTGCAACAAATGCCAAAAATAGTCGAATTGCTTCCAATCTTGCCACATGAGCAAACACTTCGTTGTAATCGATTCCTTCTTGCTGATTAAACCCTTTTACTACCAGTCCTGCCTTGTTCCGTATGATTATCCCTTTCTCATCTCTCTTACATTTAAAAACCCAGTTTGTACCGATAGCATTTACATTCTGTGGTTTTTCAACTAATTTCCATACTTCCATCTTCTCAAACTGTGCTAATTCTTCTTGCATGGCTTCAACCCACGAGCTATCTTTTAGAGCCATTTGATAGTTCTTCGGTTCAATCTGGCTGATGAAGCAGGTGTACAAGCATTCGTTTATGATACCCGTGTCTTTAATGCTTGCGTAAACACATGTGTGTTCATCCAAACTTCTTCTTGTTTGAACACCGTCAGACAGATTACCTATCACGTTCTTCAAAGGGTGATTTTTGTGAATTCCAGTAGTCTGAACCGGACTGACTTCCAGATTGTTTTCTAAATTTGAAGAGAGTTCATCAGTGTGTGATTGATGTTGAGAGTGAAATGGATTGTAGAATTTTTCTTCAGTAGAGACAGCAGGAGTATCAACGGCACTTGACGAGGTAGGTTGTCTTTCATCGTATTGCGGACGTTGCACAATATTTTTCTCCTCGTCATACAGAATCTGTGAAGCAAGTTTCTCATCAACTTCTGCAAAATCCAAGTAAGGCACATTAAAAGATTTGAATAGTTTATCATAGACGAAAGCTTCAGCGGGTCCCATGCTAGGCCTTGGTGATTTGTAACTCGTAATGTCAGTGTTACATACCACCTCAACCTTGCTGTTCGATAAATTAAAGACTCTTCAGTTGGGTGTCCCAACAACATATCCGACTAAAATACCTTCGTCGGCTTTCTCACCAAATTTTGAGTTTGTCTTTAATATCGAACATGGAGACCCGAAAGGTTCGAGACCATTCATGTTTGGCTTTTTACCATGCATAAGTTCATAACAAGTTTTATTTAATCTTTTAACAGTTAAAACACGATTAAGGATATAACAGGCTGTGACAACAGCCTCAGCCCAGAACACCACGGGAAGTTTAGCATCTGCCATCATGGTTCTAACTCCTTCGATTAGCGTTTTATTTTTCCTCTCAGCTACCCCATTTTGTTGCGGGTATACGGGGCGCTGTACTGATGTTCTATCCCTTTCTATAAGCAGAACATCTCCATCTGATAATTCTTGAACTCTGTACCATTATCACTCCTGATGTACTTAACCTTTCTCCCAACAATATTTTCAACCTTGGTAATCAAGTTAATTACCAACTGAACTGTCTCATCTTTTTCCTTCAGAAAGTATACCCAAGAGTATCGAGAGTAATCATCGGTTACAACCAAGCAGTATGACGTTCCACCTAGACTCTTTACATTCACGGGACCAAAGAGATCCATGTGAAGTAGGTCTAGGGTACTGACAATTGAGTTAACCTTCTTGGAGTGATGAGGTTTTTTGTGTTGCTTTCCTTTCTTGCACGACAAGCATTGATCTTAAAAGTTAAAATTCTTCAAGGGAACTCCAAGCACCAGCCCATTCTTGACAATGTAATTCATTTTGTGAAGATGTATATGTCCCATTCTTCGATGCCATAACTCTGACTCCGACTCAGTTGCCTTTGACAGAAGACATGACTCTTCTGTTGTCATCTCAGTTGACCTCATATCCATCACATACGTGTTCTTTTCTCTTGGAGCTTTCATCACCACCCAGGCTTCTGGTATCTTGAAACCAGGATAAAGAACGATTGCCTCATTTTTAGTAAAATGCACCGTGTATTCTTTGTCACAAATCTGAGACACACTCAACAAGTTATGCTTCAACTCTTCCACAAAATTCACCTTCTCTAACTTCATTCTTCCATTAGTCACAGTTCCAATACCACTGATTCTACCTCCACTCTCTCCAGCGAAACTAACCCTTCCTCCTTGAACAGATTTCCAGTCACGTAAAAAATTCTTGTTACCAGTCGTGTGCCGGGAACAGCCACTGTCAACAACCCACAGATTGTTTACAGCCCTGTTTGACTGTTCCTGCACAATTAAAGAAATAGATTAAAATCTGGGAACCCAAGACCTACTGGTCTTGGGTCGATTAAATTTGTTGACCGGCATCCAGTACTTTGGTTGCACAAAGTCAGTTTGAGAACGGTTTCTGTAAGTTCTGAAAGGAAACCTTCTAGAGGACTGGCTATGAGGCCATCCAAACCTTAGTGAATTAACTGAATTATAATTGTTGGTTTGGTAGTTACCTGGGAAAAAATGAGACTGATTTCTTTGAAATCTTGGATTAGTCCAATGACTGAAATTTGGTGTGTTCGCATTCTTACCAGTATCATAATTAGTATTCGTTTTATTCTCAGTTTTCGGAGGCCTCATACCTCTAAATTTTCTCTGTTTTAGAGGACAATCAGCAATAAGGTGTCCTACGTTGTTGCAGATGTCGAGGTTGCATTACTACCCATTTGTCTAACATATGGTGGGACGAACGGGTTTAGGGAGGAATTCTTTTCATCGGGCTTATATTCTTCCCCACGTTTTAGTAACACTACATCTTCTTTTATCTCACCCGATTCGGAAGACTTGTCCGAATTTGATGTGACAGAGCTAGGGACAGAAATCTCAACATTAGAAATTGACTTACTCGTTTCGCTCTTATCAACTTCAGGTTCTTTTGTCGAAATTTTGACTGGAACTGTCTGACTAATCTCAACATTAGCAGATTGCTGGTTACTAGGATTATAAATATAGTTATTGTTATACGGTGGTGGAACTTCAGAGTATCCAATTCCTCCTTTGTTAACCGGGGAACGTTGAACACTTATGATGTGATCTAGCATTGCTGAAGAATTTCTAAATTGTTCAATTTTTCTGTTTAGTTCCACCACTTTTACCTGGTAATCAGCTATCTGTTTATCTTTTTCAGCAGTTAGTTTGGTTTTTTCTTCTAACACTTCATAACTAAGATCAATTACTTGTATTTTTTCAGCTAGACTGGCTTTAAGACTTCTGATATCCTTTTCACTAGCTTTTATTTTTACCGAGTAACTGTTTTCTCTAGTTTTAGTATAGTGATGATCTTCTTTTAAGGTTTTAAATTGTGTGTCCAAACTAACAAACTGATCAGTTATTGTTTTCAATTGTTCAGACAGATTTTCACATTGTTCACAATGAAGTTTAGAACTTACCTCAGAGAGATGATCGTTCACTTCTGCCATATATGCTTGATTTTCTCCCGTCTCCCTCTCACTTCCTCTAGTTTCGATGTTTACCAAATTAGCATGTTCGAACACTTCCTCAACTTGTATATTCCATTTGTATCCACCATTCTGTCTAGATACCATAACCCTATTCTCACTACCTCCCCCATTCTGTTGTGCAGGCCTGTTCTGACTTCGTTCAACTCTCTTATTTGTACATTCCTTAGCAAAGTGACCATTTTGTTGACAGTTGTAACATCGAACCTTTGATTTATCAAACCTTGGTCTTTCTCCAACGAACTTTCTACCCGTTTTCTTCATGAATCTCTTTACCCTTCTTACTATCATAGCCATCTGCCACTGCAGGTCCATCTCTTCCAAATCATCAGCATCGATCTGATCATAGTCTTCATCCAAAGTTGCAGGGTCGACTATTTTACCTTTGATGTAGTTCTCATAAGATGCAATAAAGGATGCATAGAGAGCAAACTGCTGTTCAGCTGATTTAACACTCATAGGCATCTGTGAGTAGTTGTAGCTTGGAACATTTGACGAGAAATTTCCAGTTGTGGCTTGAGGTTTTGAAGGATTACTACCTCCAGCTACGAAACATACGTCGCCATCCATATTGAGAATCACATGACCATCTCGAGTTGAGTTTGAGTTTGATTCTCCCTTTGAGTAGTAGGCAAAGGATTCTGATTTTGAATTTGAGCTTGGAGTGACTTTCGCTCCATATATTCCTGGATCCTCAACCTGATCAGTTGGTGTCTCCTTCCGAACCATGTTAAGTTCAAAATTTCGTAACTTATTGACCACTGTTTCCAAATCACTCTTGGCAAAGTCTTTATCTTCTCTCATCAGAACCGTGTACATTTCCCATTTCAGTAGAAGAGCATCAAGAAGTTTCACTACTACCTCTTCTTCCTTGTATTCAATGCAGTAATTACTAAGTTCGGTCATCAAGTGATAATATCTTGTGATGATATCGTCAGGTGATTCATTTTTCAAATACTTGAATACAGAGAATTGGGTTTTTAGCAGCTTTGTCTTGGAAGCACGTATCCCCACATTACCTTCATATCTATTTTCTAGTGCTTCCCATAGCTCTCTAGCAGTTTTGTACTTCTTGAAGGTATGAAGAATCTCTTGTGGAAGAGCCATTATTATTGCTGCATGAGCTTTACTCTTTGCGTCATACATTATCTTTTCCTCCTCTTCCATCTTACTGTACTTCTTAATTTGTTCACGACCTTCAAACAAGGATGTTGGTGGAATGTATCCGTCTTGAATACAAACCCACATCTTAGCATCTTGATACTTCACATACTGTTCAAATCGATCTTTCCAAGCAACGAAATCGGTACCCTTAAGCATTTTTGGAGCTTTAGTTGCTGAACTGGCTTCAACCTCCATTTTTACCAGATCTGTAATGTTTATTGAAGTCATAGTTGGAAGAAACACGACTCGAAATACAAAGAAAGTATTTTTTATTTTAAACAGTGACCAGATAGCGAAGTTATTATAACTTCGCTTGGACTTAACTTCGCTTGGACATAGCTTCGCTTGGACTTAACTTCGCTTGGACTTAACTTCGCCTCTGATTAACTTCGCCTTCACAGTAACTTCGTTTAAACCTTATAAGTTCGCTTGAACCCTACGTAAGATGACGACAACTTCGTCTGATGAACACAAGGTTTTGCAGGTTTTAATTGGATGTATTGCGAGGTATGCGAAGGTGTTTTGGGGTATATTTGATGGTGGGAGATGGGTAAGACACAAAAACTAGGTATTTCAATGTAAACTCGTTCCGCGAATAGTCGAACGGAACGATCTTTACACCCGTGTGATAATCCCGAACCACACAATCACGAGCAAAGGCTCTGATACCAATTGTAGGTTCCCAGCCGAATCTACACAGGAGTATCTCGTAACACGAGGGTGAGGAACCCCCACGTAATACGATACGAGCGTAAGATAGATAATACGTTGAACCGATAAACAAACACACGTCACAGTACTAATAAGCACGATTGTATTGCAACACTTCAACACGTGATATCAATAATCACCAATACACATTCGGAATAAAAAAACTTTTTTCAAGATAAGCCGATGTGAGGTTTAAATAGACCTCGACAACTTCGCCTAACATACTAGGCGAAGTAGTCATAACTTCGCTTATTTCCAAGTTCGCCTACATCCCAGGCGAACTTGTGTAAAACAATATTCAATACCAAAACAAACAATCTAACACGATTACAAACACATACAAAACACGAGATACTGAACTACTGACATTATGCACCAACAAAATGTGTTAAGACAGTTAATGGAAATAAAATTTTTCTATTTGGTTTGGGCCTGGACCTAGGTTCTAATGTGTTAAGACAGTTAATGAAAAATGTGTTAAGACACTTCTCGGCCACCTAGGTTCTATTTGGTTTGGGCCTGGACCTACTTGGGCCATATAAACAACTAGCTCGACCCCAGACAGGGGCTCTTCCCCTTGGACCCCGCTAGGGGCTGCCGCCCCTAAAACGCCGTTGCTAGGGGCGCTGCCCCCGGACCACCGTCGTTGAGGGAAATAATTAAATGAGAAACGCGATACAGGCAGTGATGGTTAAATTAATACGTGTAATTGTTATACAGTTATTCGTGCACAGCTCAAGAAAGGGATAACCATAAACGGTGAA
Source organism: Bidens hawaiensis (assembly GCF_021521415.1). Lineage (NCBI taxonomy): Eukaryota > Viridiplantae > Streptophyta > Magnoliopsida > Asterales > Asteraceae > Bidens > Bidens hawaiensis. The sequence continues at coordinate 193,549 of NW_027494223.1, read as the reverse complement.
CGTAACCGTATTCAGGTGAGTTTCTAGCCCCATTCCCTGTTATGTTTTCGGGGTTGTGTGCATACTCGATGTGATTAGTTAATACACTTACTTTAAGTGGTAAGTGTAGTCCTATTATGATATATGTGTATGTTATAAAAGAATGCTTGATGGTACATGAACGATATTCGGATATTGCATGATTGTTAGGAGATAGTTAGATGACGTGATTGTTTATATATATATGTTGTATGAATGAAGTATGTACGTTATAGAATATGAGAATGAAAGAAAGTATGTAAAGTATAAAAGAAAAGAAAAGTATGAAACGTGGAATTGACGGTAAAGGGTGGCAGACCCTAATAATAAATGTGAAGGAGGGTGGCAGACCCTAATAATATCAGTGAAGGAGGGTGGCAGACCCTAATAATATATGTGAGGTTATAGGGCGAAAGGCTCTTTAAAATTTAGAAGTATGTATGTAAAGTAAGATAAAATTTGAAAGTAATAAAGAAAGAAAATATGAAAGTAAGAACGAAGGTATATACTTACGTATGTACGAAAGAATGTAAAAGTGGTTAAGTATGTAATATCAGAACATATTGTATGTTACTTGTATTAACTAGAACTCACTCAGCGTAGCTGACTTTTAGTATGCACGCAGGTGAGTAGAATGAGGCAGCTCGCTTGAGGGGAACATGTGGCATTGAATAAGGGACTGACATCGCAAGACCAAGACATTATAGTTTATGTTATAAAGACAATATGTTTATTACAATAAGTTATGGATTAATATGTATGTTTTATTTAAAGTTTTTATATTCCGCGAATGCTCTTATTCAGTCTGATTATTAGAACTATGTTAATGATTAAATCCAACGTCCAAATGTGAGGCACTGGTAACGGGGCCTTACAAGTTCTCCAACTCCTTGATCCGCAGCCAGTTTGTCTTTCACATGCTTTATACTTATTCTTGAATTTTTCGGGAATTGCTTTTTGAACAAATCTGTAGCAACATCTTCCCCCAATCTTGTTCTACTCTTGTCTAAAACAGGAATCTTACCCATTGGTTTCCCCAACACTTCATGTACTTTTTGTGGTGTTATCTTAATAACACTGCTACCAATATTCAATTCATTTAAACGGTTATTATAGCTCATGAGCAACCAATATCCCAAAGTTTGGATTACGAAGTCTTAACATTGACCCGAAACCCATTTCTTCTACGCAAGTATTTTGGGCAGTGGTCATTGCCTTCACTGCATCAACAATATTACAAGGTGCACACCTATTCTTCAATTTTTTCTATACAAATTCAACAAAAGGTTTCCCATCTCGGCTGGCTTCTTTTCTTTAATGGCTTTCTTTTTCGGACACTGAAAGTCCAGGTCAGAGGTGCTGTGTTCCCCCTCTTTCCGCTTTGACAACAACCTGTCGATTTTTGTGTCAAGGTCTGAATTAGAGTCTGCTTCCACAACATGTTTTGTTTTCACCTTTTTCACCACCGAAGCAACTTTTTTAGTCTTCCTTTTATCTCTCTTCTCGTTTAGATGCTTAGCTTTATCAGTCTTGTTATTTTCGACAACTGAATCACATACATACAATAAAACATGGGGGTAGGGGATAACAACACGAATCACAAGGAAACAGAAAACTCTTATCAAACAACACATTGATAATTCTCATACCAAAGCCATAACACGCTTAGCATACGCTTATAACATGCTTTAATATTATACATAGATTTTAAAATAACAAAAATATGTATTACAACAACAACACGCTTATAAAACGCTTTAATACATAAGATGATTTAAAAAAATGCTTACATTTGAAGATTAATTAAACCTAAAATGCTAAAAAATCATAAATTAACACATGTTCATCTTTATTCTGAGACCTATCATGCTTATGCTTCGTCCTTAGTTCCGTTCCAGAAGTAGATGAGTTAGGGTTATTCATTTTGGTTCCGTTCCAGAATAATTAATCCACTCGGGCTTGTGGTTGTGCTTGTGCGTGTGCTTCACAGTAGAAATATTGACTTACGAGGTTGAATTTTGGGTAATTATTTGACCCTTTTAAAAGTAGGTGCTTTTAAATTTTAATCGTACGATATAAATATATATATATATAGGGTGGCGTTAAAATAAAAAGTGGAGTGTGTCTAAAAAGTGTAAGAAGTAATCTGGTGCGTTAGATATGTTGATCTGATGGTGGATATAGAAAGTGTGTTTATTGCGCGGTGTGTTTTATTTTAGTGGTGGTGTGTTTATTATGCGGTGTGTTTTATTAGATCTAATGGTGAAAACACACTTTTTACACTTTTTAGGAAAAATCTACTTCTTATTTTAACCTTACTCTCTCTCTCTCTCTATATATATATATAATATTAGCGGGTGGTGGTGGGTTCAGGTGGTCATGTTGGTGGTGGACGGTGGCGGAGGTGTGGTGGTTCGTGATGGCGAATGTGTGGTGGTGGGGGTGGGTAGTGGGTGGTGGTGGCGGAGGTCGGTGGTGGTGGGTGGGTATATATATATATATATATATATATATATATATATATATATATATATAAAGCATGAGTTAAGAACCTCTTAAATTTTAAGAGGTACCAAACTCAATGTTTTATATACAACACATAATGCATAAAAAATATATAATTTAAAGGTAATTAAGTCTTTACAACTTTCTTTCTCTTAACATATACTTACAACTTTAGTCCCTCAACTTCATTACCTTTTTTGTAAAGTTTAATAATAGTTACACACATGCCCCCTAAATCAAAACCAACTACCCCACGACTTCTTAACGACCATAACATTTTCACAGGCTAATGTTTTTTCCATAAAAAAATACATCATAAAAACAAGCATTTTATTCTCTTTGATTGAGTATGATATTGGTATAGTTTTTTTAGTTATAAAACGTTAACATGTAACGCGCTTACGAATTAGAACCGAGTAACAGGTCGAGTTGGGCGAACTCAGGTCATTTGTAAAAGTACAATAGGGTCGGAATGAGTCAATACAAAAAAATGGTTAATTTGGTTCGGGTTTGAGTAGAAAGGGGCCAGGTCAGAACGATGTCGAGTCAGAACGGGTTTGGGCCAAAATGGATTGATTTAAAAAATTGATGTATTTCAAATTAATGTATATTTAATGTTTTCCTTTTTATTTTCGTTATAAGTTACGTAGATATCGTTGTTTAAATATACCGGGGCCGATAAATACGTGTCCAGTCCCACGTAACACCCTACACTATTTGTGACAATCGTCAATTTCAGGTTAACCTCGTTAACTCAACTCCGTCAATTCAAACTTTAAGATTGTTGAATCTTTAACGCACACTTCATTACATTTAAACTAGGGTTTAAATGACGCTTAACACTTACTACATGTGTAGTCTTTCGGGATTTGCACCGAAACGCAAACGAGTTAACGCAAACGATTGACAAATAAACGACAAACGTCAAGACACTAATTATATGATTATTATGTGTTAGGATTATGTGCTATGTGATAATAGTATGGTCATGTAACTTATTGTTCAAGTATGATGGAATGTTCTAGAGAAAAACAACAATTGGAAGTTTAGGGACTAGAATGTAACTTGTTGGCTTATAAATATAACATAAACTCTAAACCCTAACTATTATTATTATTATTAATAACCTCCGATCGGAAATCCCTTCCTCCCTACTCACGGCTGCCGTCCACAATCTTCCACACACACACATCAAATCAAGAGTTTAATCCAAGAACTAGGTGCTAGGAAGGTATACTTGATCATCCCTTACCTCCTTGTTGTGTAATTTTGATGTTTAATGAGTTGTATGCAAACCCTAACTCAGCCGATTCTAGGTGTTATATGATTAATATGATTCTTGATAGTTGGATGATAGATTAATATGATTCTTGATGTTGTTACATGATTCATTGATTGTCTTTGATTTGAATTAGAACACAAACCATAATCTTGTATGTATGGTATGATTGATATGCATGGATAGTAGTTATAGTATCTAGAAGGTTATATGGATGCATGATAGTTCATAGGTTATGGTTATGTTGAGTTTTGATGTGAACAGATTCTGGACAGAATGTATATACGATGTTTAACTGACTGTAACGAAGTGTAAACGTGAAAATTGATTGAGATTGTGGGTACTGCAGTAAACTAGGTTGAGTCTAGTTTCTATAAAGTATAAATTCGTAATTTTTGGATAAGTAGAAGTATACTTTTATGATTTTACAAAAACGTGATGCAAAGCTGAGCTGTTAGACCTGCTGTTAGGTTATATTGTAAATACTATATCTCATGAACTACGAGGCCAATTGGGTTGGTTCCACTTTTGGAAGTTGACTCATTGAGTCAGGAACCAAACCCAAGTGGTCTTGCATTTATTGGATTTTTCGTTTAACGGGAATTGCAAATAATATTCTGTTGTGCATGAATCTGACTGATATAAGTTAGCTGTAATGTTTTGATCATTATGAACAATCTATATGGAATAAAAATAAGATAAAAGATGTTCTGGAAACCTAAGATATGTATGCTTCTGTGGTAATTTTTGGTGAATTAATTGAGACGTTATAATCGGTGAACTAGTACAATCTTTCAAGTAGAAATTCTGTCATAACGAAACTAGCTGCTGAGTTGTATAGGAATGCATGAAATATGGTAGTTTCTATATAATTGTTGTAATTTTGACCAAAATACCCTTGCGGGGAAATAGTTGCTAGTTGATTGCCATGAATTGACCAAATTACCCTTGCGGGAAATATTGGTTAGTTAGTCTTTGTTTGTTGACCAAATTGCCCTTACGGGAATTATTGCTAGTAAGTAGGTTATTAACACATGACACGGAAGTAATTGCTCACTCATATGTCGTATCACGATTGTACTTGTAGAGTCACACACAATACACAAACGAAACATGTTACGTGCATAGGTATTATGTGCCGAGTCTAGAGACTCGTTAAACGTTCCGATACTTAGAAAATCTCCTTGTTGTTTTAGAACGCTAGAGAGTTTTCTACGACGCGCATCACTCGGTGATCTAGATCGGATATTCTTCGCAAACAGTGAGTTCACTTTACCCCACTCTTAAACTGCTTTCAAACGTTTTCACTTGGGGGAGATAACATACTCCGATAAACATATTTTCTGAGATAAACGCATATGAAAGATTTTGTTATAAATTATATATCACTTGTAAAGGCTAAGCGGCATTTGTAACAACTTGAAGTCCCACACATCGGACCGGTTAATATTTGGAATAGCGAGTCACTTTTGGGTAGTACTACTGGGTTTGACAAACCCCACCCGACGTTATAGCTCAACTGGAGGTTGAGTGGGTGTAAATTTGGGCTAACACATACCATGGTCTGGAGGACCTGGTGACGGGCACTTGATAAACAGTCAGCTTCGGTCGCGAACCACTTAGCAATACTTGTTGTATAGATTAGCTACCTATCGATATATAATTTAACATAACACTATCTGGTAATGCAACACTTAAACGTTGTAACATGGTTACACGCTCAAACGTCGTAACGAGGTTACGAAATACTTAAACGTTGTAACGTGGTTACACGCTCAAACGTCGTAACGAGGTTACGCAACATTTAAACGTCGTAACGAGGTTACGCAAAACGCTAAACAATTTATCGTATTTTACTTGTGAACTCACCAACCTTGTGTTGACACTTTTAGTATGTTATTCTCAGGTAGCCGAGGCGGGCGCGCGGTTTAGGAGCATGCATTATTGAAAACACTTTTATTCTGCAAATTTAAACTTAAACAGTTACTTTTGGTTTTTAAGTCGTCCTGCGTGACGCAACTTTTGAATTAAGGTTTTACGCTTCCGCATTTACTTTCATTTAAACGTTTTTCTTTGGTTTGGTTATAACTAATGATTCCGATCCTGCCAGTTCACACCCTCTGACGGTAAAACTCCGTTAGTGGATTTTGAGGGTGTGACAGATTGGTATCAGAGCCATTGGTTATAGCGAACTAGAAGTTGCATGCATACTAGACTATAACCGCGACGACCCATTAGTTATAGAGTTACGCACTACATAGGCTTGTGTAGTCTTTAAATCTTATCTCTTTACCTCCTTCACTCATACGCGCGCATATACACGGCTTACCTGTAGGAATGTCGACGCCACCCTCATCATCATCCGATTCGATGACGCATGCTCACGGGAAGGAACCGCAGTTACCTACTGCCTCGCCACCCCGCGTAGTCCCGGAACTCGAAGCTCCTGCACCAAAGAGGTATCGCCCATCCAGAGGCCTGTATGATAACGACGTTAGCTGGGAATGGTACCCCAACATGATCAGACGTATGGTCTACCGTGAACAAGTTCCCCCATGGCCTCACCCGAACCACCCTGGTTACCCTAACACTTTACCACCCCTAACCGAACCTGTGGAGCGAGTCCTCGCAGCTGTCGTTTCTTGTTTGGAGCGTGATGTGGGTTACATGCGCTACACTAGAGAAAATGTTGCTAGACTGTTTAAAGATGGAACCGAGACTCAAGAGGAGATTGCCCGCATGACAACGGCAATGAAAGAAATGCAAGAGACTAGTGAACAACGAACCAAGGTTATGATGAAAATGCAAGCCGAGATGATAGACTTGCAAGAACAACTCCAAGAAGCAAGGACCCGAACGGAAATAGCGTTAGAACGTTGCGATATCCTACAAACGCAACTCGATCAGAACGCAGCAGAACCTGAGGCCGAGCCCGAGGCAGAGCCTGAAGAAGATCCCGAAGAGGAGCCTGAGGAAGATCCCGAGGAAGATCCCGAGGAGGAACCCGAAGAAGAACCGGAGGAGGAACCGGCTGAGGAGGAGGCACATTCAGAGGTGTCCTCAGATGACGACATCTAGTGATGATGACACTTAGATGGAGGGGTTGTCTCCATCCAAACTATTATTTTTCTACGATTTTAAGGATTGATTGGAAATACTTTGTAGCGAATACAATGGTTTTAATCAAAAATTTTTATTTAGACTAATATGTGGTTGTGATGTGATTTTTTTTTTTCTTACCTACCTTTTATTACATGTATGGTGTGTTGTATATGAAAGAAAAATTCATGTTTAACATTTTATACTGTGATTCTAGGAAATGGCCGGAAGAAACGCTGGACGAGGACGAGGTAACATCAGCATGACTGCAGCTGAACTCCAAACCTTGCTGAATGACCATGTTGCTGCCGCTTTAGCTGCACACAATCAGAATCAAACAGGAGGTCCAAATGGAACGTGTACCTTCAAGAACTACTTAGACTGCAAGCCCAGTACGTTTAAGGGCACTGAGGGAGCTATAGGCTTCCTGCGTTGGGCTGAGAAGGCCGAGTCGGCCTTTGAGATGTGTAACTGTCCCCATGCCAATAGGGTCAAGTTTGCTGCTGGGACACTCGAGGATTCCGCCCTCACTTGGTGGAATTCGAACGTCCAGATCCTTGGCTTGGAACTGGCAAACGCAATGAACTGGGAGGAGTTCAAAAACATGATGCGAGAGGAATACTGTCCGAGGGAAGAAATTTCGAAGTTAGAGTCGGAGTTTTGGTCATTGAAAATGGTGGGTTCAGAGATTGAAGCCTACACCACTCGTTCGCACGAGTTGGCAGTGATGTGTCCGCGGATGGTGGATCCGCCGAGCAAAAGAATAGAGATGTACATTGATGGGTTGGCACCACAGATTCAGGGTATGGTGACGTCTTCCAGACCAGCCACGATCCAACAAGCGATCCGTTTGGCTCACAAACTAACGGATCAGGCTGTGACCCAGGGTGCGTTACCACCAAGGGGTTCGACTGTAAAAGCCCGTGACAACCCGAATAATGACCATGCCAGCAACAGCAACAACAGCAACCCGAACAGCGGGAAAAGAAAGTTTGACAACACCAGATCTTCATCCTCAAACCTCCCACCGCAACACTACCGGAAGCCCGAATTTACTCAGAGTTTCAACACTCAGAATCACAACAACAACAACGGTAACGGGCAGGTTTCGAGCGGGTATGCTGGGAAACATCCAAAGTGCAATAGGTGCAACTTTCACCATGTTGGGCAGTGTGACCGTGTCAAGTGTCAAAGATGCGGAAAGATAGGTCACCAAGCGAAGGATTGTAGAGTTGACCTTGTGGCGAAGGGTGCTCCTAAGCCACCGATGATGACTAAGGGATGTTATGAATGTGGACAGGAAGGTCATTTCCGGAAGGACTGCCCCAAGCTGAAACAGAACGACAATAACGGGGGTAATGGGAGTGGCAGTAACGGTGGAGGAAATGGCAAAGGAAGAGCGTTTGTGATTGGATCAGGTCAAGCCCGCAGAGATCCGCATGTGGTGTCTGGTAAGTTCCCTGTAAACGATTGTTTTGCTTCTGTTTTGTTTGACACTGGAGCTGATAGGAGTTTTGTGTCAAAGGCCTTTAGCCAACTTTTAAACCTTACTCCAACCCCGTTAGACGCTAAGTTTCCTGTTGAATTAGCTAACGGTAAGACTGTAATAACAACTCATATACTTGCGGGATGTAAGTTGAAATTGTCAGGTCATGTCTTTGACATCGACCTTATTCCTTTTACGCTTAGTAGTTTCGATGTCGTTGTCGGCATGGACTGGTTATCTGAGAACCGAGCGGAGATTATATGTCATGATAAGATCGTCCATATTACCACCCCTTCAGGCGAGATCATTTCGGTCCGAGGCGAGAGAAGCGGCATGACCACCAGCATCATTACCATTATGAAGGCACAGAAGTATTTAAGAAAGGGTCATCCGGCAATTCTGGCGCAGATTGTTGAGAAACTTGTGGAGGAGAAACGAATTGAAGACATTCCGGTTGTGCGAGATTTTCCAGAAGTCTTCCCGGAGGATTTGCCCGGACTCCCTCCTATTCGTCAAGTCGAATTTCAAATCGAGTTGACACCCGGTGCAGCACCCATAGCACGAGCCCCGTATCGGCTCGCACCGGCGGAACTTCAGGAGTTGTCCACCCAGTTGGAGGATTTGTTGGATAAAGGTTTTATCCGACCTAGCTCATCGCCATGGGGAGCCCCTGTCTTGTTTGTCCGAAAGAAAGACGGGACTTTCCGGATGTGCATCGACTACCGGGAATTGAACAAGGTGACGGTCAAGAACCGTTATCCTTTACCCCGAATTGATGATTTGTTCGACCAGCTTCAGGGATCGAGTTACTACTCGAAGATCGATTTACGATCCGGTTATCACCAGCTGAGAGTGCGCGAAGAAGATATTTCAAAGACGGCTTTCAGAACACGGTATGGTCACTACGAGTTTTCGGTTATGCCTTTTGGCCTAACCAACGCACCAGCCGTATTTATGGATCTCATGAATCGAGTATGCAAGGCGTACCTCGACAAGTTCGTGATTGTTTTCATCGATGATATTCTCGTCTACTCCAAGAACGAGACTGACCACGACGAACACTTAAGGATAATTCTGGAACTGCTAAAGAAGGAACAACTGTATGCTAAACTCTCGAAATGTGAATTTTGGCTTCGAGAGGTTCACTTTTTAGGACATGTGATAAACGAGAATGGTATCCATGTCAATCCCGGTAAGGTAGAGGCCATCAAAAACTGGGAAGCACCTAAGACTCCGACTGAGGTGCGACAATTCCTAGGACTGGCCGGCTACTACCGGCGTTTCATCGAGGGATTTTCAAAGATTGCTCAACCCCTAACCGCTTTGACTCACAAGGGCACTAAGTACAACTGGGGTGACGCGCAAGAATCCGCTTTTCAACTGTTGAAAACCAAGCTTTGTAGCGCCCCTATTTTAGCCCTCCCCGAGGGAACGGAAAATTTTGAGGTACACTGTGACGCATCTATACAAGGTCTCGGTTGTGTGCTGATGCAACTTGAGAAAGTTATAGCCTACGCCTCTAGACAACTACGGGTTCACGAGAAGAACTACACGACCCATGATTTGGAACTCGGAGCTGTAGTGTTTGCTCTTAAGATATGGAGGCATTACTTGTACGGTACCAAGTTTACCATTTACACCGACCACAAGAGTCTCCAACATATCTACGATCAGAAAGAGCTGAACATGCGACAGCGTCGTTGGGTCGAGCTGCTTAAAGACTATGATTGTGCCATCAAGTACCACCCTGGCAAGGCCAATGTGGTGGCCGACGCCCTTAGCAGAAAAGAATCAGATAAACCCAGACGGGTGAGAGCATTGCAACTCACGATTCATGCCAGTTTACCCGATCAGATTCGCGATGCGCAACTGGAAGCTTTGAAAGATGATAATCTTCCATCGGAACTCATGCGGGGCATGAGCAAGCAACTTGAAACCAGGTCGGACGGGGTCCGATATTTTGAGAACCGGATTTGGGTTCCACGATACGGAGAGTTGAGAACTCTAGTGATGGACGAAGCTCATAAGTCCCGATATTCTATCCACCCTGGCTCAGATAAAATGTATCATGATTTAAAGAAACTTTACTGGTGGCCGAACATGAAAGCCGACATTGCCACCTACGTGAGCAAATGTTTGACTTGTGCCAGAGTCAAGATAGAATACCAGAAACCATCTGGTCTACTGCAACAGCCGGAACTCCCAATGTGGAAATGGGAACAAATCTCAATGGACTTTATTACGGGTTTGCCTAAAACACCGACGGGATGCGATACCATCTGGGTGATCGTTGACCGGTTAACTAAATCGGCGCACTTCCTAGCGATTAAGGAAACGGACAAAATGGAAAGACTGACTCGTGTCTACATGAAGGAAGTAGTGTCGAGACACGGAGTGCCTGTCTCAATCATTTCCGACCGAGATTCTCGTTTTACCTCACACTTTTGGAAGTCGCTGCAAAGCGCACTGGGCACACGTCTCGATATGAGTACCGCATACCATCCTCAGACAGATGGGCAGAGTGAACGGACTATCCAGACCCTGGAGGATATGTTGCGTGCATGCGTCTTAGACTTCGGAAAAAGTTGGGAACCCCATTTACCCTTGGTAGAGTTTTCGTATAATAACAGCTACCACGCAAGCATTAAGGCAGCGCCGTTTGAAGCGCTGTACGGACGGAAGTGTCGATCACCACTCTGCTGGGCAGAGGTGGGTGATAGCCAAATCACTGGTCCGGAACTGGTACTCGAAACTTCGGAAAAGATTGTTCAAATCCGAAATCGCATGGCAGCAGCACGAGATCGACAAAAGAGTTACGCCGACAAGCGCCGAAAACCTCTCGAATTTCAAGTAAACGATCGAGTGTTACTCAAAGTCTCACCTTGGAAAGGTGTGGTTCGCTTTGGTAAGCGAAACAAACTTAACCCGCGATATGTTGGTCCGTACCGGATAACTGAACGCATTGGTCCAGTGGCGTACCGACTGAACCTACCAGCAGAGCTCGGTGGCGTACATGATGTATTCCACGTATCAAATTTGAAGAAATGCCTATCTGATGAAACCCAAGTAGTCCCTTTGGAGGAACTACAAGTTGATGAACAGTTACGGTTCATTGAGGAACCAGTAGAGGTTTTGGATTGGGAAACCAAAACGCTCAAACACAGCAAAATTCCAATCGTTAAGGTTCGTTGGAACTCGAGACGTGGACCGGAGTTCACGTGGGAACGCGAGGATCATATGATGAAAAAGTATCCTCACCTTTTTGAAGGGCTAACCAAACACCGGAAACCGCGAAACCCGGCAAACCGTCAAACATCACCGGAGGTATGAACTAAATTTCGGGACGAAATTTCTTTCTACTAGGGGATGATATGACAAACTGAAAATTTTTCTTACTTTTTCAGGCTCTCATCACGACTTGACTCAAATTTTCGGGACGAAAATTCTTTAACATGGGAATGATGTGACAATCGTCAATTTCAGGTTAACCTCGTTAACTCAACTCCGTCAATTCAAACTTTAAGATTGTTGAATCTTTAACGCACACTTCATTACATTTAAACTAGGGTTTAAATGACGCTTAACACTTACTACATGTGTAGTCTTTCGGGATTTGCACCGAAACGCAAACGAGTTAACGCAAACGATTGACAAATAAACGACAAACGTCAAGACACTAATTATATGATTATTATGTGTTAGGATTATGTGCTATGTGATAATAGTATGGTCATGTAACTTATTGTTCAAGTATGATGGAATGTTCTAGAGAAAAACAACAATTGGAAGTTTAGGGACTAGAATGTAACTTGTTGGCTTATAAATATAACATAAACTCTAAACCCTAACTATTATTATTATTATTAATAACCTCCGATCGGAAATCCCTTCCTCCCTACTCACGGCTGCCGTCCACAATCTTCCACACACACACATCAAATCAAGAGTTTAATCCAAGAACTAGGTGCTAGGAAGGTATACTTGATCATCCCTTACCTCCTTGTTGTGTAATTTTGATGTTTAATGAGTTGTATGCAAACCCTAACTCAGCCGATTCTAGGTGTTATATGATTAATATGATTCTTGATAGTTGGATGATAGATTAATATGATTCTTGATGTTGTTACATGATTCATTGATTGTCTTTGATTTGAATTAGAACACAAACCATAATCTTGTATGTATGGTATGATTGATATGCATGGATAGTAGTTATAGTATCTAGAAGGTTATATGGATGCATGATAGTTCATAGGTTATGGTTATGTTGAGTTTTGATGTGAACAGATTCTGGACAGAATGTATATACGATGTTTAACTGACTGTAACGAAGTGTAAACGTGAAAATTGATTGAGATTGTGGGTACTGCAGTAAACTAGGTTGAGTCTAGTTTCTATAAAGTATAAATTCGTAATTTTTGGATAAGTAGAAGTATACTTTTATGATTTTACAAAAACGTGATGCAAAGCTGAGCTGTTAGACCTGCTGTTAGGTTATATTGTAAATACTATATCTCATGAACTACGAGGCCAATTGGGTTGGTTCCACTTTTGGAAGTTGACTCATTGAGTCAGGAACCAAACCCAAGTGGTCTTGCATTTATTGGATTTTTCGTTTAACGGGAATTGCAAATAATATTCTGTTGTGCATGAATCTGACTGATATAAGTTAGCTGTAATGTTTTGATCATTATGAACAATCTATATGGAATAAAAATAAGATAAAAGATGTTCTGGAAACCTAAGATATGTATGCTTCTGTGGTAATTTTTGGTGAATTAATTGAGACGTTATAATCGGTGAACTAGTACAATCTTTCAAGTAGAAATTCTGTCATAACGAAACTAGCTGCTGAGTTGTATAGGAATGCATGAAATATGGTAGTTTCTATATAATTGTTGTAATTTTGACCAAAATACCCTTGCGGGGAAATAGTTGCTAGTTGATTGCCATGAATTGACCAAATTACCCTTGCGGGAAATATTGGTTAGTTAGTCTTTGTTTGTTGACCAAATTGCCCTTACGGGAATTATTGCTAGTAAGTAGGTTATTAACACATGACACGGAAGTAATTGCTCACTCATATGTCGTATCACGATTGTACTTGTAGAGTCACACACAATACACAAACGAAACATGTTACGTGCATAGGTATTATGTGCCGAGTCTAGAGACTCGTTAAACGTTCCGATACTTAGAAAATCTCCTTGTTGTTTTAGAACGCTAGAGAGTTTTCTACGACGCGCATCACTCGGTGATCTAGATCGGATATTCTTCGCAAACAGTGAGTTCACTTTACCCCACTCTTAAACTGCTTTCAAACGTTTTCACTTGGGGGAGATAACATACTCCGATAAACATATTTTCTGAGATAAACGCATATGAAAGATTTTGTTATAAATTATATATCACTTGTAAAGGCTAAGCGGCATTTGTAACAACTTGAAGTCCCACACATCGGACCGGTTAATATTTGGAATAGCGAGTCACTTTTGGGTAGTACTACTGGGTTTGACAAACCCCACCCGACGTTATAGCTCAACTGGAGGTTGAGTGGGTGTAAATTTGGGCTAACACATACCATGGTCTGGAGGACCTGGTGACGGGCACTTGATAAACAGTCAGCTTCGGTCGCGAACCACTTAGCAATACTTGTTGTATAGATTAGCTACCTATCGATATATAATTTAACATAACACTATCTGGTAATGCAACACTTAAACGTTGTAACATGGTTACACGCTCAAACGTCGTAACGAGGTTACGAAATACTTAAACGTTGTAACGTGGTTACACGCTCAAACGTCGTAACGAGGTTACGCAACATTTAAACGTCGTAACGAGGTTACGCAAAACGCTAAACAATTTATCGTATTTTACTTGTGAACTCACCAACCTTGTGTTGACACTTTTAGTATGTTATTCTCAGGTAGCCGAGGCGGGCGCGCGGTTTAGGAGCATGCATTATTGAAAACACTTTTATTCTGCAAATTTAAACTTAAACAGTTACTTTTGGTTTTTAAGTCGTCCTGCGTGACGCAACTTTTGAATTAAGGTTTTACGCTTCCGCATTTACTTTCATTTAAACGTTTTTCTTTGGTTTGGTTATAACTAATGATTCCGATCCTGCCAGTTCACACCCTCTGACGGTAAAACTCCGTTAGTGGATTTTGAGGGTGTGACACTATTAATCGCCATGAATTACACGCGTGGTGTTGGTTAAGCATGTTCCAATGTCGGTAACGTGCATTCCTGCCGTGTTATGCGTGTTCAATATTTGATAACACGCAACTGGCTTTGCTCGAGTTACGCGGTCCAATTTTAGGTTACGTGTGCACTGTCACCAGGTGACGTATGTACCGACACGGACTATGCGTTCACTGTGGAGTTGCGCGCGTCCCCGCTGCATCGTGCGGGCACCCAGCTAGTAATAATATATACACACGTCCTCATTTCTTGTTCTCTCCATATTTTCAAAACCCCACGATGCAGCAAACGATTGTGGCTCATTATCGGCCCGTTATCTCTTTGTGCAGGTATTGCTTATTTACAATTTATATGTTTTCAGTAGGATCGAGTTTGTCATTCAAAAGAGAAGGTGACGCATCTTGTTGTCCTCTTTCCCACCTATCTATTGCTATTGGATCATTTTATTTAATATATGAACGGTTATTATGTTTTTATCATTCTTTAATTAATTTTGTCTTTGACCAACCGATTTTCCGGCAAAGACCACTTAGGTAAACAAATAATTAGAAGAAATAAAAGTTTTTGTTTGGTAACCATTTTTTTTTTCTTAGAAACAAAAGTACAATTATTTTCTCTTGTTTTCTTAGAAAAATAATAAATAATTAGCCATGAAACAATTAAATCAACAAAAGGGATTCAATAATATATATTTATTTCTATCTATTTTGCATGTATCTTTCTTTTAAGCATTTATTTTGTTTTTTGTGATACATATTATTTAGTATTAATGTGCTGGTAGGAGTTTAAACATTTAATAATACTATAAGTGCTTTAGCACTCAATACTTTGTTCAGCTTATTGACTTGTGTCATGGCTTTTTCAATAATAATAATAATAATAATAATAATAATAATAATAATAATAATAATAATAATTATTATTATTATTATTATATATGTCCTGGTGATAACAGTATTACAATAATTTGTGGTTTGATAACGGTTGGAACTAACCATCAACGGTTAGTTAATTAGTTAGTCTATACTATATTAAAATATATATAGGAAGGACACAATGGTAATTTAACCAAAATCTCTTAAAATTAAGAGATACAATAAATTAAAGCATAGTGTACAAGCTTTTTTAGCATATGAAATTTAAAAAAAGAAAACAGGCGCGGTCATCTGTAATTTGAAATTCAAAACTCTAGGAATATCACATACATACAGACGATTTGGGGTGGAAAGTGCAACAGGGATGATAAACCCTAAATCCAACTTTTAAGGGCTGAGGCTGCATTCCAGCCCTTTCTCTCTCCAATTCAAATTATCGCATACTCATTTCAAGTACCTCAATGTCAATAAGGTAAGAAATCACAACCCAAATTCACTCTCAAAGGTCTATTTGGAGTCGAAATTAAGGAGTCCTAATCTAATATGTGAAGGGTCCTCGAAGCTAATTAGGGTTGTTCATGCTAATTAAGCTGGTAGAAACATCGCCAGCCGCCTTCATTTAGCAGTAACCCTAAATCGCATATTCAAAGCTCCATTGTTCTAATTGACGATTTCTAAATAGTGGAATCCTAATTTAGAGCCAAATAGGTAACATTCTTTGATTTATGTTGATGTACAGGACCAGGGGGAGAACCAACCTATACAATCACCATCACACTCAACACTACCCATAAACCAACCTATACAATCACCACCACACTCACCACTACCCATAAACCAACCTATACCATCACCATCACAATCACCACATATGCTACCACAATCAAATGATCAAACCATACATGAAACATCTACTCATATATCCACTCCACCACAAACACCACCCTTCAACAACCCAATCCAAACTGAAATATTTATTCCAAGCCCACCCCATCCCCAATCACCACCACCAACATCTCCAACAACCCATCCTACACCTATCCATACACAAACCCCACCTGAAGCATCTACCCCACTTACACTGACCATCAACCCAACATTCAAACCACAACTCAAGACAAATCTGAACCTAATCCTTTCTCTACATCACCACAATTAACTCCTACTGCTGAAAACTTTTTATTCCAAAGAAACCTTGATTCAATGTAGGAAAATGCTAAGCTAAGAGAGAGAAATGAAGAGGTGACTAAGGATAATGTGTAGTTATTAGACAAGTTGGCCCGGGCTATGATGAAAATTCAATCCCTAGAGCAGGAGGTTGAGAAGACCTCAGCTGCCCCAAAATAGGGGGATTATGTAATTGTGACAACTGTTGCTAATGTTGAGGATGTAGTGAAGGAGGATGCCAGAATAAATGTTGATGGCTTAACAAGTATTATGAATGCCTATGATGATGAGGAGGAGAGTGATGAAAGAATGATGGAGGATGATGATTATGAGGCTGACAAATATGATGTAGGAGAACAAGATTACAATGTTAATGATGAGATCATGAATGTTATATGGAGAGAATAGGATGATGTAGAGAGAGATGAAGAGGAAACTGGAAAAGGAATTGAAAAGATGAATGTTGAAGACAATGTGGCAAACACTGATGTAGCCACTGATATTCAAACTGATGAGGTGACAGATCAAGCTTCTGCAACTGATGAATTAGTGACTGAAACTGATGTGCAGACATATGCCCAAATAGATGAAGGAGCTGCTACTGAGGAACTTGTACTCACTGAAAACTGAAACTGAACAACAAGCAAGTTCCAAGAGAATAGAGCATGACCCAGAACTGGAAGTACTTGATAAAGAAATAGATGATATTTTGTTTAAGAAATGTGAGGAGGAGATTGGAGAAAGGTAAAGCAAAGGTGGTTGAAGAAGAGCCTGTTAAGACAAATCCTCAGAAAAGACATTTTGTTTAAAGAAATGAAGAAGCTGATGTTGATGCAAGGAGAAAGCTTGAGAATGTCGTAAGAGAGATAAGGGATAGGGAAATACTAGCACAAACCATGACTCATGAGGAATTAGCAGAGCAGGAAGCACTGATCACTCAAGCTAATGTCGCCAAAATAATAAATGAAGATGAGGATGAGGATCAGATTGTAATTGAAGCCTTGATAAATCTGAGAAGGGATGAGGAAGTTGACAATTCCCTAGCCGTAGTTGTGAGTAAGTTTGCACAAAAGGATCCTGAACCTGAAAAAGAATCTCAACAGGAACCTGAGAAGGAACCTTGAAAAGAAAATGAAGAATCAATAGAAGAGATGTTGGCTAAAGCCTCAAGGATACATGAGAATGTGGGAGGATTTGAAAAGACATATTCTAGAAAGAGAAAAGACACTGATCAAAGTATGAAGGAGGATCTGAAAAACAAGAAAGGAAAATGGGATGAAAAGAACAAATGTTATGTAGAAATTCCTGATGATGAAGATAGTCCAATCAGAGCAGTTCCATTGCAAACCTTGAAACCAGGTGAAAAGCTGCCTGGTGTTCCAGATGTTCCACGTGTTGATACAACACCAGAAAGTCCAACTCCTGATGAACCCAAGATTGATGCAGTAAATTAATAAACAATGAGACTGATGAATCTGATAACAATGATAACAATGATGAGAAAGATGCTGAAGCTGCTAATGTTTTGTCCACACAAGTTACAGTAACTGATGAACATAGGGCAAACATTGAGCAAAGCCTTTTGGATGCTAAAAGAAAAGACCCTTTGATTGTGAAACTAAGAAGGTATGGCATAAGCTTTGAAAGCTTAGCTGACTTGAATGATGATAAACTAGAGAAAAGATTGAACAAAGAGAGAGATACCTATGAAGACAAAAGAGAGGAGATAAAAAGGAAATTTATTAAAGAAAATGAAGAGGCCGAAAAACTTGAAACTTTGAAAGAGAGATTTGGAGGAAAATATGGATACTTGCTGGAGAAAGGTATGAAACCTGGAATGGTTGAAGGATTGGATAAGGCCTCAGTTGTTACAATTTTCAACAAAATGAAGAGAAAAGAAAAACTCAAAATGCTACAACCAGAGCCACTTGATGAATAGTCAAAAGCTGAACAAGAGCCTGTCAAGAAAAAGAGAAGATTGACAACCTTGAGGAAGAAACAAGAGGATGAAAAAGAAAAATCAGTAGAGGCAACTGTTGTTGAAACCCCAATCCCAGAGGAATTAAATCCTGAACAAGAAGATGAACCTATAATCCCTTGGGAAAATGAAGAAATGATTAAAATTATGAGGGGTATAATGATAAGCCAGAGGGGAATCGATGAAGTCAGGTTTGATGCCTTAGAAAAGGAAGACTTGAAAGAACTTGGGGTTTCAATAGCAGTAAGACAATGGCCACACCACAAACTACAAAAGAGTGTTTGAGTGGAAACTTCACATTTTTAGCCACATTGACAATAACCTCCAGTGTCTATATGATATGTTTAGCCACACAATACAACACTATGTGTGACAAAAAGTTTGATAATTGCCACACTTTAAATTACGAATAGCATTTTGTCTGACAAACGACAAGACAATGGCCACACCACAAACTACAAAAGAGTTTTTGACTAGAAAGTTCACATTTTTTGCCACATTGACTATAACTTCCAGTGTCTATAAATATGATTAGCCACACTGTACCTCACTAAGTGTGACGAAAAGTTTGACAATAGCCATACCTTAAATTACGAATAGCATTATGTGTGACAAACGGTAAGACAATGGCCACACCACAAACTACAAAGAATTTTTTGACTAGCAAGTTCACATTTTTAGTCACATTGACAATAACCTCCAGTATCTATATGATATGACTAACCACACAGTACCTCACTATGTGTGACGAAAAGTTTGACAATGGCCACTCTTTAAATTACGAATAGCATTATGTGTGACAAACGGTAAGACAATGGCCACACCACAAACTACAAAAGACTCTTTGACTAGCAACTTCACATTTTTAACCACATTGACAATAACCTCCAGTGTCTATATGATATGATTAGCCACTCAGTACCTCACTATGTGTGACGAAAAGTTTGACAATAGCCACACTTTAAATTACGAAAAGCATTATGTGTGACAAATGGTAAGATAATAGCCACACTATAATCTATAAAGGAGTGTTTGAGTGGCAGGTAAACATATTTAGCCACTTTTAATGTAATATCCAGTGTCTATATCATATAATTAGCCACTCTATTATTTATTTTAAGTGGCCATTTCTTTGCTATATCCACACGGTATAGGTCACAATACAAGCTTAACACAACCCTATTGGCCACATTATTGTAAAATTCATGTGGCTGAAATATTAATTCATGTGGCTATATTCGTGCAATGGTCACTCATAGTAAATAGTCATGTGGCCATTTTCTACCGTTTAGCCACACTTATTGGAGAGGCTTCTTGATGGACAACAACTAATGCATGTACCCTTTAGCCACACTTATTACCACATAAGGCCACTAAACACTGTGTGTGGCCATATCATACCCACGGTGTCGCGACCCTTGGCCACATATGACCTGAACCAAATGTGTGTGGCTAAAGGCCTACGGCCGCACTTTTTTCGTGTAACCAAAGGTCAATTTTCATGTAGTGTTTACTGACTCATTGTTTTTTAGTGTCTTTTCATCGTTTAAGACTTGTGAAATTTTGTCAATTACCGAGTCTAGTTTTTCTTTCACTTCTATTTCTGGTTCTTCCTTTTTAATCAGCTTGAGTAAACATACTAGCACTCCGTTTGGTATTTCTTCATAATTTAAAAACTCTTCGATTACAGCTTGTGGGACATCCTTCTGATCCCTTGATTTCTTCGTAGCTTCAAACTGTTTCAATATTTCTCTTTGTTCATTAAATTCCTCATCAGTCAACAGTTGATTCAAATATTTTCTGTCTTGCATCTCTATCATTCTTTGCTCATATATCTTCTAGGCTTTTAACTTTGATTCATCAAGGTTCAAGATATTTTCATTCAATTTTGGAAACTCGATAGTCTGTATCTTCTCAGTTTCTTGAGCAGTGTCTTTTCGCTTGAGCTTCTTTCTTTCATTATCTTGATATTTTTCTTCTTTTGGAAGATTTGCATTTTCATCATCTGAGACGTCATCATCATAAATTGACATAAGTTTCAATTCATTCTCCACTTGATTTGATGAGTTCTCCCCCTATTTTGGGGCAGCTGAGGTCTTCTCAACCTCAGTCCTTAGAGTTTGAACTTTCTTTAATTCCTTCTGCAGTTCCTTCTCAAATTATGATAAATGAGTTTTGTAGCGGTTGGAACTACCCGAGATGTGATTCATTTTGTGATTTGCTGTTAAAAGATACACAAGGAAAATGTGTAAGTCAGAATAAGAATATTATAAATCAAAGAGAATAAAGGATTAGAATGCATCGAATCAAACCGTCTCCTTCAACAATGGATATACCTACACAACACAGGCAATGTGAGTTTAATCTGAAATGAGAGTTCTTTAAATATTTAAGATTTCATTAATAAGACAAATAAAGTGTCATATATGATGAAAGTGACTATTCATTGAAGTACATGAATATCATTGGCTGAAAGAAAAGTTTTTGAAAAGATTATGTTGATTCTTTCTTTTCTTTTACACGCCAGGTTTTAAAGGTGTTTTGTCTTTTAGTTCATAAATTCTTTCAACGACCTTTATTTAATTTTCATCTCTTTTTAATTTATTCACAAATATTCAATCAAGTATACTTTGATGCAAAATATGCTCGAATAACTTTAAGAATACAAGGTGTGCTAGAATTGGCTTCTAAACACAAAGTGTACTCGGAAAGTCAAGTTTTGAAATTACCAAATATATTAAAGGAAAATTTGAAAATTTCAAAGTGTGCCCGATATATAAAGTGTGCTCGGGAAACTAGGTATGCCTGAAAACACTTCTAAATTCAAAGAATCATAATCATAGATAACGCATAGCTTGCTAGAAATGAGTTTAAACATTAAAACAAACACCTAGGTGTGCTATAAAGTCCAAAATCACTAAAGCTTGCTAGAATATCACATCTAGTCACAAAGCATGCTAGTTAGACTGAAAACAATTTAAAAAACAGTTAAACTACTAGAAAGTTTAGAAATCAACAAAGCTTGCTAGTGAACAGTGCAATCAATCATATCAACTATTTTGCTAGAAGCAGATGTACTTTTAAACAAATCAAAAAAGTATGCTCGAAATACTTACTATATATAAAGCTTGCTAGTAAACATCATTCAAACATAGACAAATATAAAGCCTGCTCGGAAAGTTAATTTTCAAGTAAATAGTGAACTCTACCCGAAAAATGTTAAATACTTCAACGCATGCTCGAAATTGACAAACTTAGATAAAAGCATCTAAGTATAATCGGAAAGGTTATAAAACAACTTCAACCTTTTTGAATGTAAAATGCAACACTTTATGACTTAAACCCAATATCAGTTATATATATATATATATATATATATATATATCAATAAAAATCATTGTTTAATAGCAAATGGTGCATTTAGAGATCAAATTTCAGTCATGTTGCATTTCAAATCATTTTTCTTTTCTTTTGCTGAGAAGATCTCAAGTATGGGATCATATTGACTAAGTAGCTTTCTCAATACTTCATTCTCAGCATTATTATGACAGTATAGACAGGTTAACAGCAGGTCTACATTTAGCATGAATTTCTTCTCATTGGTGATATGATTAAGTTTCAATTAATATGCATAAAGTTAAATGGATAACACATATTGTTTTCTGATGCTCCATATCTATTCTCAAGGCTTATTTGGCTTTTTCCATATCACCCTAATTTGACTTTGACACCCAGAATTTGGTTGAAAACTTTTAATGAAAGAACAACTTTAAAATTTAGATATATCTTTTCAAATTTAGCAAACATATGTGAGGTTGAACGTTGGACTTATAGGCCACGCAAGTCGGACTTACAGGCTTTTCATTCGGAATGTTTGAAGGACTTATATGATTGCCTCCACCCCTGTAGTTCTGGAATTAACCCTCATGTTTGCATTTTCTTTATTAAAAATTTGTGAACACATATCAACTTTTGGTTGATTAAATATTTAAAATAGTGTAGTTCACAGTTGTTCTTTGTCATTCTTAAATAAGATATTTCATTTTGGTGACCAAATACCAACGGACTCGTGTATGACTGGACAATCACTTTTCTGCCTATCATTTGGAAAGATTTATCTTGAAACAGGCATAGACAACAATGTAACTCCACGTTAAGTTTAGTGATTTCTTTATGTTTATATCACCTTAGATTTAACACATAATGAGAAAGCAACCATACCTGTCAATGACTGTAATAAGTACCTTTTTTAACTTATTAAATCCATATGATTGGCTAAGCAGTCAATGTACTATCATTTCCCATTTTATCATAGTTTAAAGTTCAGACACACCAATATCTCTTACTTGACAGGTAAATGGCTATCCTGTTTGACCACAACTGGTCAACAGGACCAAATATATATGTGAATACATGTCCTTTCAAAACAGGGTTATTGACATAATTTTCTGTGAAAGAATAGAAAACAAGTCACAATTGCCCTAAATGCTTTCAGTTTTCCAGGTTAATGGCTATCCTTTCAATCTGAGAACAGATGATAGGACCAAACATATACAAGTATATATTCCCTTCCAACTTGAGCAAATGATATGATTATTAAGCAAAAGTAACTCTTTGAGACTTTTCATTGAAAATTTTCTTTTTTCTTAACTTTCTTTAAAGCTTTGAACTTAATAGTATTATCATGTCTCTGCACCATTAACAACTTGCTCTAGTATTTTCAAAAGGTGTTTTGATTAAAAATGTTTCTTAACAATTTTCAGTCATGCATATCATTTTGACTCATAAACACATTTTGACACAATCACAAGCATAGCATATTCAAATCTTAACTATAAATGATGTTATCAAAATATGCAGACTTCACACAATTCATAGTCTAACAGATCCTAACATCATCATCTGATCATATAAAACACATATTCAAACATTCAATCATGAAATCAGATAAGCATATAATCAATTTTGACAATTCAATCTACTTATCATGACATCCTATCAGTCAACTGATAGACATTTGTAAGCATCAATGATACCTAATTTGCCCAGATAATCAGTCAAGAACAAATCAGTTAACATCAAAAAGTGTCATAATCAAACATACACACACAACATTCACTAAGACTTTGATAAGATAGTCAGTTTGAACAGTCAAGCACACATCATTAATCAGACTTCAATTGAGTTGATCATGCCCAAGGCTTTTAGAAGAAAGTTGAACATGGTTCTATCAAGTGGTTTGGTGAATAGGTCAGCCAAATTATAACTTGTATCAACTCTTTTCACTTCAATTAAACATTTTTCACTACAATCTCTTATGAAGTAATGTTTGATTTCAATGTGCTTAGTCTTGGAATGTTGCACAGGATTCTTAACAATAAAAGATGCAGCAGTATTATCAATGTAAATAGGGGTGTTTAGAAAATTCAAACCATAATCCAGCTTCTGATTGAGAATCTAGAGGACTTGTTCACAGCAGGCAGATGCAGCAATGTACTCAGCTTCTGTAGTTGAGATTGACACAGTAGTCTTTTTCTTGCATTGCCATGACACCAATCTGTCACCCAAAAATTGACATCCTCCTGAAGTGGACTTCCTGCTCATATTACATCCATCATAATCACTTTCTTTGTAGGCAATCAGATCAAATGACTGGTTCTTTGGATATCAAATCCCTAAATCAGGTCTTCCCTTCAAATATCTAAAGATTCTCTTGACTGCATTCATGTGAGAAACCGTAGGACTTGACCGGAATCTTGCACAGACACACACAGAAAACATGATATATGGCCTTGAAGCTGTCAGATACATCAGAGATCTAATCTTTTCTCTGTATTTATGTTCATCCACTTGCTCCCCCTTTTTATCTGATACCATCTTCTCTTTTGTATCCATTGGAGATGAAGCAGTCTTCAAGTCATTACACTTGAATTTATCTAAGATGTCCTGCACATACTTAGATTGGTAGATGAAAATCCTATCAGTCTTTTGTTGAACTTGCAATCCAAGAAAGAAGTTCATTTCTCCCATTGAACTCATGCTGTACTTGGATTTCATCACCTCTTCAAACTCCATACATATCTGTTCAGTGGTTGACCCAAAAATAATGTCATCCACAAAGACTTGCAGTAACAACAAATCTCTTCCTTTTTTTCTTGTAAAAGAGGGTCTTGTCAATGGCTCCCCTTTGGAAACCATGTTCAAGCAAATGATTTGACAACTCATCATACCAAGCTCTTGGAACTTGATGCAATCCATACAAGGCTTTGTTTAACTTATACACCCTGTTAGGATACATTGGATCCTCAAAACATGGTGTGTTGGGGCGAGATTATATGGTTTGTACTTAACATAGTTATTTTGGGCTTGGGTGTGGGTTCTATGTAAATCGAGAACACACTTGTGTTCTCGGTGGGATTTTTACTCGTTTTGGGCCAGTGTGTTGGTTTCCCTATTTATAGTTAATATATTGTATAGGGTTAAGGTTGTTCATTTCCACGTTATTGTGATTGCGTATTGTAAGTGCTTAAGCACAAGACGTATTGTTAATATAAGTGTGTTTTGAAGCAACTCCGTGTTACTTTACTTTATTCATTTATGTTCTTGACTCACCGGGTATAGGTATTCCGCACCTATACTTGTTACATTGATATCATAATTGTAGTGATCCAGATTCGGGACTTACAATTGGTATCAGATCCAGTTGTTTCGTTTAAATTCAAGGGAGTAGTTTCGTATTTTAATGTAATTATTTTTGTTTCGTTAAGCTTATTTTGTTTTATCTCATCTAGTTTATTTTTTTTATTGTTCCTTGAAATTACTATCCTCGAAAAGTTCGTATAATTTGAGCTTATTTTGAGCTTGTTTTGAAATTGGGCTATTCACTGGTTTAAGCCCATCTATGGTATAACATTTGTGGTATTAAAGGTTGTCCTATCTTCACTTTCATTATTTTCAAAAATCAAAAACCTTCTCACTCTCAAGCCTCCTAGCCGAAATCTGTAACCTTGTCTCTAATCATCTTTCAGTGTGTATTTTATTGAATTAACAGGTATTGGACGAGGCTTTTATGAGATCTGTGTATAGTTCGAGAATTTTCAGATGTCTGTCATGAACTGTCTCCATGAATAACTTGATGAATTCACAGTAGATTCATATGTATAAGGGTTTTGGTGGACTTTGGAGGGGTTAATCAGTGTTTTAGGTTGAATACTTTTGATTAATTGCATGTTTAATGGAGGTTTTAGGGATCTCGGTGGGAAGAAAATGATGATGTGTTTCCCGAGGTGGAATCCAAGGGGTTCTCTGTCCCCAGCTGTCAAAGAGTTCTCGGTTGACTTCTGTTGACCGAGAACTCCCGTCTTGACAGAAAACTTACGTTTTCGGTCTAATCATGACCGAGAACCCGCTTTCTCAGTTAAATGTCGACCGAGAACCCCAATTCTCGGCTGATTTCATTAATCTTTGTTGACTTTTGTTGACCGAGAACCCTACCTGTTGACCGTGATATCTCCTACTGAACTGTGCACTCACTGTTGGGCCCAATACTATGCTAAGTTGTTCTATTGGGCCAACTAATGGATCTTGTGGTTTTCAAATGATTTTTATTTGGGCCTGCATTAACCCTCTAGCCCAGAACTGTTATAAGTCATAGAATATTGTTAAGTTATTATATTAGTTATCTAACTTGAAACGTTTGGTGTCCGTTAAAGTTTGTTGATACGCATAACATAGCTGGTCATTTGTTTGATCCACCCATGGCCCACAAGGAATTCAAGTCGAAGATCGTTGGATTAAATACTTGCAGGATCTCTCACGCACTACGAGAGAATCCTTTCATTTGCAAGAAGATGTTCACGGATTTCTGGAACAATGCCTCAATCAACCCACACGGACAAGATGGAGTCATATCCGTAGATTCCAAAATACAGAAGAAGCCAGTTAGTATCACTGAGGCTGTTGTGAGAGAGGTGTTATTGTTTGGTGATCAGCCCGATTACCCGACTGAGTATTACACTACTACTATTACAGAGGTTCTTACAAGAATAGCTTACGAGGGTACCTATCCTCTGGCAATCCAGAAACTGTTTCACCCATACTGGAGATTCTTGATTCACACATTTTTCACCTGCGTGTCGGGTAGGAAAGGGGGTTTAGATGAGATTAGTCATACTCAGATGTTCGCTATCACTGCTCTGATCATGGATTATGATTACAATTATTCCAAGTTCATCTTCAATGAAATGATAAGCAATCTGGAAGGGAAGAAGAAAGAGATGTTCCTTATGTATCCAAGGTTCCTACAAACGATTTTCAATTTTCACTATACAGACCTTGTATAATCTGTTGACACTATGGATGTGAAGTCTTGGGACCCAATACCTTTGGGTTGATGAAACAAAATAGGAGAGGTGCCAAAATTGTTAATCGGGGCCTTCATGCTCTGGTAAAATTTGGACGATTTTCTATGACAGAAGCTGAGCCTGTCATAGCTCAGGTTGCTAATGAACACGCGGCACCAGCTTAACCGCGTGTTGAAACTTACGAGATTTCTGATGATGAAGAAGATGAGACTGAACATCGTCAGTTAGATACCTCTCCAAGTACTGAGACTCTAAGTGCTTTGGAAGCTGTGAATGCTTTGTTACAGACAACTGCTCTGACGCCTCCTCAGGCTATTGCTAAGATCAACGAAGAAGACATAGCTGAGGATCCAGCCGCAGACTTTGGTCCACGTAATCGAAGAAAGAAAGATATAAGGCCTGGCGTGCTAATTAGTGAATCTGAAACAACCACGATACTAACTACTTATGCAACAACTATCCCTCAACAACATACTGCTCAACCTGAACCACCAGTCACTGAAATACAAGCTAAACAAGATACACTTACTGCTGAGCCATCATTTCATGATTTGTTGACCAGTGATTTTGTCAGTGAATTGGATATCGAGACATATACACCACACACTGACACTACAAATTTTACCTCCGGGTCATCTGGCCCAGATACTCAGGGTCAGTCAAGCTCAGGTAAGTCGGACAAGATTGCCCAGATTCTGGCTATGCAGGAAACCTATCTTCGGAATAAAGGTAAAGGTGTGATTCTTGAAGATGCTCATGTTGATGTTCATGCATTACATCGTCGAGTCTTTGAACTCGAACAAGATTCGGTAGTCAAGGATGTTCGTATTCAAGAATTAGAATCAAGTATTTCTAATAAAGATTCCAAGATCAAAGAGCTACAGTCCAACATGGGAGAATTAACTGCTTTGTATCTTGATCTCCAACAGAAGCTATTTCAAAAGTTTGGAGATGAGTTTAAAGGCCGTGATGACGTAGTCTCTAAAGCACCCAACCTGACCCAAGGTGGTAGTTCTTCTGCTCGTCCTATTGACAACAGTGATGAGTCAGACTCGCTACAACAATACATGGATGCCCCCACCCCATCTCTAAGGAGAAATCAGATAGAAATAAAAAGAAGTTACTTGAAAAGAGGATGAAGAAACTGCTGGTAGTGAAGAACTCGAATCAGAATGTTGAATCATCGGATCATTCAAAAAGGTTCGTTGTTACTTTTCTAAAGGGTTTCTCTGACAAATACGGTGATCGATCTGGAGTTCGATCATGGGGTTTTGATGCGGATAAGAACATGTGGTGGGTAAAGATGATGTCAGGAACAACTGAGTATTACAAGAAGATTAAAAACTTTGGTTCTTGGACCAAAGTGGATCTGAGTGAGCTGATCAATGCTCCATTCACCAATCCATCGAATGATAAACGCGGACATTATTTCTGGAACTTTCTGAGAAGGCAAGTCGATAGAGGTTTTCCTGATATTAAGACTACTGAGTCTTTTCTGAAGAAGGCAAAAGGAGTCAAAGATCCAAAGACAGGGAAAACAATGGTCAATGTCATGTGGCCTGCCACAGACAAGGCCACTCATATTCCTGTACCAGACGAGATTCTAGACGGCAAATTGGATAACATGAGATTTTGGATGTATGACAGTATAACTGCTACAATTATCATCAAGCTGGCAAAGGGAAAGGGTCAGTTAAGATTTGTTGATCCAAGAGACCTGCTGATGTTCAAGGAAAGGGATATCAAGACATTAAGTACGATCCAGATAATTGCCGATCCAATTTTTGAAATGGCTGCGAAAGAATTCACTAGTGTGGTAGCTTCAATTATCAGAGGCAGATTTTGGGCTGGAGCATTGAAGGATGCTGATATAGACTACATGGAGCAAGATTAAAGATAAAGCTGCAAACCAAGGGGGGATTTTTGGGGCGAGATTATATGGTTTGTACTTAATATAGTTATTTTGGGCTTGGGTGTGGGTTCTATGTAAACCGAGAACATACTTGTGTTCTTGGTGGGCTTTTTACTCGGTTTTGGCCAGTGTGTTGGTTCCCATATATATAGTTAATATTGTGTATAGGGTTAAGGTTGTTCATTTCCATGTTATTGTGAATGCATATTGAAGTGATTAAGTACCAGACGTATTGTTAATATATGTGTGTTATGAAACAACTCCGTGTTACTTTAATTTATTAATTTTTGTTCTTTACTCACCGGGTATAGGTATTCCGCACCTATACTTTGTTACATTGATATTATAATTGTAGTGATCAAGATTCGGGACTTACAATTGGTATCAGAGCCTTAGACCTTTTCAGGCTCGTTATTGTGATATCAACGATACGAGAATAGCATATTTAGGTGGTTTTTCCGGCGAGATTCTAATCGGAGAAGAAGGTTTGTTACTGGTTTGGAAATAATTTGAATCCCGTAAAAATCAGGGACTAGATTGTTACCAAATTTACTAGGTCAAATCTGTTTCTGGGTGTTTTCGGCATTTTTTCAGGGTTTTCGGTTGCTGTTAGTTCTCGGCTACTAGGCGTTCTCGGCTACTGGGTGTTTTCGGTCAAATCATTTCTCGGCCACTAGTTGTTCTCGGTCAAAGAATTGGTCAACAACTCAGTTCTTGGTGAACGATTGAAGTTTTCGGTCAACACTTAGTGTTCTCGGTCAGAATTGGTCAAAGCCTTAGTTTTCGGTCAACCAGTCTGATTTTATTCTCAGCTCAGTTAGTTGTTTTGGGCCTGTTATACTTAAACTTGGACTTAGGCTTGGACTTTTAAATTGGACTTAATTTTAATTGGACTTAAATTAAAACGGCCTAGTTAACTAATAGTAGCAATTCTATCAACTCGTCACTTCATCAAGAACTTGATTCCATCATGGGCACCGCTACTCGTATACCTCGGTTATTGCCCTATGAGAGGTTCAGTGAATGGAAATTTTGTTTTGAACACTAGGCCAAGATGAAAGATTCCAAAATTTGGAAAAGATTTGTAAGAGGACCTCAAAGGATCACCTATCAAAGGGCTGGTTCTGACAAGGTTCTTGTGAAACCAGTTGCTCAATATGATGATGATGACTTTGCTAAATTTGAAGAAAATGAGAAAACTCTTTCCACTCTAACCTTGGCACTCTCACCTGAGATTGCCCTTCAGTTTAGAGAACTCCAGTCTGCTAAAGAGTTGTGGGCTGCACTGATAGAAGTTTATGAGGGAAATGAAGATATGAAGAGAAATCGACAAGATCTGCTGCGACAAAAGTTTAATATGTTTAATCACGTTTTTGGAAAGACATTGGAATCCCAACTTCAAAGGTTCATATCTCTTGTGAGTGAAATGCGAACTGTAGGGATTTATCTGCAAACCTCAAAAATTAACAATAAGTTGGTGAACTCCCTGCCGAAAAGTTGGGACATGAATGTTGTGGTAGTCAAAAAGACTAAGGATCTAAACAGAATGAGTATGACTGAAATGATAGCCACTATTAAAGCTTGTGATATGGATGATAAACAACGGGCAATAAATCATGTTAGTTCTTACAGTGCTGCTGGATACAACACTGCTTCCAACAGTGCTCCCATATCTAAAGATGGCTTTTCACTGTTCAAACCTACTCAACAACCACCTTAGGGAAACTTCCAGATGTTCTCATCTACTCTAGGTCAATCATCATCATCTTGTTCGCCCAAACTAACTCCAGCATTTTTTTACCAATTTTGGTCAGTCCTCTCATGACTCTGATAAAACTACTCCAAGTTAGAACTTTAGCCAGCTTCCCACCATACCAAAAGAGACTCAAGAGAATATAGCTCTAATGGTGGGATTTATGAACTGTTATCATGCTTTTCTGGCCGGAGACTTGGTTCAACCTGTGGTTACTGCTGAACTTGATCAGATTCATCTCTATGATGTTGAAGAAATGGACATCTCGTGGCAGATTGCCATGACAGTCTTCCGTGCAAAGAAGTTTACTAAAAGGTCGGGTAGAAATAATTAGAACATTCCTAATAACCCAAAGGTGAGTTTTAACAAAGAGACTCTCAGGTGCTACAATTGTCACGAGCTGGGTCACTTTGCTCATGAATGTACTAACCCAGCTAAGAATGGAAATACGGAAAGGGCATTAGTTCCAGTTGGGAATGCTCGGGGTGAGGCTGGAGGTAGTTCGGGTAATGGTGAAAGAGGTATGGTTGCTCAAACGTTCTCTTGGGAAGGTCAGATGGTTGCGCTTAACATTGGAAATCAAACTGCAAATTTCGCAACTGTTGAAGACTCTGAAGAAGAAAACACTGCTGAGGAGAAGGTCAAGGAGCTCCAGTTTGCATACATGGAAATGTATAAGCTTCATAATGACAGTCTAAGTAGAGATATGGAAAGAATAAAATCAGAAAAATTTTAAAATTAAGAAGAATGAAAAGGGTTTTCTAGACAAAATAGAAGCTCAGAACAAGGATATTAAAAAACTTAAGTATGATTTTAGCATAAAAAGCTGTCATTATCTAGATGTCACACAAGAAATTGCTGAGTTAACTGCTAAACTGGAAGCTTCCAAGTTAGAAAATTATAATTTAACTAGTAAGTTTGAAAGGGCTGAACTTGATTTTAAGAAATTCGATGTTTCCAGTAATGTAGTTAACTCAATGATTGAGAACCAACTGTGGTGGAAAAAAAATGAAGGTGAGGGAATAGGATACAGTCAAGTTCCCCCACCTTACAATAGTAATTATGTCCCTACTCCTGTCACCAAGGAACAAGAGGAAAACATAAAGGACATGAAGTATGGTAAAAAAAAAAAAGGTAATGGGACCATCTCAGCGAGTGCTAGTCTGTCTACTTCAAATATGAACGATTTTAATATATTTACTTCATGTTAAGAAAAAGTAATTGTGAAGGAGTCGATTGATGAGGATGACGACCCTAGTTTTGATATTGATAATAACTTTGTTTCTGATGTTCCTTTAAAACTCCATGTTTTGAATTCTGTTATTCCGACTGTTTGTGTGGGCTCTGTTTTAAAGAGCAAGGTTTCTTGTGTGGTTGATTTAGTTGAAACTTTGAACTCTAATGATGTGGTTTCTCAAAAAATTAAACATTCAAAAATTTCAAAAACATCAGAAAAATACGTTGCACCTAAATTTGTTAAGGAGGGATGCTCTAATGACAAACAAGGAGATAAGTTCAAAAGTGAGAACAGGAGTCTCACAAATTTGAGAAGACTGGTCCACACAACTAGTCCCGATAAGGAGTTGCCCAAAATGATTCTTTTATAAAACGTGAAACTTATTTTAACTGTGGCACCCCTGGTCATATTGCCAGAAATTATCCCCATCGTCCATACGTTCCTTACTATGGATTTTATCAAAGGAATATGCCATATATGCCTCACAATACGTACAGGAAAAGATTCAGGAATTATCAAGCTAGTTCCTCTAACGATGATTGGAACCGAAACAAATCTGGCAGGTTTGGTCCTCATCAGACCAAACCCAAAATGTTTAAAAGAAGGGACAAAAAAGGTGTTCCAAATTTGAATTCTAATCTAAACACCAAGACTAGACAACACATGAGAAAAAGGAAGACTTGGCTCCAACTTCATCTAAAACACTGAAGGTTACGACAACCATCCGTACCTACAACTCCAAATCATACAGACATAGATGGTTGCCTAAATCTCCGGCGAAAGTTGCCACGAAGTTCATGTTCGATGATCAAAAGGACATGTCATGGCAATATGTGACAACTATAGATGAATCAGGGTCACCCAGTGTAAGTATGGACTGGGTACCAAAAACTAACTAATCCCGCACTTTGTGCAGGGACAGCAATGGAGGAATATCATCAGACCTTGGTATGTTGATAGTGGTTGTTCCAGGAACATGACAGGGGACATTACCCAGCTACACGACATTCAATCATTTAACGGTGGGTAAGTGTCTTTTCCTGAAGGAGAGAAAGGAAAGATCACTCAGAAGGGTACTGTAAGTAACGGTGTTCTTAAGTTTGAAAATGTTAACTTTGTTCTTGAGTTGAAACACAGTCTTTTGAGTGTGTCACAAATTTGTGATAAAGATTTTTCAACTCACTTTACTAAGAAGAAATGTCTGATTTTGAAGCCTGGTATAATCATATTAGAAGACCGGAAACTTGTTCGATCACAACGAAAAGATAATGCGTATGTGATCGACATGAACAAAAATGTTCCTGACGAAATAACCTGTTTGTTTTCAAAAGTGTCAGAACATAATGCAATTCTTTGGCATCGTCGACTTGGTCATGCTAATACTAAAAACCTGAATCATCTTGCTAAAAATAATTTGGTATGTGGCTTACCAATCAAGGACTTTGTAACTGTTGAAAAGTGTGTGGCTTGTGCTTTGGGTAAACATCATCGAAAATCTCACAAGCCTAAGTTAATCAATACCATCTTGTCAGCTTTTCAGTTACTTCATATGGACCTTTTTGGTCCCGTTCATGTTTTAAGCTTGTCTCGTAGCTTTTATTTTTCTCGTTATTACTGATCATTACTCACGTTTTACATGGGTATTTTTCTTGTCAAATAAGAGTGAAACTGCAGATCTGATCAAGAAGTTTGTGGTGTTAATGGAGAATCAACTGAACCTAAAACTGAAAAGAATCCGTTGTGACAATGGAACGGAATTCAAGAATGCAGTTTTGAATCATTTTTGTTCAAAAAAGGGGGTGCTTCGTCAGTACAGCGCTCCTCGGACGCCTCAACAAAATGGCGTAGCTGAAAGAAGAAACAGAACTCTAATCAAGGCAGCAAGAACGATGTTATGCGACTCTAAACTGCCACTGTTTTTCTGGGCAGAAGCTATCAATACGGTCTGTTATGTCCAGAATCGGGTAATAATCAACAAGTCTTAGATGAAGACTCCGTATGAGATTGTTTATAGTCATCAAGCCACTATCGCACATTTTAAAGCCTTTGGGTGTCCTTGTACCCTACTAAATCTTGAAACCACTCCAAAGTTTGGGGCCACGGCAGGTGAGGGTTACTTTGTTGGGTATGCGGGAAACACAGCCTATTGAGTTTACAACAAGTCAACCAAGCAGATTCTAGAGTCTTATGAAGTTCGTTGGTTGGAAGAAAATGAGACTGATGCCCGTGTTGGTCCTGATTGGTTAATTGACTACAATGAATTTTTCAAACCATTTAACGTGTTTCCAGTCATCAACCCAGAACCTTCAAATAGTCCCACAGTAGAAGTTGCAAAAGAAATTCCACAGATAGTATCCCATGTTTTTCCAAAAATAGATGATGATGCTGCAGCGTCAACTAATGATTCACCCGCTACTACTACTTAGTCCAAGAAACCTTCAGAACCGTAATGCTCGTCAAACATGTCCGAAAAGGCTGCCAATGTTGTGGGGGAGAGTTCTATACGTCAGATCTTCGGGAATACATTGTTTTACGATGATATTCCAAATGAATACGTCGCCGGCACCTCGTACTCTCACAGTACGGCGACATCTGGATGGAAGAATCCTCTGGTTGACGATATTGAAATCTTTTCAAATCTACAATCCACTGGTGATGTTTCTGATCATATAATTCCATCAAAACTTCAGAAAGATCATCCAATTAAGAATATCATAGGTCCAGTTGAAGCGGGAGTTTCCACCAGAAGTCAGATAGGACACATTAACAATTGTATGTTCTCTTGATTCATCTCTCAAATTGAACCAAAGTCAGTAGAAATGGCTCTTCAAGAACTTAGTTGGGTTGAGGCTATGCACGAAGAATTGAACCAGTTTGATAAGATGAAAGTTTGGAGATTGGTTAAGTTACCTTAAGGAAAGAAATCTATGGATACAAGATGGGTTTTTAGAAATAAGCAAGATGGCACCGGGGTCATTGTCCGAAATAAGGCTTGATTGGTAGTTCGTGGTTTTCGTCAAGTTGAAGGTTTAGATTACACTGAAGTTTATGCTCCTGTGGCTAGACTTAAGGCCATTAGAATCTTTCTGGCCTATGCGTCATACATGGGGTTCACAGTGTATCAGATGGATGTCAAGACTGCGTTTCTGTATGGTGAAGTTATAGAGGATATTTATGTTGATCAGCCACCAGGTTTTGTTGATTCCAAGAAACTAGATCACGTCTACAGGCTAGACAAGGCTTTGTACGGGTTACACCAAGCTCCTCGAGCGTGGTACGCTACATTGACCAAGCATTTTCTTGATCATGGTTACAAGTGTGGAACCATTGAACAAACTTTGTCCCGGAACATTGTCGGAAAATATTTGATTCTTGTCCAGATCTATGTCGATGATATCATTTTTGGATCCACCAGCGTTGACTTGTGCACAGAGTTTAAAGGGGTAATGAAGAAGAGGTTTGAGATGAGTTCTTTGAGCTAAATGACAACGTTTCTCGGGCTACAGGTTCGCCAATGCTCGGAAGGATATTTTATTTCATCAAGGGAAATACGTTGAGGATACGCTGACAAAGTTCGAGCTTCAAGACACAAAGAGTGCCAACACTCCCATGGCAGAGAGACCACTATTGTCATCAGATCCTAATGGGAGTCCCGTAGATCAAACATACTATCGATCGATGATCGGGTCTCTGATGTATCTCACTGCCATTCATCCTGACATCATGTTTGCAGTCAGCCAGTGTGCTCATTACCAAGCTAACCCTAAACTCTCTCATTTAATTGCTGTTAAACGTATTTTAAAATATCTGAAGGGACAACCAAAGTTAGGTGTTTGGTATCCCAAACAATCAGAATTGGATCTTTATGCTTTTGCTGATATCAATTATGGTGGAGATGACATAGACAGGAAATCCACGTCGACCGGTTGTTAATTCTTAGGAGATCGTCTGATCTAATGGCAGTGTAATAAACAACAGACAGTGTCCACCTCGACCGCCGAAGCAGAGTAATAAACCAATTGTTGGATTACGAATTGGAATTTCTTGACACTGCTATTTTCTGTGATTATGATGCGGCCATTGTAATTGTTAAAAACCCTGTTCAACACTCTAAAACCAAGCACATCGATATTAAAATTTATTTTATTCGTGACTGTTTCGATCGAAAACTGATTCATCTTGAACAAATCCACACTGATAACAATGTGGCGGATTTATTTACAAAACCTGTCTGAACAACCAAATTTCATATGCTTGTGGGTTTTCTTAAAACGGTCCGTTTCGAGGATTGAGTCTTTTTGGGTATAAATTTGTACATACTTGTTTATTTTTTGCACAAATTTAGGGCGAGAAAAATCAAAAAGACAAAAATAGTGTGTGTGCGTTGTCTTTATTATTAA
Source organism: Bidens hawaiensis (assembly GCF_021521415.1). Classification (NCBI taxonomy): domain Eukaryota; kingdom Viridiplantae; phylum Streptophyta; class Magnoliopsida; order Asterales; family Asteraceae; genus Bidens; species Bidens hawaiensis. Next base: position 157,270 of record NW_027494223.1, on the reverse strand, counting down.
AAAAAATAGTTTTGTTTTTCAAGATTCATTCACGCTTAAAATTTTGTCGGCTGTTCAAGTTTGAATGACAGATAATCGTATATGGTTGGTCCGGTGTTCTACTTGTAGTTTCACAAGATAGCCATTTTGTGCTCTTTCACTTAAAATTATGTCGGTAACTCCGAGCTGGAAGGACATGTATATTAGTACATGTTTGGTCCTGTTAATCACTTGTGGTCATACTGGATAGCCATTTATCTAAAAGCTTAACAGTGACCAGGGTGACTAAATACTTAACACTTGTGTTTTATGTAACTCCCTGGAAAATGATATTACTATTCAGTTAACAGTTTTTTAGAAGATTCAAAATATTTTCAAATGAAAATTGATCCAACCTTTGGAAGTTGATAGATAAATTGTTTCTGTGTGTCTAACGGGTGAAGTTATTAAGCTTAAAAGGCTCTAGAACAGTAATTGATTTGTATGGTAGCTTTCCATGATGCGTAAAAGTTGAAGTGATATAAACTAAATATGCTAAACTTACTGTGGAGAGTCATTTTGAAGAATGTGCATTTCTCCATATACATCTCTCCGAATGATAGGCAGAAAAGCAATTAACCAGTCATACACGAGCCCGTTAGTGTCTTGATCACCAAAAATATTGTATTGTCAAGTTTTCATTATTTAAAAAAATAATAATTTGTTGATTGAGGTTACTTCATTCTATTAAAATTATCAAGGCTATCAGTGTCTCTTTAAAAAACAGGGCTTAAGGAGTCACTAGAACTACAAAGATGGGGGCACACAAGTAAGTCATGTCATGTCTCGAATGAAAGGCTTGTTAGTTTACTAACACTAAGTCCAACGTTCAACCTTAAAGTCTAAATTTGCCTTTATATAAAACGTTTTGGTCAAGAACTAGGGGGTTGGAATCAAGTTGGGGTGATCTGGGAAAGCCAAAAACGATTTGAAAAAGATAGGAGGCATCACAGGTCCATGAGTGATGTCCATCTAAGTATGTTATGCCTGCTATCGACCTGTTTCTTTATGTCATAATAACGCTAAACATGAATCTTTGTGACAACACCTTAAACAATATGATTACGTGTTCGGATATTATTATAAAAGGCGATGTTTTTACCAAAACTGAAATTTGATCCCGACTTTATAAATTCAAGGGAGTAGTTTCGTAATTTAATGTAACTATTTTTGTTTCGTTAAGCTTATTTTGTTTTATGTCGTCTAGTTTATTTTTTTTATTGTTCCACGAAATTACTCTCCTCGAAACGTTTGTATAATTTGAGCTACTTTTGAAATTGGGCTATTCACTGGTTTAAGCCCATTTTGGTGTTTTTGGCCCATCTATGGTATAACTTGTGTGATATTAAAGGTTGTCCTATCTTCACTTTCAATATTTTCACAAATCAAAAACCTTCTCACTCTCAAGCCTCCTAGCCGAAATCTGTAACCTTGTCTCTAATCATCTTTCAGTGTGTATTTTATTGAATTAACAGGTATTGGACGAGGCTTTTACGAGATCTGTGTATAGTTCGAGAATTTTCAGATGTCTGTCATGAACTGACTCCATTAATAACTTGATGAATTCACAGTAGATTCATATGTATAAAGGGTTTTGGTGGACTTTGGAGGGGTTAATCAGTGTTTTATGTTGAATACTTTTGATTAATTGCAGGTTTAATGAAGGTTTTAGGAATCTCGGTGGGAAGAAGATGATGATGTGTTTCCCGAGGTGGAATCCAAGGGGTTCTCTGTCCCCAGCTGTCAAAGAGTTCTCGGTTGACTTCTGTTGACCGAGAACTCCCGTCTTGACAGAAAACTTACGTTTTCGGTCTAATCATGACCGAGAACCCGCGTTCTCGGTTAAATGTCGACCGAGAACCCCAATTTTCGGCTGATTTCATTGATATTTGTTGACTTTTGCTGACCGAGAACCCTACTTGTTTACCGAGATCTCTCCTACTGACTGTGCACTCACTGTTGGGCCCAATACTATGCTGAGTTGTTCTATTGGGCCAACTAATGGATCATGTGGTTTTCAAATGATTTTTATTTGGGCCTGCATTAACCCTCTAGCCCAGAACTCTTATTAGTCATAGAATATTGTTAAGTTATTATATTGGTTATCTAACTTGATACGTTTGGTGCAGAAATGGATGATCAGAATCCGTTATAGTTTGTTGATACGCATAACATAGCTGGTCATCTGTTTGTTCCACCCATGGCCCACAAGGAATTCAAGTCGATGATCGTTGGATTAAATACATGCAGGATCTCTCACGCACTACGAGAGAATCCTGTCATTTTCAAGAACAATGCCTCAATCAACCCACACGGACAAGATGGAGTCATATCCATAGATTCCAAAATACAGAAGAAGCCAGTTAGTATCACTGAGGCTGTTGTGAGAGAGGTTTTATTGTTTGGTGATCAACCCGATTACCCGACCGAGTTTTCCACTGCTGCTGTTACAGAGGTTCTTACAAGAATGGGTTACGAGGGCACCTATCCTCCGGAAAACAAGAAACTGTATCACCCATATTGGAGATTCTTTATTAATACGTTTTTCAAGGAAAGGGATATCAAGACGTTAAGTACGATCCAGATAATTGCCGATCCGATTTTTGAAATGGTTGCGAAAGAATTCACCGGTATGGTAGCTTCAATTATCAGATGCAGATTTTGGGCTGGAGCATTGAAGGATGCTGATATAGACTACATGGAGCACAATTAAAGGTAAAGCTACAAACCAAGGGGGAGATTGTTGAGGCGAGATTATATGGTTTGTACTTAATATAGTTATCTTGGGCTTGGGTGTGGGTTCTATTTAAACTGAGAACACACTTGTGTTCTCGGTGGGCTTTTTACTCGTTTTGGGCCAGTGTGTTGTGTGACAATCGTCAATTTCAGGTTAACTCCGTTAACTCAACTCCGTCAATTCAAACTTAAGATCACTGAATCTATAACGCACACTTCATTACATTTAAACTAGGGTTTAAATGACGCTTAATGTCACACCCCGGTCGTAATGGCGGAAAACCGAGGCGTGGCGACTAGGTCGTGATTGATTGAGCACAATAGTATAAAAGTCTAAATGCATAAACATAACCAAACTGTCAAATATTACATCATCCAGGTAACATGAAACAAATTGTTTTAATACAAAATATCAAGTTTCCAAACAACTCCTAGCCTAGCCTTCATCTCTCTAAGGCCTCTATCAGCTATTAGCTACTTCCTGCTTCATTTCCTGAAAACATGTAATAAAACGTCAACTACAAAAAGTAGATGAGTGAATTCATAGGTTAACTAATACTGTAGTGATAAGCCCTACACAAGCATACTAGGCTAAGTTGTAGGGGTTTATATATAGGGTGTACCATCGGCTAACCCACCACTCCTACAACTTATCCTACTATGCTTGGTATGCTTATCATCTCAACTGAATCTGCAAGAGTTTCGTATAAAGATTCCAATTATTGTTTCCATGCATGCAGGAGGAACGGTATCAAGGATATATGTATAAGATACCCAAGAATCATATGTAACCATGCCATGATGGAAAATGATAATGATGCATAATGATCACACAAGACCTGACATCGACCCCACACAAGACCACACTATGCTACTTGATTTCCTTGATGGTAACCCAAATCGATCACTTTGGGTACCATGAGAGAATTCTAAAGCGTACTTTAGTATCTCTTGGATTCCTAATCGATCACTTAGGAGATCCTTCGGATCCTTAATCGAACACTTAAGAGATCCTTCGGATTCTTAATCGAACACTTAAGAACCCCATAGGTCACGTGTATTCTAAATCGATCACTTTAGAATCCCACATCTAGTGACGGCCTGTCTACAAATCGACCACTTGGAGATCAAACCTATGCACTATTGTGACCTATATTGCCACTGTTCACACGATCACAAGACTGACCAATGAATAATGTGTTTTCATGATAAAGTATAACGGGTACATGACTTTGATTTCCAAACGTCCAATGTTCCCTAAACGCTGAGTGATTCCCATATTTACTCCTGAATATTTGATTATGCATTCACAACTTCCGAGAAAGTTAAGGTACGCGTAACCTGCCATGATTACTTGTTTTCCCAATGTTCATTGTTTGCAAAAGATTTGTCAAGTGTTTATGATAAGTAATGTTTGAATAAATGTGTTTTGTCAAAACGTGTACATTTACCATGTTTTCACCCCCAATGATTTGAAAGGCTTTAAAAGAAAAATGGGGGCTATGAACTCACCTTGTTGACTAGGTGTGGTTGCTAGGGCGGTCGGGTGCTGTCAAACGCCGATCCTCTAAGTCTAGACAAGGACATAATAAGTTAACAACACAGTTTAAGTCTAAGAGTGTAAGCCTTACACGATCTCGAGCAAAAACTAGGTTTTAAAGACGAAACAGCTTGATTCTGACCTGATTCGATCGAATAGGAACACATTCGATCGAATCGAAACACATTCGATCGAATAGACACACATTCGATCGAATAGACACACATTCGATCGAATAGACACTCATTCGATCGAATAGACAGACGTTCGATCGAATACGAAGCTCATTCGGTCGAATGAGTTGGAGACCATTCGGTTGCTTTCCTATTCGGTCGACTGGACTGGTTCGATCGACACATTCGATCGAATGAACTGATTCGATCGACTGGTTCGATCGAATGAACTGATTCGATCGACTGGTTCGATCGAATGAGTCTGATTCGACTCCTTCAAGCTGGGCGACGGAGATACCCACGGGTTTTCCAGATTTTCCAGATTTTTGACCCAAAATCGAAGTTTTTGACATGGAAATGCTCGGGATTGAAAGGGGTATCGATTCCTAGTACTTTTAAACACAAAAGCTTGCATTTTGACACCAAAAATGACGGTTTTTGACCAAGAACACACTTGACACAAAAGTCGGAGTTTTTGCTCGATTCGGGGCGGGTTTTGGTTGTAAAAACGTATGATTTTCAAGAAGATCTTACCGACAACAACGATAAACAGATTGGTGGACTCGAATCTTAGATTGGATGACTTTCTCTCACTACTCTCTCTCTAGAAGTGGGAGTGTTTGGGTGGGAAGTGTTGGTGGAAATGAAAGAGATGGTGTAAGAATACTTGATTTTCCGCTTAAATACTCGGGTGACTCGGGTTCGGGTTTAGGCTACCGACGGGTCAAGACTAGTCGAGTTCATAAGTTTTTAAACAAACTAAAACTTTTTCAGCAAAACTTTTATAAACCATTTTCCGAATAATTATTTAAAATCTTTTTTTTTTTTTTTTTAAATAAGAACATTTTATTTTTCAAAAGCATAAAAATTAATATTTTCCAGGCGTAAATGTCGTTTTATAAAATAAACATTTCAAATGATAAAAGCAGATTTCTCCAATGATATGGGTTCCGAACTTATCGTCCAGAACCCCAAAGTGTATAGTTTCCGATGATTCCTTGATTTTTGTCTACCAGTCAAATTCCAGGGCGTTACACTTAACACTTACTACATGTGTAGTCTTTCGGGAATTGCACCGAAACGCAAACGAGTTGATGCAAACGTTTGATGAATAAACGAAAAACGTCAAAACAGTAATTATGTGATAATTATGTGTTAGACTTATGTGTTATGTGATAACATGGTTATAAACGTTAACTCAAGATGTAAACAAGTTAGTTAAGCTAGTTAAGTAATACTTAGAAGTGGAGGGGCCAAAGTGTAACATAGTATTCTATAAATATTAATAATAACTAAACCCTAACTATTATTTTCTTTCTCCCCAAGACCCCGATCGGAAACCCCACCCCCTTGCTCCTTGGCTGCCGTCGACTTACACACACATATACAACCAAGAATTCAAGTGTTTGATTGAAGAATTAGGTGCTAGGAAGGTATAATCGATTATCCTATGCATCCTTTATACTTGATTTTGATGTTTGGTGGGTTAATTGAAAACCCTAGATTGGCCGATTATGTGTGTATAGGAAGTTAATATGATTGTTGATTTGATAATGATATGATAACTAGTATTGATATTGTTACACGTTAATTGTTGTGTTTTTTATTTGAGTTCAAACAAAAACCCTAATCATGTATGTAATGTGTAATTGATGTGCATGGATGGTGTTTATGGAGTCTAGAGTGTTATATGAATGCATGATAGTTCATAGATAGTTAATATGTTGAGTTTGGATGCAAACAGTTTCTGGACAGAATGTGTTATTGATGTTTAAGTGACTGTAACGAAGTGTAAATGTGAAAATTGGTTGATATTATTGATACTACAGTAAACTAGGTTGAATCTAGTTTCTAAAGAATATAAACTTGTAATTTTTGGACAAGTAGAAGTTAACTTTTATGATTTTACAAAAACGTTGTGCAAAGCTGAGCTGTTAGACCTGCTGTTAGGTTGTTTTGTAAATGTTATATCTCATGAACTACGAGACCAATTGGGTTGGTTCTACTTCTGGAAGTTGACTCATTGAGTTAGGAACCTAACCCAAGTGGTCTTGCATTTATTGAACTTTTCGTTTAACGGGAATTGCAAATAACATTCTGTTACGCATGAATTTGACTGTTATGAGTTTGCTGTAATGATTTGATGATTGTGAGAAAACTATGTGGAATAAAAATATAATAAGACATATATGCTTCTGTGATGATTTTTAGTAAATTAATTGAGATGCTATGATCGGTGAGATAGTACAATCTTTCAAGTAGAATTTCTGTCTCGGTGAAACTAGCTGCTGAGTTTTGTGAAAATGCATGAAACATGATACTTGCTAACTTATTATCGTGTTTTGACAAAATTGCCCTTGAGGGGAATGATTGCAAGTTAATTGTCGTGTTTTGACCAAAATGCCCTTGCGGGGAATAATAGTTAATTGATTGTAATGATTTGACCAAATTGCCCTCGTGGGGAGTAATTGCTAGTGATGTACTTTATGAATACATGACACGTAAATAATTGCTTACACATGTAACGTATAACAAATACATTTGTTAAAGTCACACACAATTCACAAACAAAACACGAAACATGTTATGTGCATAGGTATTATGTGCCGGGTCTAGAGACTCGATAATATTCCGACACTTAGAAAAAATCTCTTTGTTGTTTTAGAACGCTAGAGAGAGTTTTTCTGTGACGCGCACCTTGGTGATTTAATTTGGGATATCTTCGCAAACAGTGAGTTTCACTTTCCCCTTTTAAACTGTTTTAAACGCTTTTCTCTTGGGGGAGATAACATACTCCGAAACGCATTTAAGATTTTGTTAATATAGATTATATATCACTTGTAAAAACTAAGTGGCAAACGCGTTAACTAAAGTCCTTCATAACATCGAACCGGTTAATAATTGGATAATAGCGAGTCACTGTTGAGTAGTACTACTGGGTTTGACAAACCCCACCCAACGCTAAACTCGACTGGAGGTCGAGCGTGTGTAATCTTGGCTAAAAACATACCACGGTCTGGATGACCTGGTGGCAAGGCAAATGATAAACAGTCAGCTTCGGTGTCGAACACTTAGTGATACTTGTTTTATAGGCTAGCTACCTATAGATATATAATTGACATAACACTATTTGGTAACGCAAAACGCTGTAACGCAAAACGCTGAACGCAAACGCTAAACATTTATTTTTATATAACTTGTGAACTCACCAACCTTGTGTTGACACTTTTAGTATGTTATTCTCAGGTAGCCGAGGCGGGCGCGCGGCTTAGGAACATGCATTGCTTGAAACATTTTAATTATGCAAACTTATTTTTAAACTGTTATCATTGGGTTTTAAGTCGTCCTGCGTGACGTAACATTGTTTTCTATGGTTTTACGCTTCCGCATTTAATTACTCGTGAACGTTTTCATGGTTTTGAAACATTGTTTTATGGTTTGATTATAACTAATGATTCCGATCCTGTTAGTTCACACCCTCTGGCGGTAAAACTCCGTTAGTGGATTTTGAGGGTGTGACAGATTGGTATCAGAGCCATTGGTTATAGCGAACTAGAAGCTGCATGAATACTAGACTATAACCGCGACGACCCATTAGTTATAATGATACGCACTGCATAGGTTTGTGTAGTCTTGTAATCTTATCTCTTTACCTCTTTCACTCATACGCGCGGGCATACACGGCTTACCTGTAGGAATGTCGACGCCGCCACCCTCATCCTCATCTGATCCGATGACTCATGCTCATGGGTAGGAACCACAGATACCTACCGCATCGCCACCCCGAGTAGTCCCGGAACTCGAAGCTCCCGCACCGAAGAGGTACCGCCTATCCGGAGGCATATACGAAAACGACGTTAGCTGGGATTGGTACCCTAACATGATCAGACGTATGGTCTATCGCGAACAAGTTCCCCCGTTACCTCACCCGAACCATCCTGCTTATCCCAACACCCTACCACCCATAACCGAACCTGTAGAGCGATTTCTCGCAGCTGTTGTTTCATGCTTGGAGCGTGACGTGGGTTACATGCGTTACACGAGAGCGAACGTTTCCGGACTGTTAAAAGACGGAACCGAGACTAAGGAGGAAATTGCCCGCATGGCAGCGGCAATGAAGTAAATGCAAGAGGCTAGTGATCAACAGATGAAGATCATGAGAAAGATGCAAGCCGAGATGATAGACTTGCAAGAGCAACTCCAAGTAGCAAGGACCCGAACCGAGATGGCTTTAGAGCGTTGCGATGTGTTACAAATGCAACTTGCTCAGAACGCAGCCGAACCTGAGGCAGAATCTGAGGCAGAGCCTGAAGAGGAACCTGAAGGAGATCCCGAAGAGGAGCCTGAGGAGGATCCCGAGGAAGATCCCGAGGAGGAACCCGAAGAAGAACCGGAGGAAGAACCGGCTGAGGAGGAGGCACACTCAGAGGTGTCCTCAGATGATGACATCTAGTGATGATGACACTTAGATGGAGGGGTTGTCTCCATCCAAACTATTATTTTCTATGATTTTAAGGATTGATTGGAAATACTTTGTAGCGAATACAATGGTTTTAATCATGAATTATTAATTAGATTAATATATGGTTGTGATGTGATGTTGTTTCTTATTTCTTTCATACCTATCTTTTTATTGCATGTATAGTGTGTTGTATATGAAAGAAAAATTCATGTTTAACATTTTATACTGTGATTCTAGGAAATGGCTGGAAGGAACGCTGGACACGGACGTGGTAACATCAACTTAACCGCAGCAGAACTCCAAACCCTGTTGAATGACCATGCGGCGGCAGCTCTAGCCGCACATGTTCAGAATCAAGCTGGAGGTCCAACTGGAACGTGTACTTTCAAGAATTACCTTGACTGCAAGCCCAGTACGTTTAAGGGCACTGAGGGAGCTATTGGCTTCCTGCGTTGGGCTGAGAAGGCCGAGTCGGCATTTGAGATGTGCAATTGTCCCCCTGCCAGTAGGGTCAAATTCACTGCTGGAACACTTGAGGATTCTGCCCTCACTTGGTGGAACTCGAACGTGCAGATCCTTGGATTGGAACTGGCTAACGCGATGAACTGGGAGGAGTTCAAAAACATGATGCGAGAGGAGTACTGTCCGAAAGAGGAGATTTCGAAGTTAGAGTCGGAATTTTGGTCACTGAAGATGGTGGGCTCAGAAATTGAAGCCTACACTACCCGTTCTCACGAGTTAGCGGTGATGTGTCCGCGGATGGTAGATCCGCCGAGTAAGAGGATTGAAATGTACATTGATGGGTTAGCACCGCAGATTCAGGGCATGGTGACGTCTTCCAGACCAGCCACGATTCAACAAGCGATCCGTTTAGCTCACAAACTGACGGATCAAGCTGTGACCCAAGTGCGTTACCACCTAGGGGTTCAACCACTAAAGCCCGTGACAACCCGAGTAATGACAACAACAGCAACAGCAACCCGAGCAGCGGAAAGAGGAAGTTTGACAACACCAGATCCTCGTCCTCGAACCTCCCACCGCAACAACACTACCGTAAGCCCGAATTCACTCGGAGCTTCAACAATCAGAATCACAACAACAATAACAACGGTAGCGGGCAGGGTTCGAGCGGATATGCTGGGAAATATCCGAAGTGCAATAGGTGCAACTATCATCATGTTGTCCCATGTGACCGTGTCAAGTGTCAGAGATGCGGAAAGATGGGTTACCAGGCGAAGGAGTGTAGAGGAGACCTTGCGGCAAAGGGTGCTCCTAAGCCACCTATGACGACGAAGGGATGTTTCGAATGTGGGCAGGAAGGTCATTTCAGGAAAGATTGTCCCAAGCTGAAACAGAACGACAACAATGGGGGTAATGGAAGTGGCAGTAGTGGTGGAAGCAATGGCAAAGGAAGAGCTTTTGTAATTGGGTCGGATCAAGCCCGCAATGATCCGTACGTGGTGACTGGTAAGTTCCCTGTGAATGATTGTTTTGCTTCTGTATTGTTTGACACTGGAGCTGATAGGAGTTTTGTGTCGAAAGCCTTTAGCCAACTCTTAGACTTAACTCCAACTCCGTTAGATGCTAAGTTTCCTGTTGAATTAGCTGACGGTAAGACTATAGTAACGACTCATGTACTTGCGGGATGTAAGTTAAAACTGTCAGGTCATGCCTTTGATATCGACCTTATTCCTTTTACGCTTAGTAGTTTCGATGTCGTGGTAGGCATGGACTGGTTATCCGAGAACCGAGCGGAGATTATATGTCACGATAAGATAGTTCACATTACTACCCCTTCTGGCGAGATCATTTCGGTCCGAGGTGAGAGAAGCGGCATGACCACCAGCGTCATCACCCTCATGAAGGCGCGGAAGTACCTGTGAAAGGGTCATCCGGCAATTTTAGCGCATATTGTCGAGAAACCAGCGGAGGAGAAGTGAATTGAAGATATACCGATTGTGCGAGATTTTCCGGAAGTTTTCCCGGAGGATTTGCCTGGACTCCCTCCTATTCATCAAGTCGAATTCCAAATCGAGTTGACACCCGGTGCAGCACCCATAGCACGAGCCCCGTATCGGCTCGCACCGGCGGAGCTTCAGGAGTTGTCCACTCAGTTGCAAGATTTGTTGGATACGGGTTTTATCCGACCTAGCTCATCGCCATGGGGAGCCCCTGTCTTGTTTGTCCGAAAGAAGGACGGGACTTTCCGCATGTGTATCGACTACCGGGAGTTGAACAAGGTGACGGTCAAGAACCGTTATCCTTTACCCCGAATTGATGATCTGTTTGACCAGCTTCAAGGATCGAGTTACTACTCGAAGATCGATCTGCGATCCGGTTACCACCAACTGAGAGTGCGCGAAGAAGATATTTCAAAGACGGCTTTCAGAACACGGTATGGTCACTACGAGTTTTCGGTTATGCCTTTTGGACTAACCAACCACCAGCCGTATTTATGGATCTCATGAATCGAGTATGCAAGGCGTACCTCGACAAGTTTGTGATTGTTTTCATTGATGATATTCTCGTCTACTCCAAGAACGAAGCTGACCATGAAGAACACAAAAGGGTAATTCTGGAATTATTGAAGAAGGAACAACTGTATGCTAAACTCTCGAAATGTGAGTTTTGGCTTCGCGAAGTTCACTTTTTAGGACATGTGATCAACGAGAATGGTATCCATGTCGATCCCGGTAAGGTAGAGGCCATCAAAAACTGGGAAGCACCTAAGAATCCGACTGAGGTGCGGCAATTCCTTGGACTGGCCGGCTACTACCGACGTTTCATCGAGGGATTTTCAAAGATTGCTCAACCCCTCCCCGCTTTGACTCACAAAGGCACTAAGTACAATTGGGGTGACGCGCAAGAATCCGCTTTTCAACTGTTGAAAACCAAACTCTGTAGCGCCCCTATTCTAGCCCTCCCCGAGGGAACGGAAAATTTTGAGGTACGTTGCGACGCATCTATACAAGGTCTCGGTTGTGTGCTGATGCAACTCGAGAAGGTTATAGCTTACGCCTCTCGACAACTACGGGTTCACGAGAAGAACTACACGACCCATGATTTGGAACTCGGAGCTGTGGTGTTTGCCCTTAAGATATGGAGGCATTACTTGTACGGTACCAAGTTTACCATTTACACCGACCACAAGAGTCTCCAACATATCTACGATCAGAAGGAGCTGAACATGCGACAGCGTCGTTGGGTCGAGCTGCTCAAGGATTATGATTGTGCCATCAAGTACCACCCTGGCAAGGCCAATGTAGTGGCCGACGCCCTCAGTAGAAAAGAAACAGATAAACCCAGACGAGTGCGAGCATTGCAACTCACGATTCATGCAAACTTACCTGACCAGATTCGCGAGGCGCAACACGAAGCTTTGAAAGATGATAATCTTCCATCGGAACTCATGCGGGGCATGAACAAGCAACTTGAAACCAGATCGGACGGGGTCCGATATTTTGAGAACCGGATTTGGATTCCACGGTATGGAGAGTTGAGAACTCTGGTGATGGACGAAGCACACAAGTCCCGATATTCTATCCACCCTGGCTCAGATAAAATGTATCATGATTTAAAGGCACTTTACTGGTGGCCGAACATGAAAGCCGACAATGCCACCTACGTGAGCAAATGCTTGACTTGTGCCAGAGTCAAGATAGAATACCAGAAACCATCTGGTCTACTACAACAACCGGAACTCCCAATGTGGAAATGGGAACACATCTCAATGGATTTTATTACGGGTCTACCTAAGACACCGACGGGATGCGATACCATCTGGGTGATCGTTGACCGGTTGACTAAGTCTGCACACTTCTTAGCGATCAAGGAATCGGACAAAATGGAGAGACTGACTCGTGTTTACATGAAAGAAGTGGTGTCTAGACACGGAGTGCCTGTCTCAATCATTTCTGATCGAGATTCTCGTTTCACTTCGCACTTTTGGAAGTCGCTGCAAAGCGCACTAGGCACCCGTCTTGATATGAGCACAGCATACCATCCTCAGACGGATGGGCAAAGTGAACGAACTATTCAGACCCTGGAGGATATGTTGCGTGCATGCGTATTGGATTTCGGAAAAAGTTGGGAACCTCACTTACCTTTGGTAGAGTTTTCGTATAATAACAGCTACCACGCAAGTATTAAAGCAGCGCCGTTTGAAGCGTTGTACGGACGGAAGTGTCGATCACCACTCTGCTGGGCAGAGGTGGGTGACAGCCAAATCACTGGTCCGGAACTGGTACTCGAAACTTCGGAAAAGATTGCTCAAATCCGAAATCGCATGGCAGCAGCACGAGATCGCCAAAAGAGTTACGCCGACAAGCGCCGAAAACCTCTCGAATTTCAAGTGAACGATCGAGTGTTACTCAAAGTCTCACCTTGGAAAGGTGTGGTTCGCTTTGGTAAGCGAAACAAACTAAACCCACGATATGTTGGTCCCTATCGAATAACTGAGCGCATTGGTCCGGTGGCTTACCGACTGGACCTACCAACGGAACTCAGTGGCGTACACAATGTATTCCACGTATCCAATTTGAAGAAATGCTTATCCGATGAAACCCAAGTAGTCCCTTTGGATGAACTGCAAGTTGATGAACAGTTACGTTTCATTGAAGAACCAGTCGAAGTTTTGGATTGGGAAACCAAAACGCTCAAGCACAGCAAAATTCCAATCGTTAAGGTTCGTTGGAACTCGAGACGTGGACCGGAGTTCACGTGGGAACGCGAGGATCAAATGATGAAAAAGTATCCTCACCTTTTTGAAGGGCTAACCAAACACAGAAAACCGCGAAACCCGGCAAACCGTCAGGCATCACCAGAGGTATGAATTAAATTTCGGGACGAAATTTCTTTCTACTAGGGGATGATATGACAAACTCAAAATTTTTCTTACTTTTTCAGACACTCATCATGACTTGACTCAAATTTTCGGGACGAAAATTCTTTAACATGGGAATGATGTGACAATCGTCAATTTCAGGTTAACTCCGTTAACTCAACTCCGTCAATTCAAACTTAAGATCACTGAATCTATAACGCACACTTCATTACATTTAAACTAGGGTTTAAATGACGCTTAACACTTACTACATGTGTAGTCTTTCGGGAATTGCACCGAAACGCAAACGAGTTGACGCAAACGATTGATGAATAAACGAAAAACGTCAAAACAGTAATTATGTGATAATTATGTGTTAGACTTATGTGTTATGTGATAACATGGTTATAAACGTTAACTCAAGATGTAAACAAGTTAGTTAAGCTAGATAAGTAATACTTAGAAGTGGAGGGGCCAAAGTGTAACATAGTATTCTATAAATATTAATAATAACTAAACCCTAACTATTATTTTCTTTCTCCCCAAGACCCCGATCGGAAACCCCACCCCCTTGCTCCTTGGCTGCCGTCGACTTACACACACATATACAACCAAGAATTCAAGTGTTTGATTGAAGAATTAGGTGCTAGGAAGGTGTAATCGATTATCCTATGCATCCTTTATACTTGATTTTGATGTTTGGTGGGTTAATTGAAAACCCTAGATTGGCCGATTATGTGTGTATAGGAAGTTAATATGATTGTTGATTTGATAATGATATGATAACTAGTATTGATATTGTTACACGTTAATTGTTGTGTTTTTTATTTGAGTTCAAACAAAAACCCTAATCATGTATGTAATGTGTAATTGATGTGCATGGATGGTGTTTATGGAGTCTAGAGTGTTATATGAATGCATGATAGTTCATAGATAGTTAATATGTTGAGTTTGGATGCAAACAGTTTCTGGACAGAATGTGTTATTGATGTTTAAGTGACTGTAACGAAGTGTAAATTTGAAAATTGGTTGATATTATTTATACTACAGTAAACTAGGTTGAGTCTAGTTTCTAAAGAATATAAACTTGAAATTTTTGGACAAGTAGAAGTTAACTTTTATGATTTTACAAAAACGTTGTGCAAAGCTGAGCAGTTAGACCTGCTGTTAGGTTGTTTTGTAAATGTTATATCTCATGAACTACGAGACCAATTGGGTTGGTTCCACTTCTGGAAGTTGACTCATTAAGTTAGGAACCTAACCCAAGTGGTCTTGCATTTATTGAACTTTTCGTTTAACGGGAATTGCAAATAACATTCTGTTACGCATGAATTTGACTGTTATGAGTTTGCTGTAATGATTTGATGATTGTGAGAAAACTATGTGGAATAAAAATATAATAAAATATGTACTGGAAAGCTAAGACATATATGCTTCTGTGATGATTTTTAGTAAATTAATTGAGATGCTATGATCGGTGAGATAGTACAATCTTTCAAGTAGAATTTCTGTCTCGGTGAAACTAGCTGCTGAGTTTTGTGAAAATGCATGAAACATGATACTTGCTAACTTATTATCGTGTTTTGACCAAATTTCCCTTGAGGGGAATGATTGCAAGTTAATTGTCGTGTTTTGACCAAAATGCCCTTGCGGGGAATAATTGTTAATTGATTGTAATGATTTGACCAAATTGTCCTCGTGGGGAGTAATTGCTAGTGATGTACTTTATGAATACATGACACGTAAATAACTGCTTACACATGTAACGTATAACAAATACATTTGTTAAAGTCACACACAATTCACAAACGAAACACGAAACATGTTATGTGCATAGGTATTATGTGCCGGGTCTAGAGACTCGATAATATTCCGACACTTAGAAAAAATCTCTTTGTTGTTTTAGAACGCTAGAGAGAGTTTTTCTGTGACGCGCACCTTGGTGATTTAATTTGGGAATATCTTCGCAAACAGTGAGTTTCACTTTCCCCTTTTAAACTGTTTTAAACGTTTTTCTCTTGGGGGAGATAACATACTCCGAAACGCATTTAAGATTTTGTTAATATAGATTATATATCACTTGTAAAGACTAAGTGGCAAACGCGTTAACTAAAGTCCTTCATAACATCGAACCGGTTAATATTTGGATAATAGCGAGTCACTGTTGAGTAGTACTACTGGGTTTGACAAACCCCACCCAACGCTATACTCGACTGGAGGTCGAGCGGGTGTAATCTTGGCTAAACACATACCATCGTCTGGATGACCTGGTGGCAAGGCAAATGATAAACAGTCAGCTTCGGTGTCGAACACTTAGTGATACTTGTTTTATAGGCTAGCTACCTATAGATATATATTGACATAACATTATCTGGTAACGCAAAACGCTGTAACGCAAAACGCTGAACGCAAACGCTAAACATTTATTTTTATATAACTTGTGAACTCACCAACCTTGTGTTGACACTTTTAGTATGTTATTCTCAGGTAGCCGAGGCGGGCGCGCGGTTTAGGAACATGCATTGCTTGAAACATTTTAATTATGCAAACTTATTTTTAAACTGTTATCATTGGGTTTTAAGTCGTCCTGCGTGACGTAACATTGTTTTCTATGGTTTTACGCTTCCGCATTTAATTACTCGTGAACGTTTTCATGGTTTTGAAACATTGTTTTATGGTTTTATTATAACTAATGATTCCGATCCTGTTAGTTCACACCCTCTGGCGGAAAAACTCCGTTAGTGGATTTTGAGGGTGTGACATGTTGTTTCCCCTATATATAGTTAATATTGTGTATAGGGTTAAGGTTGTTCATTTCCAAGTTATTCTGATTACATATTGTAAGTGCTTAAGCACCAGACGTATTGTTAATATACATGTGTTTTGAAGCAACTCCGTGTTACTTTACTTTATTCAATTGTGTTCTTGACTCATCGGGTATAGGTATTCCGCACCTATACTTGTTACATTGATATCATAATTGTAGTGATCCAGATTCGGGACTTACATGGTGGTTGAGTTACATACACCTCTTCTTCAATCTTTCCATTTAGGAATGCAGATTTGACATCAAGTTGGAATACCTTGATATTCTTTGAGGCAGCATAAGCTAAAGAGATTCTTATGGCTTCAAGTCTTGCAATAGGTGCAAAGACTTCCTCAAAATCAATCCCTTTTTCTTGCAGGCATCCAAGTGTAACAAGTCTGGCTTTATTCTTAATCACAATACCCCTCTCATCTATCTTATTTCTGAAAACCCATTTAGTTCCAATTGCATATATGTTCCTTGGCCTGTCCACAAGCTCCCAAACATGTAGATCTCTGAACTATGCCAACTCTTCTTGCATTGCTTCAACCCAACTGTTGTCCTTTAGAGCTTGAACAATGTTCTTTGGTTGTATCTGGGATAGAAAGCATGAGTACAAACAAATATTTGCATATTCATAATGAATTCTTGTAACTCTTTCATATATATCTCCAATGATGTTTTCAGAAGGAAGATTCTTTTCAACATAAGGAGTTTGAACTATCACATCTGCAGACACAGTAGTGTCAAGATTTGATTAATTGAGATCTGGTTCATCAATGATCAAATCAATTGTTTCAATATCAGCTTCAGCTGCTTCCTTATTGTTTTGCCTTGATGTAGATGCACCATTGTTTCCCAAATTCAATCTTTCAAACAAATCTTGAAACCTTGCTGTTGAAACTGTCTCCTCTTCACCAGCTTGGTTGCTTGGATCTTCCTCATTTTGAACTTGATCATTTTGCATTTCTTGATTGTCTTGATCATTATCTGCTAGATCATATTCTGGTCTTTGATTGTTTTCTTGATTATTGTCTTGAACTTGCTTAACATTTGCACTTGAGGGATCCTTAATGAATGTATATTCACTTCATTTACTTGCAACCTTGTTCCATAACTTTTCCAAGTCCAATGTTTTCTGATTTTTCTCTTCGATCACACTGGTCTTGTAAAATTAATCATCATAGTCTTCAGGGTAGATCTTGAAAGACTTGACCAATTTTTCAAGATCAAACAGCCATGCTGCTCCGTCAACTGTGTTGAACTGATTTTCATTGAAGATCACATCAGATGAATCAATCACAACTAAATGATCTTTCACATATACCTTGTAGGCCTTTGAGTGTATAGAGTATCCAACAAATAATCAATCCAAGAATTTAGCTTGAAATTTGTTCAAATAATCCTTGGTGTTCAAGAGTGAACATTTGCATCCAAAAGGCTTGAGAAACTTGATATAGGGTTTTCTGTTAAAGAAGATTTCGTAAGGAATCTTGTTGTGCCTCTTATTAAGAAGTACCCTGTTCTGAACATAGCATGCTGTGATGATGGCTTCTGCCCAAAATGTAACTGGTAGATTAGCATCTACTAGCATGGTTCTTGCATCTTCAATTAGTGTTCTGTTTTCTTTCTGCAACACCAATCTGTTCAGGAGTTCTAGGAGCTGAGAATTGTTGAAGTGTTCCTTTTTCTGCACCAAATTCTTCAATAACTCCATTCTTGAACTCAGTACCATTGTCACTCCTCATCACTTTAACCCTTTTATCCAGTTGATTCTCAATCCTGGTTATACAGCCTGTAACCAACTCTGCAGTCTCATCCTTTGTACTTAGGAAATAAACCCAAGTATATCTTGAATAATCATTAATGATCACTAGACAATATCTTTTCCTTCCTGTGCTTGGGACAGTCACAGGACCAAAGAGATCCATGTGAAGCATTTCAAGCACTTGATCAATTGAGTTGATGAGTTTTGTCTTATGAGAAGATTTATGCTGCTTGCCATCTTGGCATGAGATACAGTTATCATCCATTCTGAAATCCCTTGTAGGTAGGCCAATTACATGCTCACCCTTAACAAGTTTGTTAATGTTCTTCATATTCACATGACACAATTTCCTATGCCACAATTTTGACTCATTCTCAGTGGCTTTAGAAACAAAACAGGTACCTCCCCTTGAAACAGCATCCTTCATGTTTAGTTCATATAAATTGCCATTCCTTGGGGCCACCATCATGATTATGTCAGGAGGGATCACATATTCTGGTCTAAGAATGAAACTGAGAGAATCATCCAATCCCACTTTATAACCCTTGTCACACATCTGGGATATGCTCAAGAGGATATACTGTAATCCCTAACCAACAATTCTACCTCCATTCTCATTACTACCAAAGGCTACTGGACCCTCAAACTTCTCTTCATAGTTGACAAGTGACCTTTTGTCACAGGTCATGTGCCTGGAACACCCACTATCCATATCTCATACTTCATTCAGTGAAGTGGATGGTTCCTGCATAAATCAAAAGAGATTGATTAGTTGGGTGATGAAGTGCAAGCTTTTTCAACTTGCAAATCATCAGATTCATTAACAGTAGCAGCATTGAGAGTGAGTGTGTTTGGTTCAGGATCTTCATGAGTAATCTCAAGATTATCTGAATTATCTGTTTCATAACCACACACTCTCGGATTTATCACAAATGATGTTGGGAATTGGCAATCACCCAATACACTAACACAATCTTGGACTGCGTACTGAATTGGTCTTGGATACATTTTCACTACAGTGTTCTTCTCCTCTTTAGCTTCAACCTTAAGTTTCCAAAGGAATCCTTGAGGTTTAAAACCATGTTTCAACAACAACTTCTCATCACCAGTTAGTTTAGTTGGTTTCTTTCTCCAGAAAACACTTTTCTTCTCCTTCTTGTCATCATTTGGTGATCCTTGAGAATCATCAGACTTAACTGACTTTGTGTCTTGTTTGGGGATAATTATCGAGGGTTGAAAGTTCTTTTTGTCAGCAGTTACAGATTTCTTGGGTAATTTGCTTCTTCTGAAATGCTCAGACACATGTTTCCTTGGTTTCACATCAATTTTCTTTTCTTTATGAACCTTCTCTGCACCCTTCTGAACATTTTCATTCAAGGTTTTCTTTCCACACACCTTTCCTTTTCCCAGGTATTCATCATACTTCTGTTTGTACAAAACAAAATATTGTCCAAATTTTGTCTCATCTGGTACATGAAAGAGTTTGAAGTTGAGCCTTTCATTGCAAGAATCAGTGTGGTGACCATATTCATCACATTTTTGGACCAAACGTTTCCTTTGAATCTTTCATGATCACTTCCCTTCTTGAACCTCTCACTTGGTCTAGGTGGTTTGACACCAAATGAGTTCTGAGTCTTAAACCCATCAAAGTCAATTGAAAAAGGAACAAATTTTATTCAAGCTCAATGGTTCTTCATCCAGGCTTTCCTTATGCCTTGATTGTCTCTTCTCATACTCCTCCATGGTTTCAACTTTAACAATATCAAATACTTCATGGCTTGATAAAACTGGGTAAATTGGAATGAAGTTGTCACTAATGACTGTTTCATCTGCCTTTTTCAGTGTCTTCTCTGCTAACCTCTTCAATAGAGTTCTGCTTGGAGGTCTCACAGCATTGTAACTAACCTTTTTCATTTTCTTCTCTGCTAACCTTTTTCATCGTAATCCTCATTCACATGTGTCAAAGGACACGTGTTCTCTCTTCATTCTTTCATTTTGTTTCTTCATCTTTGGTGTCATTGGTGGCAATAATGGAAGTTTGTCTACTGATTCTGGTTTCTTCAGTCTTCTGTTCTTTTTAGCATCCTTGATTTCTTCATCTGTGATTTGATCACTTAACTCACTCAAATCATCTGCATTTAGATCATCATAATCAAAGTCATCCTCAGAGACTTGTACTCCAATAGACTTTTCTTCCCTTACTTCCTCTTTTACCATAAATTCTCCTTCTTCATTCACTTCTACCATCTTGAACATATCAATGAACTCTTCTTTGTCTTGAAACACATCTCTAAACTGTTTAAGATATCCATCTCTCTTTTCTTTATCAGGCTTGGGTAAAAAGTTGTTGTTGAATGGTGGAGGAACAACCTTATACTTATCTTCTTCTTTTTTTTGTTAATTATCCCACAGATGTTTCCTGTAGATACTAAGTTCTTCAAAAATTCATTTTCAGCATGTAGCTTTGTGTTTTGAACCTTATCTTCAATAATCATCTTCTTCAAACCTTATATCTCAGTTATGTATCTTTGCTGAGCTCTGTAGCTACTAACACAATCATCTTCCAAGCTTTTAATTTTCTCTTCACTGATTTGATCACTAGCATGGTACCCATTAATTATGCTTTCTTTTCTGAAACACTCACTCTCTAGCTTGCTTACTTTTACAGTCAAAGCACCAATTGTTTCATGCAGATTAGTTAGAGAGGTTGAGTGTACCTGAGAAGATGATGTTTCAGCCTCCTTTTCAGCAATAGCCATCAAGGCAACATTTGCACTTGTGAAATCATCACCATGATCACTCCAATTAAATTCCTTTCATGTTGAGTGGCAATAGCAACATTTCCTTGGTTTATTGGCTTATTGTTTTTATTTGGATTGTTTGGGGCATTTTGGGTGTTTTGGTTGTTTCTTTGAAAGTTTTGGTTTTGTGGCACAAGTTTTTTATTATTCATTGGAGCTTGCTGGAAGTTGGAATTATTGTGGTAGTTGTTGGGATTATTGTTGTTGAAGTTGTTGTTTCTCTGCTGGTTCCATTGGTATTGCAGCTGAAATCTTGGCTGATTCTAGAACTGATTCATCTGAAAGTTTCTGGGTTGATTACATTCTTTGGCAAAATGTCCAGGTTGTTGGCAACTTTAACAGATTGCCTTGGACTTATCAAAGCCAATTATCTCATTTGGACCAGAGACTAGAGACATTCCGGTCCTATTGAACAGCCTCTTGCTTTTAAGAGGTAGCATTGCAGCCTTCCACTTGATGTCCATGTCTTCAAGATCATCTACATCTATTTGTTCCAAGTAATCTTGGATGACACTTGTGTGAATCAAGTTCTTAGCAACAAATGCATTATATGATTCTGTAAACATGGAGAATAAAGCTTGAGTATCATTCCCTTGTGCATTGCTTCCACTACCATTGGGCATATGTCCACTTGTCACTTGGACAGATTCATTGTCATCAATTAGTTGGACATTGAATCTTGAATGGCTTCCTTGGTGACTTGTACTCCCACCAATGAAAGATTTAGGTGTTTCAACACCATGATCATTTGGTTCCTCAAGGATGGGAATTGTTGTTGATTCTTTGTGGATAGATTTCCCATGGGTGCAATAAGGGAATTTGACACATGAAAGCATGGCTTCTCCTCCTTGATCATTTCGTTTTTGATCATTTCAATCTCAGCAGCCTGGAGGAAACAGATCACATCATCCAACTTAAGTGCTTCAAAGTTGGGTTTCTGTAGGATGAATTTGCTGGCTATATACCACTCCTTTTGCATTGAGTTAAACAGCTTTGTGGTCAACTCAAGGTCAGTCATCACATAGTCATTTGTTCTCAGGTCATTCACAATGGCCAAAAATCTTTCAAGAATCGATTTCAATATTTCTCCTTCCTTGTACTTGAATCTTTAAGCTGTTATTTGAGTCTTTGTTTCTTGATATTTTTCAACTCAATGTTACCTTCAACATCTCAAGGATTGCATCATACATAGCCTTAGCTGTTGTGTGATGAGCAACCTTGGTTAAGATATCCCATGACAGTCCCAGCTTGATCATAGCTAAAGCCCTGTCATCAATCTTTCTCATTATGTCAGTCACAGCTTGATTGGAATTTGTACCATCAGCAACATATAGACCAGTCTTAATTGAGTTCTACATATCCACATCATTGTAACACACAGCTGCTTCAAACAAGACTTTCCATTTGATACAATTCTCCTGCCCATACAGTCTCAGAATTTAATTAGTGGAGACCTTTTGCTCTTCAAAATCAGACATTTTGTATTTTGAAAAACAAAAACAGATCTTGAAAAAAATCAAGATGTAATCTTTTTTGAAAAAAAATAGCTAAAAATCGAGTTTTGAAAAAAATCAGATCTGAGAATCAAATCTTTAGATTTGATGTATCTGGTTCGATTGGAGCAAGATTAGTAATAAATATGTAAACTTTAATTGAAATAAGTAAAATAAAACACCAGAAATTTGTAGATCTAGAAGGGAATGAAGAATAGAGCAGGTGACATCAAACTTCAATGAAACAGTGTTCTGCTTACGTTATCTTTCTTCTTCAGATCTTCAAATAGCAATAATTTCTTCACCCGAATCAGCAACGAACAAGCTTTGATACCACTTTTCGGTCCTGAATAATCACTCACACTCACTATTAAGTCATAACTCACACAATAAATTTATCGACAAGAGAGTTAATGACGGTTGCTATTTTGGGTAAGAAAACTGCTTGTTAACGGCGTAATCATAAACAAACAGAGTTATTGCTAGAGGATTAATAAAATGTATCAGATACAAAAAATCACTCTAAAGATTTCCATTTATATAAAAGATTCATACAAATGATAATCGATTAGGGTTTCTTGTTTGGAAAGTTTTATCCGTACATTCCTAGGACAGCCGTCGCACTCAATATCAGGGAATATTCTTTTAGGTCTCAAAAGAGTAAAGGCTGTCTTTTCCGTCCCTTCTAGGCGTGCCCTAAAATATTCTATTTATTGGCCTACCACCACCTGGCAGCTGTTCCATCTTCTAGAAACCCTAATGATTGATACATATTCAAATTACATATTCAGACTTATACTAAGTGTAAAAACAGGTCTTCCGGATAGACTTTGTATTACTTGTCTTCACCGAGTAGGCTTGTGCCTTTTGTCTTCTATAGGTAGACCTGGTAACCTTTGAAGTGTGCTGGAGAACAGTTCTCCGGGTAGACTTTACTTAGAGTATTTTCCTAAGAAAATACTCACCTAGCAGACTTCAATCTTCTTGATCATATCAAAATTATCCCGACATGATCTTACGAGAAAACTTGTTCTTCAGAGATCCTTTCAACTCTTTGCTAGTGTATAACTTATTACTAAAGCCAAGTGTGTTGGTAACACTTTAGCTTACTCGGAGTTGAACCTTGCTTGAAGAAGTCCTTTAGATAATTCTTTTAACTTCCATCAAGCATGCTTGGACCACTGTTTTATTAATGAATACCTTGCTAGATCTTCCAATTACTTGGCTTCAGAAGCTTGGTTAGCCAAAAGCCTACTCGGAAGTAAACTCTGCTTGGCAGTGAAGAACAACCTTGCTAGACATAGTGAACCATGCTCGGATTGACACTAAAAAGACTTCTAGAAGATAATCCTTCCAGAAGGACAAAATACCTTGCTAGGCCAAGTAAACCTCTCCCGGGAGTCCAAGTGTGCTCGGATTCCATACATAGGCATTTCTTGGGAGGTTGAGAAGATTCCAATCTTCCATAATTATCCTTAAGTCATTTCAAGTAAAGTTCTTGACTCAATGGTGACAATGTGATGCTCAAGGTCTCGCCTTGGAAAGGAATAATTGTTTTTAGAAAGAGAGGGAAGTTATGTCCAAGTTACATCAGGCCGTTTAAGATTGTCGATCGTGTCAGCGAAGTAGCTTACAGGCTGGATTTACCCGAAGAGTTAGTAGGGATTCACTCCACCTTTCATGTTTCTCACTTGAGAAAATGTCTAGCTGATGAAATGTCCCACGTGCCGTTATTAGACATCGAGGTTGATGAACAGTTGAACTACATCGAGCAACCTATTGAGATAGTGGACCATAAGGAAAGGCAGCTTCGTCATAAAGTTATTGCTGTAGTGAAAGTGATACTGAAGCATCACAAAGGTTCGGATGCTATTTGAGAAGTTGAGGAAGAGATGCGCAAAGGTTCGTATGTACGTGCTTATACGCCGTATAAGGCTTATGCGTTGGGAAGGCTTACAGGTTGGGTGGACTTATACGTCGGAGAGCCTTATGTGCCAAAAGCCCTTATACGTTGGAACCACTTATACGCCATCAATAACTTATACGCCTAAGGAGACTTATACGTTGGACATAACTTATACGATTTCCAAAATAAACGAACGATAAACAGCGTATACGGACGTAAACGATATGATATATGAACTAAAGATAAGTAATTAATTAATAATGAAAGGTAAGGATTTGATTTGACTAAATAATTGAAAATCAGTTTTCTAATGAGGTTTTTAGTAAAGACTTGTTAACATACAATTTTCCAAGCTGACCTGGCAGCTTAACCCCAGCCAGGGGCGCTGCCCCCGACCCATGTAGCTAGAGGTTATAGTAACTTAAAAGTATGGTATAGCTAGAAATAGTTAATTGATACTATGATTAATACACAGTTAGCCGTGTATAGCTCAAGAAGGGCATAACAATAAATTCCGAGAGGAACCGCTTAGGGGTGATGTCGGTGCGTGAACGATCTTCGGATATTGCACGTATCAACAAGGAAGGTAAGTGTTAGAATATGTAATTGTGTATAACGTATGTATGATTGATAAAGCAGGGTATGTATGAAATCGTATGAATGATAGTATGGAGGCATGGTTGTGCGAATGTAGAGAACAGATCTTAATAATATCTGCGAATGGGAACAGACCCAAATAATATCTGCGAATGTAGGGAACAGACCCCTAATAATAACTGCGAATGAAGGGAACAGAACCTAATAATATCTGCAAAGGTAGTGAACGGACCCTAATAAAATCTGCGAATGTTATAGGACGAAATACTCTTAAAATATACGTGAATGTATGTATGAAAGAGAGAATGAAAGTATGTAAGAAAGGTACAAGTTAAGTACGTTTTATGTATCTTTGGATTTACATATATGTAAGTATGTGAATGTATTGTATGATGCCTGATTAACTAAAACTCACTCATCATAGCAGACATTTCGTATGCACGCAGGTAAATAGACAGAAGCAACTAGCTTGAGGGAGACACATGGCATGAATTGAAGAGGCTGTCATGATATTTAAATAAGATATTTAAGTTATGTTTGAAAGACAAGTTGTGAATGTTTTGTAATGAATATTTGAAGTTTCATTTATTCCGTGAAAGTTTAATTTAACTCTGACATTCATGGCATGAATTGAGTAAATCCAACGCTAAAGTATGACACCGGGACCCGAGCCTTACAATAGAACTGCAACGCTAAAGTAAGATACCTAGCTTAGAAAGTCTTACTACATTATATTTGTTTTTAGAATGAAATATATATATATATATATATATAATATTGAAATATTTTGTTAAAACTATTATATATATATATATATATATAATAGTTTTAACAATATATTTCAATAAAATGCACAAATATGTCAGGTGAGTAATCGAGCACAGGAAGAAAAAAACAAATTTGGTTAAGACTATGCGTAGTCAAAACTATGCACACCCAGACATTTTACGTCATGTGGCTCCAAGTTAATTTTTAGGCATTTTGTAAAAGGTGGGTGTAGTGGGAAACAGACTCTAAAATGCCTCTCTCTCCTCCCTCCTCTCTACCTATGTGTCACAAAACCCTCAAATTTGTGCCTTCTTAGCGTTTTTTAGGAAACGCTTGACCAAATCGCCATCCTTAAAACGCAAGGGCGGGGGCGGTGTTTCCCGACATTTTGGCCCCATATCTCTTCAAAACGCCATCGAATACGGATGGTATAAGAACTCATGTTACAAAAGATTCTAACAAATAAGTAAATGTGTTTAGAAATTAAGTTTTCTAAATGTGAATTGGTTAAAATAAAATAAGGAGAAATCGTGGTTTTGGTCCTTACGGTTTGACTAAGTCTGTGATTTTTGTCAAATAGTTTCAAATTTACAATTTTCATCCAATAGTTTTGTTTTCACTAGAAAGTAAACCTTAATCCACTAACCCTTTTAATTCTAGCCGTTAAACCCATCAACGTGCTTCTTACGTGAGGGTCAATTTTGTCCTTAATTGGTTGTGTTATCATATTGGCCCGTTTATTTATCAAATGTGTCATGATCGAAGCTAATCGTAATCCTCGTTCGTTTGTGTAGGGTTTATGGAAGACGAAGGAAAGAACGATGAAGATGAAAAAACGATTTGGAAAATTAGGGCTGGGGTTTATTTGGGGAGAAAAATGACAAAATGCCTCTCACATAAGGGGCACCCTAATGTGTTTAACGACCAGAGTTAACAGAGTGAGTTGGGTCGAGTTTAATTGCTTATGAAAACAAAACTTTTGGACGAAACCACAAATTTAAAATTATATATTGGCCAAAAACCGCAAATTTAGTCAAACCAAAAGGACGAAAACCATTGTTCTCTTTATAATAATCATTAAATGGTTTGTGATGTTTAGTAAAGGGGTGTATGGGATTCCTTATTTCACCTTCTTATAACTTTTCAATAAGTTACAAAAGTATACCTTATTAACATTTTATTTTCACGTCAAAAAACAATCCCAAACACCTTATTGCTTTTTAAAAGAGTTGATAAGTTATAATTTGGTGAAAATAAGCAACCCCAAACACCCTAAGATTCTAATAATTCTAATAAATACCATAATACAAAATTTGTTTTGCCCACAACTGTCCCACCCCAATCTAAAGCGGAAATGCCGGGGCGTGAGGTGATTGCTCACAGCTCTCAAGGTACTATCATGCAATAGTTTAAAAAGTGACAATATCTATTAAATTTAATTCATTATTAAAATAAATCAAATACAAGTACATAATTCATATAAACAAAATAATTCAAAATATAAATTTAACTATGTCTTGATAATCTCTTCTCTAACGTAGCAAATCCTATGTTTTTCACCAAATCTTGCAACTAGATCAAATGATAACTTTCATATGCGCATAAAATAGATATAATATTGTCAACACAAGGTTGAGTGAGTAAAACACCAGTTAAGTGAAATATATAATAAATAAAGAAACATGCAAACTGTTCCTGTGAGATAAACAGTTAAGCCATAGCACATAAACAATTCAACCAAACAATAAAGATAGGACTAAACGATTGCCATACAAATAGACATTGGTTACCAAGCTAGGGCTAAACCGTTTCCATAACAGTTAACTTTAGTTAACAAGATAGAGCTAAACCGTTGCCATAAAAATGGACATTGGTTAACGAGACACAATCAAATAAAGCAACTAAGCAAATAGCAAGTTAGGCAATTACTGATATACACACAAGGATAACGAATTGTGGTTTTGAGTACTAGATAATGGATAAATATTGTAAGTACGCATATATCCCCAAAAGGATATAAAATAAGTAAAAAGCGGAGTGATTACTCACCTGATTAGATGAACAAAATACAAATGAGGATGATGTGAGAAAGATAAATTCTTCGGGATAAATGTAACACCCCGTAACCGCAGCGGAAACGTACACGGGATGCAACAGACACATCTGATATCAACAGCATTGCTTATAAAGAAAACACCACTACAATAATTTAAACGTATTACATTGTTCCGAGTTTCGTTACCGACTAGGCGTTATCACATAAGTTTTACCAATAGTACGTTAACATGTTTAAAACAAAATATAGACCCTTAAGCTTCCACAAAATAGCACACATCATCAAGCACGTATCACTCATTCCAATTTGGGTGTACCTAGAAAGCATGTAAAGAAAACGGGTCAACTACGAATAGTTGGTGAGTTTCACTAATTTAAATAAACCGTGACAAATCATTTTAATAATCATAAATTAATGATGTAATTATGCTGAGCCTACAAGTGAAAACTCTGTTAACCCAGAAACACATTTAATAACCTCTGGGGACATTGTTAACCCAGAAACACATTTAATAACCTCTGGGGACACTGTTAACCCAGAAATACGTTTAATAACCTCTGGGGACACTGTTAACCCAGAAATACATTTAATAGCCTCTGGGGACACTGTTAACCCAGAAATACATTTAATACCCTCTGGGGACACTGTTAACCCAGAACACTGTTTCGGGCCTTACAATATTAGCAACTCAGACAATTACCATCTTAATACATTACCGTAAGATTCCCGTACAATAAACATTATATAAATACATTCATTTCCATGCGATCGGCATGTACTGAAACACTTTGATAAAAACATGCTTTCCGCCCCGGGAAAATATTTAAAACAGTTCAATAAAAAGGGGCTCGTGAAACTCAACTTTTTCGTGAGCAAGATGTAATACTGTGAACAGCTACCGGCCCGGATCTGTAATACGATCCCTAAGTCGTTACTACACAATTTCTATTAATATAACTTAAATTCGTGTTAACCGGTAAGTCTGGGGACACTGTTAACCCAGTACCGTACACGATCCGGGGACAACGTTAACCCCGAAACACTTCTCAGGACTTAGATTGTGATATCCCTTAGAGTTCTTTAGTCAAAATTACCATTAGTTTGTTTTCTCGTTTTGCGTGCCTAGCACGGTTAACCGTCTTTATGTTTTCAAAAAAATGAGTTTGGTCACATACGACCCGAAGATAGTTGTTACTGATATTTTAATTAAAGTGGTGAAATTAGAGCTCGGTTTAGACACCCCGTTTGGCCGCGAGGCCCGTTTCCGTCTTTAGTATACCGGAAACTGCTAAATCGGGTAAAATTACCCAAATCATCCGAATTACTTTCGGATGATTTATTTTTACTTCATTAACTTAGTTTCATGAAAATAGTCCATTTTTAGGGTTTTTATACACCAGTCAGCTCGCTTAGGCGAACTTTGCCGGTTTACACGTTTTAAGCTTTAAAAGTTTGTTTTTAAGTTCCATTTAGCACAAATAATTATCAGTTTAGTCTCGGATCTTGAAATTTTGCACAAATCAGTTTTTGACAGTAAGGAATTTTATAAAAATATTTCCAGAATTAATTTTTATATTTAACATTTATTTATCTATTTTTAAACGTCATTTAAACACCAAATATGTCGAAAATACCAAACGACCTTAGAAAAATCCCAAATTTTTCTGGGATGACTCTTGCCATCCACATAGTTCCCAGTAATTTTTACAGAACCAAAAACTCATTTTTCATGCCATTTTCACCAAAACCAAGCTAATAAACCCTAGATCTCGTTTTACCGAAAAGCCTACTTAGACTTCTCCAATGGACCTGAAATTTTGTGTGTGACTTTTATATGTTATAAAAAGCTTATCTGAAGTTTTACAGAATTTTTCATGATGTTTAACTATTTTTCACCATTTTTAGCCAAAACCGAGCATTAAATTCACCAAATATTCATCCTTTATCCAAAAATTACCAAAATTTCACAGATCTCATATTTTCATGTGTAGATCATCTCTGTGAAATTTCATGACTCAACTCTAGGTCTACCACAATCTGTCCAAATCTTACAAATCATACGAAAAAACCGAACTACCTTGTGTTTCTAGCTTTAGATCGCAAAGATCTTGCTTTCTAGCCTTTGCTAGCAACTAGATACAACACCTACAAGCACAACAACACCACACCAAGCAAGTTATACCCACAATCAAGCCATTTCTTTCATGGTTTCGGTTAAGACATCAAAACAAAGATTTTAACCGTAAAAATTCGTTTTTGACTCTTTTAACTCCTTTCTTGGACCAAGATCCCTTGTATAACTTGTATACATCACTTGATCATGCAAGAATCGGTTTCATCTCGGGTTTTCACCCATTTTTCACTTGAAACTTCATTCTCTTGCAAACAACTTAACATCATGGAATCAAAACTATGAATCAACCATTATAACCATGTTTTTACCTTATGATTCTTGTTAAAAATCAAGGATTTGGATGAATGTTGAAGAGTGTTGAGAGGATTGTGGAGTTGGGGTGTTAGAAAAAGGAAAATGAAATGTGTGTGTGTGTACTATAGGACCGATCGGTCCATGTAAGGTGTGGGGTGGGGCCCACATCTTCAACCTTGGCCACACATTTGGATTGTGTAATCCGGATAATGTTGTGGATAATCTGGTTCAGTTCGTTTTTCGGTTAAACACTTAATTCGGCTTAAAACGAGGCTAAAACGGTCGTTTTTCGGCTTAAAAATAAAATTTATATAAAACCGATTTAAAAACTTTAAAAACTTAAACCATGACATTTATTGACTCAACACATCATATTGTCGGTCATTGTGCATCTTTTTCGGCTTGATCGATCGTCTCTTGCTTGGTTTGATGTTAAAGGTTTCGTTTAACGTACCGACGTACTAATAAATCGAAATCCTTTTTCTGTGCTATAATTCACTTATCCCGTAGCCTTAATACTTCGTAAACCTTACTAAACATCATATATTTCGTCTATAATGTAATCCCCGATTCGTTCGGGTTTCAATAACCGCTCATCGATTAATCGTAATTTCAATACGACTAGCTTTGTATTCGAGTATAATTCGTACTGTGAATCTTATATACTCGTATAAACACATTATAATTCATATATTCAGTATTGAATAACACGTAAATAGCATATTCCGGCTAGGGTATACCTGAATTTTCCGGAATCGTTACATTCTCCCCCCGTTATAAAAATTTCGTCCTCGAAATTTTACGCGTCAACTACTTCCTTTTGAGGAAATAGGTGGGGGTATTTCTTCCGAAATTCGTCTTTTCGTTCCCATGTATATTCTGGGTCTCGTTGCGAGTTCCATTTAACTTTGACCAACGAGATCTTATTGTGTCTAAGCTGCTTGATTTTCCCGTCCACTATTTCTATGGGTTCCTCTACGAAATTAAGCTGATCACTTATTTGGACACCCTCTAAGGGTAACACCGATGTCTCATCCGACAGACACCTTTTCAAGTTCGACACGTGAAACACGTTGTGAACTGCACTTAATTCATCAGGCAGTTCTAATCGGTATGCTACAGGACCGATTTTTGCAGTAATGTCGAATGGTCCAATGTATCTAGGAGCTAACTTCCCCGCCTTTCCAAATCTGACTACTCCTTTCCAAGGTGATACTTTCAAATACACTTTATCCCCTTTCTCAAATGATAACGGTTTTCTACGGGTATCGGCGTAACTCTTCTGCCGATCCCGTGCGGCCTTCAGATTGTTCTTAATTTCAAGGATTTTGCTGGTCGTTTCCTGGACCAGATCTGATCTAATAACCTGTGTGTCGCCCACCTCAGTCCAGCAGAGTGGTGATCGGCACTTCCGTCCATACAATGCTTCGTAAGGTGCTGCCTTTATACTGCTATGGTAACTGTTATTATAGGAAAATTCAACGAGTGGGAGATGTTGATCCCAATTTCCCTTAAAATCCAGTACGCATGCACGAAGCAAATCCTCCAGGGTTTGGATGGTCCTCTCAGACTGACCATCGGTCTGAGGGTGGTAAGCGGTGCTTAGATTAATACGCGTTCCCAGCGCTTCTTGCATAGCTTGCCAAAGCTTGGAGGTGAAATGGCTATCCCGATCGGAGATGATTGAGATGGGTATCCCATGACGAGACACAATTTCATTTATATAAATCTGCGCAAGTCTCTCTGTGTTATAATTATTTCTAATCGGGATAAAATGTGCCGATTTGGTTAATCGATCCACGACTACCCAAATTGCATCATGTCCTCGGGACGTCTTGGGGAGATGTGTCACAAAATCCATCGTGATCTGCTCCCACTTCCATTCAGGAATTTCCGGTTGTTGTAACATTCCCGAAGGTTTCTGGTGCTCCGCCTTAACCCTCGCACACGTCGTACACTTGCCGACGTATGTGGCTATATCCTTTTTCATACCCGGCCACCAGTAGAACTCCTTCACATCCTTGTACATCTTATCCGATCCCGGATGTATGGAATATTTTGATTTATGCGCTTCGTCCATGATTAATTCACGAAGGTCATGGAGGGTCGGGATCCAAATCCGATTTTTGAAACAGAGAATTTCGTCCACGCGCTGTTCGAAATCGTTACAATAAACGGTCAAGGATTCCTATTTAAATAATAGAAATATGAATTAATTATAAATGATATAACACGATTTAATGAATTAAGATTTCTATGTTATTTGAGTTATGGTGCGATTAGGACTTTATTGAGTGGACGATGGATCTCGATGTTTGTTGTTATTGTAAAGTGATTATCATTGTCAGAATTTGTTTATAATATTATTAGTTTTATCACCATTAATCATTCTTGATAAAATATATAATTAAATACATAAATAATTTAAAAAGAATTATATGCTTCTAATAATAATAATATCTAAATAAATAACTAAATTTACAAATTTAATAAAATAATTTGATTTAATATAACTTGAGATATACTTATAATTATTCGAATAAATAAAATTCGAATATATAAATAAATAAATAAATAATCATACTATTAATGGGTAATTATTTAGATATTATATGTAGTAAGATATAAATAAATATTTAATTTGAATATTTAAAAATATATTTAATACTTTTATCATTATATATATATATATATATATATATATATATATAAAATAAATATAAGCAAATTTATAAAATCGCTCAACGATGAGGAATGTGGATTAAAGTGTCATGTCTTAAGTAAAAAGAATAATGTTTGCTATTAATATATACTCTTAATACATACATACTTACATACATACATATACATATACATATATATATATATATATATATATATATATACTAGTAGGGAACCCGCGCGATGCGGCGGCGGCGACTATTTACAACGCTAGTTTTTTATTTTTCTTGTTTAAACGCTTCTCAGCTAGAGTTGGGGGTGGGGTCACTATAGTGGCTAGGGTGAGTTATATTTCCATCGTATTTTTCAATCTTGCTCCTATTAATTATTTTTCAATCGTACCTCTATTATTTGATAATCCACAAAATATTGCATCAATAAACATAAACTTTATAAATCATCATAGTTCATAGCTAAATGTAGAATCATCTGTTTTACAAAGAACATGTCGAAGAAGCAATTCAAGAATGCGTACATATTCCCAAATAATCAAACTACAAAGTGGTATGCTTGAACCACCAAGCATATCATCATCAATATGAATGAGAGAAGGAGTCAACATCAATCCGTGGTCCACGACTTCATTCTTGATGCTCGTTTCCACTGAAGCCAAAAATTTAATTAATAAATAAAAATTGGCCAATAAATGAACGTTTTCGTATAATCGTTGTAACTTCTTACAAATGGTGCAATACATAAAAGTATAAAATATTTGCAAAATAGATAATTAAAAAAATATAAAATTGGCATATGAACACTTCGATCTAGTTTGAAAAAGTAAAAATAAAGTTTGAAAAAATCTTAAACTCTTCGTTTTTAAGAAATTGTGAGCGGCTCCAACAGATTGGTTAAATTGGTCACAGTGACAGATCCAGCCATTTTCGCTACGGTGGGCACAAAATAGATCGGGTAAAAATGGGCCGGGTCAAATAGAATAGGGTCGTCCAACCATTTTTTAGGCACACGGTGTAATGAACTTTCGTGGTATATGAAAGGTAAAAAAACTTTTAATTGGAGGGTCACATTATACTTTTTGTTTATATATGCTTCGTAAACTTACTCGCAGTAGTTGATAATAATCGAAGGGTCGTAAATTGTCTTTTAAAAAAGTCTTTTTTACATAATAACATAATAGTTCTTTGACAAAACTAAAATTGTATTCTAACTAATAATAAAAATCTTACAAGATAGTAAAATATCAAAAAAGAATGTTCATATTCAAACACAATTAAATATATCAAAAACAAATTATAAAATGACAAAAAGTAAAATTCTTAGCTCTCTACTTTGATAGACGGTAACTTAGTACGGTGAGTGGTAGGTTAAAGGTATATAATAAAATAATATACTATCCTTTTAAATAAATAGAGTTTGGTAGCCACAACTCCAGAAAAGAAAAAAGTAAAAGACATTTAAGTCTCCACTACTCTATCTTTCGCAATCTCTCTTTCATTTTCACAGTCGGAAGTGCCAGACCGCCGAAACAAAGGTCCCTGTAAATCCACCAATTACGATAACCAACGGTAGGCACGAGATGGCAGCCGACGGTGGGCACGAACTGGCAGTTCAGTAATAATATACTAACACGTACTTGTTAGATGGGCTGATATAAAAAGGTTCAACTGAATCGTGTCAAAATGGATTTTATCAAAATAGGTTCACGCCAAAGCGAGTTGATGCATAAAACGTTCAATACAAAACACAAGTGTATTTTATTAATTTAATAGTGTGAAATATTCCTCTCATTTATGAATATGCAACCATGTAACTATATTATATATATATATATATATATATATATGCATAAATAGAGATTTGTAAACCCACTAGTGAGAAACTAACCTTGTTGAAATATTGAAACATTCCATTGAGTCTTTTGAAACAGGTGTACCCTAGATAACCAAACAAAACAATAAGAGTAAACAATTGATAATTCTTGGAAAACTAAACATAAAAATGCACAATTTGGTAGGATGTATATTTTCTAAAGATAGATGTTGAATAATTATAACTAACTTATAAAATTATAAAATCTTGACTTTTAACCAAATAAATGATAGAACACAACAATTAAACGAACGCGGCTTTCTTGTTCGTGTTCATTCGTTAAGAAAATAAATGTGTTCATATTTATTGTTCGCATGTTTATAGTATAAACAAACGGTTCATGAAACTAAACAAGCAAACAACTAAAAATAGATAAACCAACATAACTGAAAATACATGTACATAAACTAACTGAAAATCCAAGTATTTTTATTCACATTTCAACTTCACCCCTTTACAATATACAGTTGCAGTTCCTAATCACATGTTCAGAAGTGTTTTATGCCCTTTAACAAAAACATTTAATGCCCCTTGTAATGAACCAGCAGGCGATTAATTCATGTTTATCCAAGACACATAGTTTGATTAAATCAAGTCAAACAGTTTGACAAACAGTTTATCCTCTCTCTCTCTCTCTCTCTCTCTCTCTCTCTCTCTCTCTTTGGGATTCAAATTTTGAACACGATTGTGACCTGTGTGGATCTACTAATAAAGAGAAGGATTTGGCCAGGATATTTTGAAAAATTTAGATGTTTAAGAGTTTATATGTTACAAAGACTAAAACATTATGCCTAACTAATTGCAAACTCTTAAATTTTCAACAATTTCATACTCTCTCTCCTATATGTATTATATATATTAATAGATAAAAACCACAATTCGTTTTATTAAATATCCAAGCACGTGCTAGATTTAAAAAAAAAACGACTCATGAGCCAAGATCAAGAATTAAAATTTCTTTGAAACAAGTTGTGCTCGAGCCTGAAGCCTAGTCGAGCTCATTCTCAGCTTGTTTACACCCTTGTTATAATTGGTTGAAATGGATCCAAACATATTTTCTACATCCATACTTATTTAGTGATTCTAATTATTCAACACCACATAATCACTTCATGAGACCTAATATAAAAAGGAAAAAAAAAACAAAAATATAATAAATAAACATGTATATAACTTAAGATTATTTAAACAAACAATCTAACCTTTATATGACGAGCCCCCAAGTCCATAGTTTGATAACCATCTTGTTCCCATTCTCACCTTATTATGCAATTTCAAGGAACAAAATTAGTTCAAATCAATGTAGCAAAAACCATATTTTATGATTAATGGAAAATTGATTATCCCTCTTTTTCATCTAACTAACAGTTTAATCTATAAGTAATGCACTGCTCATTAGTTAAAAAAAATTAATCAACAATGTAAATATAAATCTAACCTTCTCCACTCTCCAAGAGCAAAACCTGATTCAAGCTGCATCAAGGCATATCAATCCATACATTTTGTTTTATAAATTTATTTACAGGCCTTTTCATCTGTTGTTGTGGCTGCAGAAGCTCAGGCGTTATTAGAACACCTATAGTTTCATTTAAAAAGACATCATGTCAATTTTATGCGAACAAATCAAAATTATTGAAGTCATATAAAGACATATTGATTCCCCTCTAGAAAAAAACAAATTAGTGGTACCTTATTACTTTATTATATTAAAAAGGGATTTTGTCTCTCAAAAATGTTCTCTTGATTTTGACCATGCTTCATACATTTCCAGCTACTGTAGATAAAATATGAAGTTTATACCTTGTTCTATAATCCTTGCAGCTAGTTCTGTATAGTTTGCTAATTCTGAAACAATCTCCCCATAAAAATTGTTGAAACAAAAGTAGAGCCTCACATCATGAAGAGGTAGGTCCCAGCAGAGCCCAGTTGGACCCGCAAGACTCACCTCAAAGAGGGACGTCTGCGCAGTTAAACCCGCAAGACTCACCTTCAACAGGGACGTCTGCGCAAAGGCTAAACTCGCAACCCCTTGAAGAGGGACGTCTGCGCAGAAAACAACTGGGCCCGCAGGACCCACCATGCTCAGAGACGTGACGTCCTTACGCGCAGTACGCAAGCTGTTCCCGCAGGAAAAGCCTCCCAATGGTGAAGTACTCCGCCTGTTCCCGCAGCTGCGGATACAAGCCATCAGGGAAGGCTACCTGCGCAGCAAGGCTACACGCACAAGGCACTTAACTCTTAAATAATTCAGTAATATCACCTGAAGAAGGAGTGAGCAAGCCGTGAACACTCCCGCACAAAGCCGGGAAAACTTCCGCACAAATAAGCCAGTCCGTACGATACTGGAGGATCTTTTGTACTGTACCTGACGAGGTATGGACAAAAGATCTGACCAAAGATACGACAGCTCACTGACAACAGTATGACGAGCAGCACGCTCTTGTACTGTATGTCACTATTAGCCGCTACCTACTCACCAACCTGTCGGAGGACGTGCATAGCCTGCAGTTGGTGGAACAGGAATAGTACACAGCCGGCCTGGTCACTATCAGCCGCTGCCTACCCACCAACCACCAGCATGGCATGTGCGTAGCCCACAGTTGGCAGAACAGGAACACTATTCAGCCGGCTGTACCTGCTTGGAAACCTACCTTCGGCTATAAATACTCCAACACCTTGGAATGGTATCATCTTATCTCATATCTCATATCTTGATATATTACCTGATATCTACTCTAGTCATTCTCTTAATATACACTTATATTCAAGAGCAATCTAGTCTGATTCTCACGCCGGAGGGTGGTCACAAGGAGGTACCCCCCCCCCTTCTCAGTGACGAGCTCACGGTGTCTGTTTTGCAGGTTAGCAGAAGAACCATCTTCGCCGGATCTAACCCCTCGTGGGAAACATCTATTTAACCCCCAGATTGTCCATAATCTGCCCGGGGTCGATTAGTGTTTCTTCATTGGCGCCATCCGTGCATAAAAGCTAGAACTACTTCTTTTTCAGTTTTTTCAAACTTCTGGAAAGATAGCTAAGGTTACTCCGTTGCCAAGGCCAACGAGTGACCAAGAATCCCTGGTAACCACAACCCCAGCTACTGGGGGGAACACCGGCGACCACACAATATTTACGAACACTACCCCGGTTACCCAAGCCGGGGCAAGTGCAGTACATTTTACGAACACTACCCCGGTTACCCGAGCCGGGGCAAGTACAGTAAACAATCCTCCCCTGGGATTCATTGATACCCAGGTGGAAAGACAACAGACGAGGCACCCCCGCCAAACATTTGAACAAGTTAAAGCGTGGGCGGAAAAACGTCAAAAGGAATTCCAAGCTGAGTTGAATGAACGCTTACGTTCACTCCAACAGGCTGACGAATTCGGAAGCACTCAACACCTCAACATGAGCAATGAGTGCGAGTACTTGGACGATGATTAGGAGGAATCCGACACCGACGTAAACCCTCGCCATAAGGTGAAAGGGAGCGTAAGGACACGGACTTCCAACCGAGAAGGAATTTTGGAGAAACCTTCAAACTAAAAAACGCGGGTGGAAACCCACGTGACTTCTCTAAAACCTTCAGACCAACCGCTGCAAATGCGGGAACCTCCAAGTTTGCAAGGGACATTGCGGAAGCAATCGCCCCAAGAAGTGCCAAACAGATGTCCAACGTCGGCACTTATGATTGTATATCCGACCCAGACGATCATTTGAACAGATTCATAGCGGGGGCAACCGTCAGCAACTGGACGGAACCCACGTGGTGTTATATTTTTCAGATGACGCTGGTTGGAGCAGCCAGAGCGTGGTTCGACCGTCTACCGGTCCACTACATCTACGATTGGGCAGACTTCCAACAGAAGTTCAGCCAACACTTCAGTCAACAAAGAAAGTACACTGAAGAGCAATGGACAATCCTCAACTGCATCCGAGAGGAAGATGAGTCTTTACTAGACTTCATCACCCGCTTCAATTCAAAGAAGCTAAGTCTGGGCAGTATTAGCGAAGATCTTGTTCGCGCTGCTTTCATCCAGGGTGCGAAAGACCCAGAGCTCATCCGCACCTTAACGGGTAAAGATGGCATGCCATCCACATGGGATGCCATCATGACAGCAGCTAAACGCTTCGCGGAAATGGAAAAGCAACTGGGTAGAGATCTTCCCCAAAGCACAAACCTCTACACCCAGAAAACAAGAGAAAATAACGTCCTTACCACCCGACTAAACAAAAAGAGGAAGCTAGGTATTTGGCAGTCAAGGGTAAACTTCGACACCTCATCCGGCTCGCACCCTCAGTTAGGCGGAAAGGACAACAGGCAGTCGTCGAACCGGAACCCCCGGTGGACGCCGCTCACCAAAAGCGTCACCGAGATTTTCGACACCGAGAGGCTCTCATGGCCAAAGGCTCCAATAATCCGAGAGCGTCACAACGCTGATCAGAGCAAATTCTGTGACTTCCACAGGACAAAAGGCCACAACACCGACGAATGCATAGACTTGAAAGACATCATCGAGACATTCGTCAGAGATGGAGAACTCGCACACCTCGTGGCGTAAAGGATGCTGAACAGGCCAACGCGTGTAGAACCCCAGTTGGGAAAAACACGAAACTACAGCTACAATGTTGGAGACTACACACTGCGTAAACAACGAGATTCCGAACCAAGTGCATATCGGCTTGATGGCACTCCCATCCAAACAACATGGAAGGGAGCTCAATTACACAGTGCATGTAGATCAATTCCAAACTTGTAAAAGAAAAGGCCCAGAGCCACTTCTAATGGAAATGATTCTCCTTATCACATTGACGCTGATAACCTTACATTTATACTTAATGAACTTTCCACACTGATATGCCGGTCTTCACCGCATACATAAGTGGGGAAGTAAGTCGTTGCGTGTGGAAGGCGGCCAAACCCGCATAAACACAAAAAAGGCCAACCTTCACGCAGGTCAGTTATAGGTAAAGTTGGGTCATCCCACTAAATGAAAGTGCCGGTCCTACCCGCACAAATCATGATAGAGGAAACCGAACTAACCGATTGACAACCGCGCGTCGAACGGTTAATTTATTCAAAACACTGATATGCCGGTCTTCACCGCATAAATAAGTGTGAAAAGAAGTCGTTGCGTGTGGAAGGCGGCAAAACCCGCATAAACACAAAAAACGGCAAGAATTTCTAAGGAAAAGATGAGGAAAACCTTCACGCAGGTCAGCCATAGGTAAAGTTTGGTCATCCTACTAAATGCAAGTGACGGTTTTACCCGCACAATCATGATAGAGGAAACTGAACTTTAACTTATCGACAACCGCGCGTCGAACGGTTAACTTATTCAGAACACTTAGAAAATATCTTCAAGGAAAAAATGAGGAAAACCTCCACGCAGGTCAGATATAGGTAAAGTTTAGCCATCCTACTAAGTGCAAGTGACGGTCTTACCCGCACAATCACGAAAGAGGAAGCAAAACTTTAACCTATTATCTGCCACGTTGATAGGTTAACTTATTCAAAGTACTTAAGAAATTGCTAAGTTAAACTACAGTATGCACAAGCGAATCATACATTGTTTATGCGGCAAAACAAGTGCCAAATTAAACTATAATATGCATGAGCAAGTCGTACAACGTTTATAAAGCAAGAGTGACGGTCCAACCCACACAAAAGATTTACATTCCATATAAATTCAAGTATTACAAGAATGGCCGGGTATCTACCCGCCTACAAGAGTGTAAATCTATACAAAAAACTATCCTAACAGTGGGAAGGGATCTAAAGGTTCAAGCTTCAGGACCCCTCCCTCCAAACCCACTTGTACCCGCACCATCAGTTGGCTGTGGCGGTTCAAGGAAGGTCTTGAGAATGGTTAACCCATCATCAGCAGCAGCAACTTCGTTCACCTTCTCCACCACTGGATACGGGAAGGCAGCATACTGGTTCACTGCTTGGTCATAAGCAGCTTCAGTATCTACATCATATAAAGGGAAGTTGGAAGGCGGGATGCCCTTCTCAACGAACCCTAGACCAAGCAGGAAGCCAGACTTTTCCCCATCCTCATGAGAAGCGTTGAGGGCTGCGCTCATGGCATCGTCATATGATGTGTCCGTGAAGACCCGATGCACAACCTACAAAACAAAAATACAAGTATCAAAACCTTTTCTAAGTATAAAGAAAAGCGTGAAGACATTATGAAGCTAAGCTTACCTGCGACAACGCTTCTCGTAGAAGCCATTCCTTGGTAACCAGAGCCTCCTGGAGGGCAGCTTGAGCTTGGTTACGGGCCCGTTCGGCTTCACTTTTGTTATGGTTGGAAAGCAACACTTCCTTAGCAGCAGCCTCTTCAACGCCCTTTAGCTTACGCTCAGTATGGTCAAGCATACCCCTCTGGTCCAAGATTTCTTGAAGCTTCTTGGCGTCTTCCATGGCCGAGGCGTCATGAGCCTGCTGGAGCCTCTCTAATTTGGCTTTGAGCTCCTCATTCTCGGTGCGTAGAGGCTCAGCAACAGCTTCAGCCTTGGTGGCCCTCTCAGTTGCGTTCCGTGCAGTTTCCTTAGCCAGCCGAAGCTGTTCGTTAACAGCTTGGGCAGCCTTGGAACGGGCCTCGAGACGGGCCTGAACTTCAACCTCAAGGGCCTTGAAGGCCTTCTCCTTCTCCGCAGCAACGGCGGAGAGCCTCCTGTTCTCCTCCCGGACAGCCCGCGCTTGAGCTACTTCTTGGATACGAGCTGCTTTTAACTTGTCGTTTTCACGACAAAGCAGCTCGACGCGCGGCTGCATCCGGGCAAGAAGAATTCGAAGCTCGTTTGTCAGCCTACCCTCCTGGTAGCTTGACATAGCTTCTCCCAGTGCACCACTGGGGCGGCGTGGCGCGCTCACTCGACGCAGTCCACAGCCGTCCGAAGGGTGGTTCCCCGGCGGATGTTCCACCGCGGAACAAACACCTCATTCGAATTCGACACTGCAAAAACAAAAAGCAGTTAGGAAAAGATGATTTAAAAAAAAAAAAAAAAAAAAAAAAAACGTAACAGGACAAAATAACCCTACGCACCTGTAGGGTCGACGACAGGCCTGTAGCCGCCAAACCCATCACCCAAACCTAACAGATATCCATCCAAGAGGTCAGGCAGATGGGAAGGAGGCAGAGATTGGCTAGACGCCGCAACCCCGGACATACCTGAAGGACCGGCCGTAGTCGCCGGCGCCGGAGGAGGCATGGCGGAGGCCGCCGTCGTAGGAACCAACAGAGGTGAACTCACCGGAGGTGAACTCACAACCGTGGTCGCCGCTGCGGAACAGCACGCATAAAAACTCACCGCCGGCTCAGTGAAGGAATCAGTGAATATGGCACTGACAGCCGGCGGAGACGACGTCACAGTTGGAACAGTTGGCTCAACCGGGTGAGCAACTGAACCAACTGAAGCAGGCGCAGTCGCCTGGGTCATCGCCTCAGGTAGGTTGGCCAAGCCTACCGTCATGGGTCCGGAGGTGCTCCTCCCCGCTCCACCCTGGAATGCGGTAGCATCCACGCCTACACAAAGAAGACATAAGTATAACGGCGGAAAGCTATGCAGTTAAGAAAGGAAGTTTATACTTACGGGTCCTTTTGAGCTTGAAGGTGCGAACAGGCGGGGACGAACCCGATGGAGCCGGCCTCTTCATACCGGTCACCGTCGTCGTCCTGGGCTACTAGGAGGTGACAGTCTTCTCAGCCTCCGGAGCAGTGGTCTCAACACCACCTGGGTTCCCCGCCGCCTCCTCGCTCTCGGTCTCCGAGTTTGACCGGTTCCCCTGATCGGCGGTGGAGGCAACCTTCGCCTTGCCCTTTCCGCCAGCAGCCTTCTTCTTCCGCGTCAAAAAAGGACCGTCTGCGGATTCCTCATCAGAAGATGACAAAATTAGAGGAATTCCGGCAGAGGTTTCAGCATTGAGAGGGCGAGGGTTAAATAACTCCTTACCTGGCAGCGTGGCGCTCAGAATCGGGTGGCCCGGCGGGTAGACCTCCACAAACCGATCCCTCGTTTGCTCCAAGATGGGCAACTCGTTCTCATCAAGAGCACGGGTACCCATCCGAGCGGGACCATCAGCTTCCCGCGGGTACAGAAGCGATTGCAAATCGTTTCCCTCTGAAAAAAGAAAAAACAGTTTAGCGGAAAAACCCTAAATCAGCAAAAAGATGTGAAGCATACCGTAAGGGATAGAGTTCAAACCGTATTCAAGGACGATGGGAATCTGCGGCGCCTCCGCCCCAGCAGTCTTCCACACCCGGCTCATCCCGAGCATCACCATCCCGGACTCCGCAAAGCTGTAAACCGGAGACTGGATCGGGGAAATCTTGGCGAACCATTCCGCCTCCTCATAGTTGGAGGCGTGAAGGTTCGGGAGAGCTCTCCCGTTCTTAAACGTCATCGCTATCGGGACGACGCGAGCGGAGATATAGAAGAACTCCCGCTACCAAGACCGAAGACTGCGCTCGGTTGCGCAGATCTTCAGACCCTTGATCCGATTGACCAAGGTATACCACCCCTGGATGCACCTCCAAGAATAGAAGGTCATCAGGCGGTCTACATGGGGCTCCATGCCCAGAATGAGGCACACCCATTCAAAATGGCGGATCTTTGCGATCGCCATTGGGTGTACCTCCGTCAGGTGCACACCGTGTCTCTCCAGAACACGGTATACAAACTTCGTCAATGGGAACCTGAGATTCCCGTAGATGAAGAATGCAGCATACACCCCTATTTTGCCCTTGGGGGCATCATACACCGTCTGGTGTGGCTCAGGAAACTCAGGCTCGAAAGGCTCGAGCATGAACTTCCTGACGATA
The DNA here is from genome assembly GCF_021521415.1 of Bidens hawaiensis. Classification (NCBI taxonomy): domain Eukaryota; kingdom Viridiplantae; phylum Streptophyta; class Magnoliopsida; order Asterales; family Asteraceae; genus Bidens; species Bidens hawaiensis. The sequence goes on along the minus strand of NW_027494223.1, from coordinate 113,520 downwards.
TACTGATACTGGCCGACGGGAAGAGCACACTGGCACTCGCCAGCAGTACTCTTATCGTCCTTATCAGAAGTGGACGACGGATTCTCGACGAACACGTCAGACTCCTCGGCAGTAGCCTCAACATCATGGGAAGAAGACATTCTGGAAGGATGAAAGGCAACGATTTCAGGAGAATGCTCGACAGAAAGGTTAGAGTATTCGCTGGAAATCGCTTGAAGAAGAAAGAAGTGAAAGTGTGGATTAAGATGCACTCTCTCCCCCTTTATATACTCATCGCAATAAATGCGATGAATTTAATGCGGAAGAGAGAGAAATCGCAGGTGCAATGAAACTCTGACACGTGGCAAAGAGCAAGCGGGCAACAGCTGTTGAAAGGACTGTAGGTTCCCTGGATGGATCAACACGAGATATCTCGATCTACGTAGGTGCGGAATCCCTGCGTAGGTCGTTACGAGCGTAGAAGACACGAATAGATCAAACACGATACGATAAACAAACACGTTATATTATAACCAAAACACGTAATACAATATCACTATTACAGACACGAACTCTCGTCCTCACGTTACAGCTCTCGTAACTTCGATAATGATCACACCAACTTTTTTTCTAAGCTAAGCCGTAACCTATATAAATACACGAAAACTTCGCCTGGCATGTTCAGGCGAAGTTGTCCATAACTTCGCTTGACTAACAAGTTCGCCTAAACAGCGAACTTGTTAGTAACTTCGCTTAAGACATATAAAACATAATTAATCATTACAGACTCGATTACAGACACTAGACTATGAACTACTGACATTATGCACCAACAAGGATGCGTGCCATAAATTTCGCGGCCACGCGCCCGAAAACTCGCGCCCACGCGCCTGAAAAAGCGTCTGGAATGACCATATACTGTCACGTCGCCATAACTTCCTGAACGTCCTGAAACTGTCAGAAGAAACCGTCGGACTACTCAACCGTCCTTTCAACAGTTGGGACTGTTCTTATCCTTTCACCAACTCTTCGAAATTCAAAAAAATTCAAAAAGATTCAAAAGTAAGCGGGAATATACCCCTTACCTTGGCAACCAAGTAACTATAAGACAGGTGCGAGTACAGTGTCAAGGCAAAACCCTTCACATACTTAGCACCCGCAGGGAATTGAGGCCAGGAATACCTTGGAAGTAAAGTAACTATAAGACAAGTGCGGGTACAGTGTCAAGGCGAAACCCTTCACATACCTAGCACTCCGCAGGGAATTGAAATCAAGAAGGATCTCCTGGGCCATGCTTGCGGAAAAGGGAATAACATCCCCGCATAGCGGGAACATCGAGAACTAGATTGTTTGAAGCTCCAAGATGGAATTGGTTGTTTAACATAATTGATCACTATGTTCAAAATTACCAAAACCTCATGGAGAATCTACACAACTGGAACTCAACGCTCCTGACTTGCGAGGAGGTTACAGACCTACCCGCATCATACCCAAAGATCAAGCAGTAAAGTCGGGAATTTCTGCACGTGACATTAGGACTTCCGCGGGAAGAATCCCCATGGAAAACCTTAAAACTAAACCCTTTTCAAAACCCTTTGGTTAAGTCCAAAAGTTCACCTCACTTATTAACAATTCATGAGAAGAACATTGGACTGGGGGGACTTGAAGAGGTAGGTCCCAGCAGAGCCCAGTTGGACCCGCAAGACTCACCTCAAAGAGGGACGTCTGCGCAGTTGAACCCGCAAGACTCACCTTCAACAGGGACGTCTGCGCAAAGGCTAAACTCGCAACCCCTTGAAGAGGGACGTCTGCGCAGAAACCAACTGGGCCCGCAGGACCCACCATGCTCAGAGACGTGACGTCCTTTCGCGCAGTACGCAAGCTGTTCCCGCAGGAAAAGCCTCCCAATGGTGAAGTACTCCGCCTGTTCCCGCAGCTGCGGATACAAGCCATCAGGGAAGGCTACCTGCGCAGCAAGGTTACACGCACAAGGCACTTAACTCTTAAATAATTCAGTAATGTCACCTGAAGAAGGAGTGAGCAAGCCGGGAACACTCCCGCACAAAGCCGGGAAAACTCCCGCACAAATAAGCCAGTCCGTACGATACTGGAGGATCTTTTGTACTGTACCTGACGAGGTATGGACAAAAGATCTGACCAAAGATACGACAGCTCACTGACAACAGTATGACGAGCAGCACGCTTTTGTACTGTATGTCAGTATTAGCCGCTGCCTACTCACCAACCTGTCGGAGGACGTGCATAGCCTGCAGTTGGTGGAACAGGAATAGTACACAGACGGCCTGGTCACTATCAGCCGCTGCCTACCCACCAACCACCAGCATGGCATGTGCGTAGCCCACAGTTGGTAGAACAGGAACACTATTCAGCCGGCTGTACCTGCTTGGATGTAACACCCCGTAACCGCAGCGGAAACGTAAACGGGATGCAACAGACACATCTGATATCAACAACATTGCTTATAAAGAAAACACCACTACATTAATTCACATCATATTACTTTGTTCCGAGTTTAGTTCCCGTCTAGGCGATAGCACATAAGTTTTACCAACATTACATTATCATATTTAATACAAAACGATCACTAAACTTCCACAAATAGCACGCATCAGCAAACATGTAGCACTTACTCCAGTTTGGGAGTACCTAGAAAGCATGTAAAGAAAACGGGTCAACTACGAATAGTTGGTGAGTTTCACTAATTTAAATAAACAGTGATAAATCATTATGATAATCATATATTAGAGACATCTGGGGACACTGTTAACCCAGTACTGTACCCATTCTGGGGGCAATGTTAACCCATAAACACTTCTAAAGACATCTGGGGACACTGTTAACCCAGTACTGTACCCATTCCGGGGGCAATGTTAACCCAGAAACACTTTCAGGGACATCTGGGGACACTGTTAACCCAGTAATGTACCCATTCCATACGATTCCCGTACAATCAAATATTTATAAATAGACGCAAATCCATGCGTTCAGTATGTACTTAAACATTTAAATAATAACATGTTTTCCGCCCCGGGAAAATATTTAAAAACAATTCAGAAAAAGGGGCTCGTGAAACTCACCTTATCGTTGGCAAATTAGTAATACAATACTCCAGCTACTAGTCCAAATCTGTAATACGATCCCTAAGTTCGTTACTATACAATCACTATTAACATAACTTTAACCGTGTTAACCGGTACATCTGGGGACACAGTTAACCCAGTACTGTACCCGTTCTGGGGGCAATGTTAACCCAGACACACTTCACAGGACTCAGATTGTGATATCGCTTAGAGTTCACTAGTCAGATTTACTATTAGTCATTTTTCACGTTTTGCGTGCCTAGCACGGTTATCCATTTTTATGTCTCAAAAATGAGTTTGGTCGCACACGACCCGAAAATAGTTGTTAATTGATAATTTAACTAAGTTGTGAAATTAGGGCTCGGTTTTGATGTCCCGATTGGCCGCGGGACCCGTTTCCGTCATTATCGTACCGGAAACTGTTAAATAGGTTAAAAACACTCAAATCATCCGAATTATTTTCGGATGATTCATTTTTACTTGTTTAACTTGTAGGTCCCCCCGGGGACGTTGCCGATCGATACGAGATCCGCACGAGGTCTAGGAGTGCGGAATCCTCCTAGACTCGTTAATGGTGTACAAGATAAAGAACACAAACACGTACACGAACAAATACACGAACAAATACTAGAACGGGATAAACAAATCTGCAGATTCTTATATAATATTCAAAACACGTTACATACCGTAACATAAACAGAAACACGTCCGACCCGAGGTGAGCTCTACATCGGGTCGTCCCTCACGACACTTCCTCTCTTTTACTCTCTAGACAAATGAACTATATCACAATTACTCTTACTTTCTGAATGCAAAACCTAAACAAGACACACATATATATAGACAAAACATCTTCTCGGGCTTGGGCTTGGGCCAGTAGGCGAAGTTGTTCATAACTTCGCCTATGGCGAAGTTGTGATAACTTCGCCTAAGGCAGAAGTTGTTACAACTTCGCCGTTTGCGAAGTTGTTCTAACTTCGCCTAAGGCGAAGTTGTGCTAACTTCGCCTGTGGCGTTCCGCTGGTCTGAATTGCATAGCGACGGTCACAAAATGCACCAACAGTCTCCCCTTTGACCGTTGCTCTCAATTCTAACAAACACAAAAGATCATCTGTTACAAAACATGCACCAACAGACTCCCTCTTAACTGATGATCTTCTGTTTGCTCATCAACCAGCCGTGTCTGAAACTGTCCTATAGCTTCACAAATCTACCAGTCGCCCAGCGTCTTCCATATCAGATCTCCCCTTCAGTGTAAGCTTCTCCGACTATAACGATTGAGGTCTTTGAAATGCATGCATCCTCGTGCCAATAGATCATCTCAACCAATCACGTGAGTCCATCTGACTTCACCAACACGTGAAGTTGGGCTTCCTCCACAACTTCACCAACTCGTCGGCATACGATAAGGTTTAATCTTCAACTACTCAACATCAAGTGATCAATTTCATCACAAAACCACCTTGATAGAATCTAACACATGACCATTAATTAATCCGAAGCATCTTCAATCACCAGGGATAACGATCAAGAACATAAACACTTTAGTTCCCGATTAAATCCAACTTGTTCCAGAATTTTCACTCTAATAAATAAGCATCACGTTTCAGGATCCAATTCTCGAACGCCTTGAAAGTAACATAAATAATATGCTCTGACTGCAATCCAGTAATGACAAAAACCTTCAGTTCAATTTTGACTTTCTTCAATTGGTCACCTCGAACAACAACAATTTCATTGCCCACAAACACCCAAATATGTGTCAATATCCAGTTTCAATCAATATCCCGTTCACAAACTCAACTCCATATCCAGAGTTGACACGTATTTGTTCACACGTAAGACCCAGAGATAACAAGTTTCACTCGTTGACGGAACAACATCTCCGGTCTCACAATAATCGTGTACACCTGGCCATACAGACGAAAACACCAAAATACTTTTTTTTTTTTTTTTTTAACTTCACCTGGCTGCTAACTTCACCTTGCCATAACTTCGCCTGGCTGCTAACTTCACCTGGCCATAACTTCGCCTGGCTGCTAACTTCATAACTTCGCCTGTTCATAACTTCGCCTGTTCATAACTTCGCCTGGCTATAACTTCGCCGAGAAGTCAACTTCGCCTAAAGTCAACTTCGCCTGTTCATAACTTCTCCAGACCTTATATCTTCGCTGAAACCCTACGAACAGTGACGGCAACTTCGCCTGATGAACAATAACTTCGCCTGCGGCGCTGTTCGGCCAGAAACGCACAGAAACGTGCCAGAAACACCAAAACGCAGATCTCGAACCATAGCATAAGAGCCTAAGGCGCTGATACCACTTGTAGGTCCCCCCGGGGACGTTGCCGATCGATACGAGATCCGCACGAGGTCTAGGAGTGCGGAATCCTCCTAGACTCGTTAATGGTGTACAAGATAAAGAACACAAACACGTACACGAACAAATACACGAACAAATACTAGAACGAGATAAACAAATCTGCAGATTCTTATATAATATTCAAAACACATTACATACCGTAACATAAACAGAAACACGTCCGACCCGAGGTGAGCTCTACCTCGGGTCGTCCCTCACGACACTTCCTCTCTTTTACTCTCTAGACAGTCGCCGATTCAGTTCAGGCGAAGTTAGGGTTTAGGCGAAGTTATCCGCAACTTCGCTTGGGGCTTAATTTCGCCTGAGGCGAAGTTATCCGCAACTTCGCCTAGGGCTTAATTTCGCCTTACCCTTATCTTCGCCTGAGGCGATTTTTTACTTAAAATTAATTAGACGAACTTAAAGATGAAGCGAAGTTGTTCCCAACTTCGCCTCATCTATAACTTCGCCTATACAGGTTTGACCACAACTTCGCTACTGGTAATCAAGCGAACTTGTGTACAACTTAAACGTTTATCTAACTTGGTTCGTTTTGTGCAGATTTGGCTGCTGTTGGAGGTGCAGGTGATGACGGTGATGATCAAAGACAATTCTTTCCAGCCCATAACCAGTTCATAACACTTGACCCAGATGCAAAGGGCGTGGAGGATTATAGGGAGATAATTACTTTTCTCCTGCGCTCAAGGATTTATCATGCAATAACAACTACCCTGCCCATTTCACTACCGAACATTGAAGACTTTTGGCAGACGGTAGAGTATGATTGCCGGGTTGAGCCCCCGGTTATGCGAGCCACCGTTAACGGTCAAGTCGTTCAGTTTTCTTCTGAACATATACGGGTGGCGTTGCAGTTTGGTGAAGAAACGAGGGATGACCCAACGGAGTTTGTTGCGCCATTCCGTGATGGGGCGTTCCTCAGGATGGGATATTCGGGTCTCTTAGGAGACACTCAACGGAGGAAGGGGTTCCTCTTAGATCAGTGGCGCTTCCTTATGCACGTCATGATCGTATGTATGTCAGGACGGAAGGCAGGCACTGATGGAATGGGTGCGACAATGCAGTCTGCTATGACTGCATTGACTTACAATAAAAGATATTCGTTCAGCCAGATGATCTTTTACGAGATCGACAGGCAACGAAGGGTTGTGGCGCGTGAGCGGTTTACAATGTATCCTCGATTTCTACAGATGATTTTCAATCATGTGGCTCCGACGCTGCCTCAACGACGCCCTATACGATACGTTGAAAGTGTGACAAAACGTATCTTTGCACAGTGTCGCACGTCTAGCGCACGAAGCAAGCCTGAGCTGCGTCCCAGGCATACTCCGCTCTTTGGGTATCTTATAAACCCGGAGTATGTGCCTGCGGCAGGGGACGAGTTCAGAGACCCAAGACAACAACAGGCGGCAGCACCCCAGGCTGTATCAGCTGCGCCTGCTGTATCTACTGCTGTATCTGCTGCTGTGCCAGCTTCTGAGATTGATCTTGACGCCATGTTCGGCGGGCAAGGATTGTTTGATATGGACCGGTTTGATCCACATGATAATATTCAAGTCTCGGGTCCACAAGCTGATTTTGATGATGTGATGGAAGAGGCTAGACAGATGATGGTAACACATGAGAGAACGGTTGGGAAACAGAAGAGAATTGTTGACGATGACACCGAGGAAGATGATGAAGAAGAAGCTGTGCGGCTGGTATGAAAGCGTTCACGTAGGGAAACGACAGGTATGGGTGTAGGAGCCGGAGAGACTTCAAGGTTTGCACGTTTTGCTCCACCTGCCTTGTCTGGTATGTCCCTTGTTCCTACCTCTGTGCAGGTATCGAGTACAAGCACTACGGTTGTTCCTGTAGTGCCTACATCGTCGGCTGACATTCCATCGGTCACGGCCGTCCAGACGTCGGCTCCAGCAATTGTGTCTCTACCACCTCCAACGCTTACTCCATCGGTGGTAGTAGCACGATTTGTTGAGTCTACGGTCACCACTACTGCAGGAGTATCGGGTACGGTACCACCTGCGGACACGCCCTCTTCTGACTCGGAACGGATAGCTTCACTAGAGCGGATTGTAGCTGAGCAGTCAAAGACTATTCAAAGCCTAGTGGAAGCAAATCAACTGCAGGCATCCCTCCTGGCTGAGCACGGGAAAATAATAGATGCCTTGAAGGTGTTCTTGGCATCTCAGGGGGAGATGAGCTGTAGAGGTGATGAGTTGAGGACCAAGCGTCGAGAAGACCGAGACGATGATCCCAATGCACCGGAAGGTGCAGGTGGTGAGCTGCCAAGAACCTCTCAAGCTCTTGGGGCTTCCACAGCTGAGGGGGAGTCTACCGAAGCGGCTGGTGGTGATGATGTAGTGATGGTGGAGGATGACGTGATCGATGCGCTGAAGGAACTTGATGATGACATGTTCAGCGACGATGTGTTATTTGATGAAGATGTTCTGCCAATCAGTGAGATTGAAAAGATTGGTGCAGAAATTGTGATAGAGAATGTGATAGAAGAAGGGGAGATTGTTGAAGAAAACGTTGAACACGAGATCCCTGAGGTTGAGAAAGCCGATGTGAGGGCTGAGATGGATGAGACTACTGAGTGGGAGGAGCAGCCTAGGTGGAAGGAAGGCTGTGCTCATTGGTTTATCAAGACCAAGAAGCCTGCTGTTCCAGCCATGTTCAAGAAGAGCTATAACGTTAAAGGCTATGCTGAGGCGAAGAAGGGAATCATCTGTTGGATTTATGATGAACAGATCAAGTTATTTGTGGTAAAACGTTATGATGGCATTCAATACTTCAAGAGAATGTTGAGATCTTTCAACACGTTGCCGGAATGCGAGGTGAAAGATTTGGGCATGTTGGGCCTGATAAACAGAAGTGACAACAATATGGCAAGAATGATTGAGAAGATTGTGTGGAAAGAAGGCGTAAAAGAAAAGAAGTTTGAACTATTAAAGCCACAGAAAGGAAATCTCGTGGAGGATACAGAGAGGGGATTGAGAGCAGATGGCAAGCAATGGATGGTGATGAAGTACAAGCCGATCCGATGCATCAAGGAGGTTCCAATGAAGAATATGCCTCAAGATGTGTTGAAGAATCTAAAATGGTGGTACGTTGATTGCCAGACTGCTGAAGCCGTGATAGAAGACGAAGATGAACAAGAAGTGCTGAGGGTGTATGACCCGATGCATCTTGTTAACTTATCGAAAGCTGATTTGCAAGCGTTGAACGAAAAGAAGATATTCTATATTCCTGCTTGGAAGGATGAAGCAAGGAAATATCAGCGAGTAGTCACGGTGTGTGTTAGAGAAGGAGTGCACGCATGAAGATACAGGATTACAAGACACAAGCTATGAAGATCAAGATATGAAGCTACTGCCAAGGGGGAGTCTGTTGGTGCATAGATGTCAGTAGTTCATATGTATAAAGTCTGTAATCGAGTCTGTAATATTGTTTATGTAATTGTTTGTGTAACAGCGAAGTTGTTGACAAGTTCGCTTTGGCGAACTTGTTAACCAAGCGAAGTTGTTGACAAGTTCGCCTAGGCGAACTTGTTCAACGAGCGAAGTTATTGACAACTTCGCCTGAGGCGAAGTTGTCGTGTATTTAAGTAACCTACGGGTTACTGTTTACAAAAAAAAAAAAAAAAAAAAAAAAAACGTCACTATTGCTGAAAATTAGTCGGTTACCTCAGTTTGATGGACATATCCTCGGATATGTTTTGGTCCTCGTTTCTACTTGTAGAGAATGAGGGTCGCCATTAACCAGACGACTGAAAGTGACCGGGGCGGTTATGATGTGTTTTCTTTCTGTCGCTGAAAATTAGTCGGTCATACTTAGTTAGAAGGACACATACTTGTATGTGGTCGGTCCAGTTGATCCATTGGATCTTCAGGATTGCCGTTTACCTGAAGACTTTGACGTGATCGGGGCGATTGAAGTCAAAATTTTTTTTAGGGAAATGAAATTACTTTTCAAGTCTGTTACTTCGTAAGAAGTTCGTTAGCTATGTTAAACGGAAAATTGATCTAACCTTGGAAAATGATATATATACTGATTGTGTGTGCTTAACTAGTGAAGTTATTAGGCTTAAAAGGCTTTAGGACAATCATTGTATGTCATGGTAACTTTTTATGGTGCGTAAAAGTAGATGTGATACAAACTAATTTTACTTGATTTTACGTGGAAACTCCTTAAGAGTTTTGCGTGTCTTCATATATATCTTTTCGAATGATAGGCAGAAAAGCGATTACCCAGTCATACACGAGCCCATGTGTGTTCTGATTCCCGTGAAGAAAGCGTTTCAAAACACTGCAGTGATCCAGATTCGGGACTTGCAGTTAATTTCTACTTTGAAGTCTATGTTGTTGATGTTTGCTTTGTTGCTGGAGGATCAAGTGCTGCAAAACCTAAACAAGACACACATATATATAGACAAAACATCTTCTCGGGCTTGGGCTTGGGCCAGTAGGCGAAGTTGTTCATAACTTCGCCTATGGCGAAGTTGTGATAACTTCGCCTAAGGCAGAAGTTGTTACAACTTCGCCGTTTGCGAAGTTGTTCTAACTTCGCCTAAGGCGAAGTTGTGCTAACTTCGCCCGTGGCGTTCCGCTGGTCTGAATTGCATAGCGACGGTCACAAAATGCACCAACAGTCTCCCCTTTGACCGTTGCTCTCAATTCTAACAAACACAAAAGATCATCTGTTACAAAACATGCACCAACATAACTCAATTATATGAAAATAGTTCATTTTTAGGGTTTTTATACATCAGTCAGCTCGCTTATGCGAACTTTACCGGTTTACACGTTTTAAGATTTAAAAGTTTGTTTTAGCACACATAATTATCCGTTTAGTCTCGGATCTTGAAATTTTGCACAAATCACTTTTTGACAGTGGGGGATTTTATAAAAAATATTTCCAGAATTAATTTTTATATTTAACATTTATTTATCTATTTTTAAACACCATTTAAACACTAAATATGTCGTAAATACCAAACGATCTTAGAAAAATCCCAAATTTTTCCTGAAAGACCCCTGCCATCTCCATAGTCCCCTGTAATTTTTCCAGAACCAAAATCCCTTTTTAAATGCCATTTTCACTAAAACCGAGCTAGAAAACCCTAGAACTCGTTTAACCGAAAAGCCTACTTAGACTTCTCCAAATAACCTCAAATTTTGTGTGTGACTTATACATGTTATAAAAAGATTATCTGAAATTTTCCAGAATTTTTCATGATATTTAACTATTTGTCACCATTTTTGGCCAAAACCGAGCATTAAATTCACCAAATATTCATCCTTTATCCAAAAATTACCAAAAATTCACAGAACTCATATTTTCATGTGTAGATCATCCCTGTAAAATTTCATGACCTAACTCTACACGAAACACAATCTGTCCAAATATACAAACATCACACAAAACCGAACTACCTTGAGTTTCTAGCTTCAAACCGCAAGAATCTCGCTTTCTAGCCCTTGCTAGCAACTAGATACAACACCTACAAGCACAATAACACCACACCAAGCAAGTTACACCCACAATCAGGCCATTTCTTTCATGGTTTCGGTTATGCTTTAAAAACAAAGATTTAACCGTAAAAATTCGTTTTTGGTTCGTTTAACTCCTTTCTTGGACCAAGATCCCTTGTATAACCCGTATACATCACTTGATCATGCAAGAATCGGTTCCATCTCGGGTTTTCACCCTTTTTCACTTGGAAACCTCGTTTTCTTGAAAGAGAACTCAAGAAACGAACTTAAACACGTACATAACAAGATTTTACCTCGGTTTTTCTTGTTAAAAAGCTTGGTTTTTGGTTCTAGATCTTGAGAGAATATGAATATTGTTGAATTGGGTTGTGAAAAAAGGAAAATGAAATGTTGTTGAGGCAATATGGTCCGATCGGACCTAATGGATGGGTGGGGTGGGGCACACAACTTCATTTGTGGCCACATATTCAGATTCTCGTAATCTGGATAATGTTTTGGATAATCTGGTTCAGTTCGTTTTTCGGTTAAACGTCTAATTCGGCTTAAAACGAGGCTAAAACGGTCGTTTTTCGGCTTAAAAATGAAATTTATATAAAACCGATTTAAAACTTAAACCATGACATTTATTGACTTAAAACATCATAGTATTAATAATTGTGCATCTTTTTCGGCTTGATCGATCGTCTCTTGCTCGGTTTGGTATTAAAGGTTTCGTTTAACGTACCGACGTATCATTAAATCGAAATCCTTTTTCTGTGCTTAATTCACTTATCCCGAAGCTTTAATACTTCGTAAACATCACTAAATATTATATATTTCGTCTATAATACAATTCCCGATCGTTCGGGCTTCAATAACCGTTAATCGGTTAATCGTATTTCCAATACGATTAATTGTATAATCGGGTAAATTCGTACTATGAATCTTACATACTCGTATAAACGCATCATAATTCACATATTCATTATTAAATAACACATAAATAGTATATACCGGTTAGGGTATACCTGATTTTGCCGGAATTGTTACATTGGAAACCTACCTTCGGCTATAAATACTCCAACACCTTGGAATGGTATCATCTTATCTCATATCTCATATCTTGATATATTACCTGATATCTGCTCTAGTCATTCTTTTAATATACACTTATATTCAAGAGCAATCTAGTCTGATTCTCACGCCGGAGGGTGGTCACAAGGAGGTACCCCCCCCCCCCTTCTCAGTGACGAGCTCACGGTGTCTGTTTTGCAGGTTATCAGAAGAACCATCTTCGCCGGATCTAACCCCTCGTGGGAAACATCTATTTAACCCTCAGATTGTCCATAATCTGCCCGGGGTCGATTAGTGTTTCTTCACATCACCTACATAAATTTGTAAATATCGTTAATTGACTTGCATATTATATTTTTAAATATCATGGACAATAGACAGAGCCTAAAATCACCTACAAATAATTTGAACGGTCTAGCTTTCCAATATCTGATTATACAGGCCGACTCCGTCTATCACGTTATAATCTTCCACTCCTATAGCTAGATTTGTGATTTCTACTGTAAACAACTATTAGAAATTTACTGAAGTTAATCATCCCAATTTGAGGGTTAGGGTTTCAAAACTTCATAAAATAAAAGCTAATGAAGATCCAGAAAACACGTACCATGAGGATCAGGAGTTTGACACTGAAATTGGATTTTAATGCCAACTGAAACTTGTAAAAATAAATGGAAGACAATGGGGTGCATATGAATCAGAGGAGGCAACATAGGGTGATATATAAATATATATATATATATATATAGAAAGAGAGATAGAGAGATGGTGGTGGGTCTTGAGAAGCAAGAAGCGTGTTCAAAATATTTTAAACGAATTCAATCTATTATACATTCGGGTTTTCTATGCAATAGAGTTGTACACTGCGTATCATAATTTATACATCTCTTAATGTTTCAACATCCCAATACTCTCTCTCTCTTATCTCTATTATATAATAGTATATATACATAAATATATATATATATATATATATATATGTATATATATATACACACTCACATATATGTACGAAAGCTTCAAACATGATTATTTGACAAGAAACGTCAATTCAGATTTGTCGGTTTCGCAAAATAATATTTGTTTATTATCTAATATTTATTATAAATTAAGTTTTAATTCATTTAAACCATAAAATATAGTAAATAATTAAAAACAAAATACAAATCCGCGTCCAGGGGGCTTGAACCCGTGCCCTGGCCGGCTCAAACACTAAACATATACACGCCAACTAACTGAGCTGGGGTGTTAGATGGTACTTAAACATAAATAATTTGTTAAATACAGAAAACCAAACTACACCAATTTTATTAAGAACCCTAGAATCATAATTGAATAATTCGTGTTAGATTAGTTAAATTAATGTTGGGGCTATTGAAATTAGGTTCAAGACGATCATGTTTCAATGTTTTATTACCTGTAGAGATGATTGATTCAAAATGAATTATGAACCGCCTCGCCGACCAAACGCGATCCAAAAACTCATATGTGTAGGCTCGCAATATAAAATTAAGTGTAGGGTTTATGATCGTCGGGTTTCATTAAAGGTTTGTACAAGTTTAATTGAGTTTTTATTGTGTAAAACACATAATCCCAAATCCCTCATTAAGCCGGTTTGTATATTAATCATCACAAATCGTCCCTTGATCCTGTTCTCTAATTATAATGTCGGTGTGAGTCATATAACACGTAGTAATGATTTGAAAGGATAAAGTAACATCCCGAATTTTCTTAGAATAATAATTAATATATTATTTAATTATGATGGAATAGTTTACTAAAGTTAGTAGATAAATAATAAAATGATAAAGTGGAAGGTTAAGTAGGCTAATTAAATATGGAAAAAAAGGAAAGATATGCCTTAGGTCCATGGGCTTAAGGGAGTATAAATACCCCCTTAAAACCTAATCTGAACACACTTATTATAAACCCCTTACTAGGCCACTCTAACTGGGTTGAGAACCCAGTATGCAAATATCAAACTTTATAAACTCAAATCATAGGCTTGAAACATGTTTAAAAACAGTCTCTTATAGCATACGTTTATTAAAGAGTAAACATGAGGTAAAATAAAAAGAATATGACATAAATAAAATGATGACAAGAATACGAAAAAAATACTTTTAACACCCAGCCTTCTTGTAATTATAAAGTATTTGGGATTAAATTTAAGTTTCGATAAGTGAGCAATCTTTTATGAAAAGATCCGAACAATGAATCATATTGATTAAGATGTTTTCACAATGAATTATTTTCAACATTATTATGACATAGTGAAACAGGTTTATAGCAGGTATTGAAAAACTTAACATGATTTCCAGTGCGTTAGTGATACGAAATAGATTTAATTAGGCGTAAAGCTTAGATGACATCACTTATGGACCCTTGATGCCTCCTATATCTTCTCAAAGCCTATGTGGCTTTCCCTAGTGCTTGATCAAAATATTTTATCTATACAAACAAAAAATTTAAGCTTTAAGGTTGAACGTTGGACATACAAGCCATTCGGACTTACATGCCTTACATTCAGGGTGTTTAGGACTTATTTGAATGCCCATCCTTGTAGTTCTAATTTGACCCTAAAAGCTTTTATAAGACGAATTTTAATAACACAATATTATATAATAAATATAATTATATACATATATATATATATATCTTAGAAAAATAATATTTTTGGTGATAAAGACACTAACAGGATCGTGTATGACTGGGTAATTGCTTTTCTACCTATAATTCGGAGAGATGTATCTAGAGACATGCACACATATTCTAAATGACTCTCTACAGTAAGTTTAGCAGATTTAGTTTATATCACTTCAACTTTTACGCATCACACGTTAGGCACACATAAACAATTTAACTATCATTTTCCAAAGGTTAGATCAAACTTTCATTTGAAAATATATTGAGCTTCTAAAGAGCTTTTATGTAAGGCCCCGTCACCGGTGCCCTTCTTTGGACGTTGGATTTACTCATAAAAACAGTTCTACAAATCAGAGTTAATTAAAACTTTCGGAATAATAATAATAGTCAACCATTCATTAAAAACATACATAACTTGTCTTATGAAAACATAACATAACATACACTATCAAACATCATAACAGATCTTCTGATGCCAGTCTCTTCCAATCCTGCCATGTGCCTGAGTGCTGCTATAACTTAACAACCAAAAAGTCTCTCTCAAGCCAGCTGTCTCAGTCGATTAACTTGTGTGCATAATAAAAGTCAGCTACGCTGAGTGAGTTCTAGTTAATCAGACGACATACGATACATTCACATACTTACATATGCACCCGAAGGTACATACCTTCATATTTACTTACATACTTACATACATACGTACTTTCATTCTTTCTTTCATGCTTACGTACATACTTTCATTCATACATATACGTTTTAAAGAGTATTCCGTCCTATAATTTCACCTATATTATCAGGGTAGGTCCCCTACATTCACAGATATTATTTGGGTCGGTCCCCTACATTCGCCAATTTTATTAGGGTCGGTCCCCTACGTTCCCCGATATTATTAAGGTCGGTTCCCTACATTTCACTGATATTATTAGGGTCGGTTCCCTACATTCGCTGGTATTATTAGGATCGGTTCCTTACATTCGCCGATATTATTAGGTTTGATTCCCTATCTAACTATACCTTCTGTTCTTCATATAGCCATACGTACCTTTCTTTATATAATCGTCCTTTCGTACATACTCATTTCATTACGTACTTTCATACATACATATTTTATACTAGGCATTCTACATTTTACTTTCCCTGCCGATACGTGCAATATCCGAAGATCGTTCACGCACCAACAAGCATTCATTCATAACATTCATACATACTATAACATCAATCATTATGGCATACACTTACTATTTAAGGTAAGTGTATTAACGTTCACATTGAGTATGCACACAGCCCCGAAAACATAACAAGGAAGTGAGGCTAGAAACTCACCTGAATGTGGTTACGTTCGCTGTTTACGGTTATTCCTTTCTTTAGCTGTGCGCGACTAACTGTATAACAATTACATGTATCAATTAACTATCACGACCCATGTCGCTTTTCTAGTTAAATTATAACCATCGATGAATGGGGGTCCGGGGGCAGCGCCCCTGGCAGGGTCCAAGGTGCAGAGCCCCTGGCTGGGGTCGAGCTATTATTTTATTTGCGAACTTAAAAAGTTCGAGGGATTCTTTGTAAATAATCAATTTAATTCTAAGTTCAGGGACCTTTATGTCATTATTTCAAAATTCTAATTCGTCCCAGTCACTTAATGAATGGGGTTCATAACTATAAGGTCCAAGATGGATCTTTCAATTATGATATCAACTAATCTAGGTGTTGGTGCGGAAATTGAACACTAGATGATTCAAGAACAAGAAAACAAACACGTAGAAAACAAAAGATTGCTTCAAAACACACGTTCTTAGACGGCCAAAAACGAAAACTCAATGAACAACGTACAACCCTATACAATAAGTTCTATATATAGGGTACCCGCCATGCAAGCCTAACTATAGCCCAAAGCCCACCGAGATCCATAAGGATCTCGGTTTACATTCGCAACCCAAAACCAAACAAACTAAGCACAAACCAACTAATCTAGGCCCAACCATTTCCCCCTTGGTTTATAGTTGGTTCTCAATCATGCTCCATATAATCAATGTCAGCGTCTTTCAAAGCACCTGCCCAAAATTTGCACGTGATAATGGAAGTTGCCATGCTAGTGTATTCTTTTGCCCAAAATTTGCACGTGATTATCTGAAATGTACTAAGGGTCTTAATATCTTTCTCCCCAAATTTTAGCAAATCCCTTGGATCAACAAATCTGAATTGCCCTTTTCCCTTCTGTAACTTGGCAACAACGGTGGCAGTCTCACTGTCATACATCCAGAACCTCATGTTGTCTAGAGTACCATCTGGAATAGCTTTAGGCACAAGAATATGAGTAGCCTTATTTGTTGCAGGCCACATAACATTAACCATGGTCTTTCCTGTTCTTGGATCTTTGACCGCCTTTGCTTTCTTCAAGAATGATTCAGCATTTGTCATGTTCGGAAACCTCGATCAACTTGGTTCTTCAGGAAGTTCTAGAAATCAACACCTCGTTTATCATTGGTTGGGTTGTGGAATGGAGAGTTTATCAGGTCATTGATATCCACCTTAGTCCAAGATCCAAAATCTTTCATCTTCTTATAGTACTCAGTGGCCCCGGATTTCCGTTTGACCCACCACATATTCTTTTCAACATCAAAACCCCCTGACACAACTCCAGAGAGATCCCCATATTTATTTGAAAAACCTTCTGGAAAGGTGACAACGAACCTATGTGGGTGATCGGATGACTCAACATTCTGATTGGAGTGTTTCATCACCAGCAGCTTCTTCTGAATTCTATTTGACTTTTCTTTGGTAGTTAGAGATGCAGACATATACTGTTTCAGCGTCTCAGATTCATCTATGTTTTCAATTGGACGAATAGTAGAGCTAACCATGATCAATGTTGGGCATCTTTGAGGTTACATCATCACTGCTCTTGAATTCATCTCCAAACTTCTGAAAAAGTTTTTGTTGGAGGTCTAGATAAACAGCAGTTAGCTCTCCCATGTTAGACTGAAGCTCTTTAATCTTGGAATCTTCGTCGGAGTTACTAGCTTCCAGTTCTTGGATCCGTACATATTTGACAATAGAATCTTGTTCGAGCTCAAAGACTCGATGTAAAAGAGCATGTATATCAATAGGAGCATCCTCAAGTACAACTCCCTTACCTTTGTTCTGTAAATAGATTTCTTGCATGGCAAGAATATGAGAAATCTTATCAGAAGCACCAGAGCTTCACTGACCCTAATTAATTGGGTCAGATGATCCAGAAGGGGCATCATAGTATGGAATATAAACCTCATCAGTGTGTGGAATGTTTGCCTCAAAATCAAACTCACTAGAAATGTCATCAAAAACATGATCTTGAGTATGAGGCTCGGCAGAGGATGGATTTGGATCAACATGAGTCTCAGGAGCAATCGACTCAGGCTTATGTGATTCTTGTTGTGGGCTTGTTGTTATTGACTGTGTGGTTGTTTCATCTTCAATGACCAGCACGCCAGGTCTCGGATCTTTCTTCCTTCATTTACGTGGAATGAGATCGGCGGCTAGTTCCTCGAGGACATCTTCATTTACAGCAGCTGCTTGAGGAGGCTTCAAAGCAGTTGACTGTAGTAATGATTTAAAAGTTTCAAAATCCGTTAGTTGCTTAGCAGTCGGAGTACTAACGATGTCACGGTGATTTGTCTCTACATCTTCATCGTCGGAGATCTCAGGTGTAGCAACACGCCTTTGAGTTGGCGCTGCATGTTCTTCAGACACTTGAGCAATTACAGGAACGGCTTCTGTTTCAGCAAACCGGCCAAAATTAACCAGGGCATGAAGGCCCTGATAAATGACCTTTAATCCTTTCCTGGACTGCTCATCAGCCCAAAAGTGTTGGGTCCCATAAACTTCATATCTAATGTTTTAACAGATTTGACAAGTTCAGTGTAATGTGAGTAAAAAATCATCTGTAAAAATCGGGGATACATGAGAAACATCTCCTTCTTCTTCCCTTTCAAGTTGCCCATCATCTCATCAAAAACGAACTTGGAATAGTTGAAATTCCAATCCATGATCAGAGAAACTACAACTGACATCTGTGTGTGGCTTATTTCATCAGAACCTCCCTTTCTTCCCGACACACATGTGAAGAATGTGTGTATCAAGAATCTCCAGTACGGGTGAAAGAATTTCTTGATTGCCGGAGGATAGGTGCCCTCATATCCCATTCGTGTAAGAACCTTGGAGATTTCAGAGTTGAATATTCCGTTGGGTAATCAGATTGATCCCCAAACAAAAGCACCTCCCGTATGATGGCCTCTGTGATGACGAACGACGTCTTTTGTACTTTGTAGTCTATCGACACAACTCCACCTGTCCCTTGTTGATTGATTGAGGCATTGTTCCAAAAATCCGTGATCATCTTCTTGCAAATGACTGGATTTTCTCATAAGGCGTGAGAAATCCTGCAAGTGTTGAGACCGGAAATCATGGATTTGAACTCCTTGTGAATCAGCGGTGGATCAAATACGTGTCCAGCTAGATTATGTGTGTCCAAAAACTTTAATGAAGCCTGATCAGCCATTACTACATCAAACGAGTCAACTTAGTAAATACAAACTTTACTATAGTTATATTTTAAAGCAAGTTAGTCAAATTTTAAAGCATAAGGGGCCAATGATGACAAGATCACATTAGGAGGAACATAAGAGAAAACTACTAATAATAATATAAATGATTTTGGTCCATCAATGAGTTCTCTGTACAAAAGGTGAGATTTCGGTCAAACACAATGATTTTCGGACAATGGCTAATGATCTCTGTCAAAATTAACCGAGAACGTGAGTTCTCGGTCAAAGTCAGCGATTTCGGTTAACGAAAGTCAACGAAGAACGTGAGTTCTCGGTCAAATCTAGGAGATCTCGGTCAACGAAAGTCAACCGAGAACTCTTTGATTGGTTAACAGCTGGGGACAGAGAACCCTTTGTATTCTCTCTTGGAATATGTGTCGTCTTCTCCGAGAATGACGAAAACCCCATAAAACCTACAACACCCTTGAATCCCTGGTAATTTACCCTAACAGTCTCCAATCGAAATCTCAAACAACAATTCAAAAACTCATGATCCCACATTCATCTATCAAATCATCTATTAATCCATGAGAATAAAAAACAATCATCTGCATGTCCTTAGACCTCACAATAACAATTAGCTTAAAGACCCTATTCATTACCTGTGAATCAATCAAACGAACACCAAAAGATAATCAGTGTTGTTAGTTTAGTTTTCGGCTAGATAGTTTGTGAGAGAGAGAAGTAGGTTTTGAATTTTGAAAGCAATGAAAGAAATAATTGAGGTTAAGAGGGTTATTTATACTCCAATTGATATGGGCCGAGAACCCGCAACCAAGCCCAGATCAGAGATTCAGCCTAAAAAGATGTTATCACATAAACAACAGATCAGTAAAAGGCCCAAATCAGTTTAAACATATTAAAATAGGCCCAGTTAGATCACGCGTTTCGAGGAGAGTGGTTTCGGGATAAAATAAAAAAGGAACAAAAATATTAAAAAAACAAAAAATTACAATATATGGAAAATTAAAACGAAATACCAATCCTTTTGAATTTAGCAAAATTTTGGGATTAAATTCCAGTTTTGATAAAAAAAACGCTGCCTCTTATGAAAAGATCCAAACATGGAGTCATACTGTTTAAGGTGTTGTCACAAGGATTCATGTTCAGCGTTATTATGACATAAAGAGACAGGTTGATAGCGTGTGTAACGAACTTAGCATGATTTTCATTGTGTCAGTGATATGAATTAGGTTCAGTTTCGCATAAAGCTTAGATGGACATCACTCATGGACCTGTGATGCCTCCTATCTCTTCTCAAAGCATATTTGGTTTTCCCCAGATCACCCCAATTTAACTCCAACCCCCTAGTGCTTGATCAAAAATTTTAAGGAAGCAATTAAACTTTGGGCTTTAAGCTTATTGAAAGACAGCAGCAAAAACTATAAACAAACTTAACTAGACATTTTTTTAATAATAAAAGTAACAAATGCCTGTAAGTTCTGAATCTGGATCACTACAGTAAGACAATAAAATACTTTTGGTGATCAAGACACTAACGGGCTCGTGTATGACTGGGTAATTACTTTTCTGCTTATCATTCGGAGAGATGTATATGGAGACATGCACATGTCTTCAAAATGACTCTCCACAGTAAGTTCAGCATATTTAGTTTATATCATTTCTACTTTTACGCATCATGGAAAGCTACCATACAAATCAATGACTGTTCTAGAGCCTTTTCAGCTTAATAACTTCACCCGTTAGGCACACATAAACAATTTATCTATCATTTTCCAAAGGTTGGATCAATTTTCATTTGAAAATATTTCGAAACTTTTAAAAAGCTGTTAGCTGAATAATCATATCACTTCCCAAGTAAATACCAAAGACAATTTAAAATTCAGTCGCCCTGGTCACTCTTAGTTTTTCAAGTGAATGGCAATCCCGTATGTCCACAAGTGGTTAACGGGACCAAACACATATGAGAATACATGTCCCTCCAACTTAGAATTACCGACATATTTTTAAGCGAAAGAATTAAAACACAAAATAAAACCTATCACACTCGCCCTAGATGCTTTCAGTCTTTAGATAAATGGCTATGCTGTGAATCTACAAGTAGATCATCGGACCAAACATATACAAGTATATGTTCTTCAAACTTGAGTAACAGACATAATTTTAAGCGAGAGTGAATTTCAAAGACGTAAACAAAACTTTAAAATTTATTTTTTAAGATAAAAAAAACAAACACATACTTCTTTTGGATTCTTTTAATTTTCTCCCCCTAAATTTGTACAAAAATAAAATATGTATAAATTTACCCTCAAAAGGACTAAATCCTCGAAACTGAGCATTTTAAGAAAACTCACAAGCACATTAAATTTGGTTGTTCCGACCAGTTTTGTAAATAAGTCCGCCACATTATTATCAGAGTGAACTTATTCAAGATGAATAAATTTTCGGTCGTAATAGTCACGAATAAAATGAATTTTAATGTCGATGTGCTTGGTTTTAGAGTGTTGAACCGGATTCTTAACGATTGCAATAGCAGCAACATTATCACAAAAGATAGTGGTGTCAAGAAATTCCAAACCGTAATCTAGTAGTTGGTTTTGCATCCAAATAGCCTGTGAGCAACAAGCTGATGCAGCAAAATACTCCACCTCGCAGTCGAAGTGGACGCCGTTTTTTGTTTCTTACACTACCATGAAATGAAACGATCTCCTAAAAACTGGTATCCGGGAGATGTGGATTTCCAGTCAATGTCATCTCCACAATAATTGTTATCAGTAAAAGCATAAAGATCAAATTCTGAGTGTTTGGGATACCAAAGACCTAACTTCAGTTTTCCCTTCAGATATCTAAAAATACGTTTACAAGCAATTAATGAGAGAGTTTAGGGTTAGCTTGAAAACGAGCACATTGACAAACTGCAAACATGATGTATGGGCGACTAGCAGTGAGATGCATCAGAGACCCGATCATCGATCGATAGTATGTTTGATCTACGGGACTCGCTTCCGGATCAGACGACAGTAGAGGCCTTTTCGCCATGGGAGTGTTAACACTCTTGGAATCTTGAAACTCAAATTTTGCGAGCATATCCTCAACATACTTCCATTGATGCAATAAAATTCCCGCCGAGCTTTGGCGAACCTGTAACCCCAAAAATGTAGTCATTTCACCCAACAAACTCATCTCAAACATTTTCTTCATTACTCCTTCAAATTCTACACACAACTCAGCATTGGTGGACCCAAGAATAATATCATCCACATAGATCTATTCTAGTATCAAATCTTTTCTGAAAGTTTTACGGAACAAGGTCTGATCAATGGTCCCTCGCTTGTAACCATGATCTAGAAGATGTGCGGTCAATGTAGCATACCACGCCTAAGGAGCCTGATGAAGCCCATGCAATGCCTTTTCCAACTTGTAGATGTGATTTGGTTTCTTGGAGTCAACAAAACCCGGTGGCTGATCCACGTAGATCTCTTCTTTGACTTCGCAAAACAGAAATGCGGTCTTAACATCCATCTGATAGACTACGAACACCATGAATGACGCGTAGGCCAGAAAAATTCTGATGGCCTCAAGTCTAGCCACTGGAGCATATACTTCAGTGTAATCTAGCCCCTCAACTTGACAAAAGCCACGAACTACCAACCGTGCCTTGTTTCGAACAATAACCCCTAAGTCTTCATGCTTGTTTTGGAAGACCCATCTCGTATCAAGTGCTTTCGTTCCTTCCTGTAACTCAACGAATCTCCAAACCTTCAACTTATCAAACTGATTCAATTCTTCCTGCATAGCGTCTACCCAACTTGGTTCCTGAAGGGCCATTTCTACGGTCTTTGGCTTAATTTGAGAGATAAAACATGAAAACAAACAGTTGTTTATGTGTCCTGTCTGACTTCTGGTGGACACGCCCGTTTCAATAGGACCTATGACAATCTCAATTGGATGATTTTTCTGAATCCTCGATGAATCTAATTGATTGGAAACATCACCGGTAAAGTGCAAGTTTGACAGATTTACGTCTATATCAGCAAGAGGATTCCTCCATCCAGAAGTCGTTGTACTATGTGTGTACGAGGTGCTGGCAACATATTCAGTTGGAATGGCATCGGGAAAAGCGTGCTCTCCAAAATCTGATAAATGGTACTATCCCCCTCAACTGTTGTAGCATCGTCAGACAAATTTTGCGAGTATTCAGTTTCTAGAGCTTCTTTAGGCTGAGTGACGAACGCGGGTGTATCATCATGAAGTGGTTCTGTGACATCATCATCTAGAAGTGGAGAGATGTGAGATACTGCAGGTGGGTCATCTTTCACAGCATCCACTGTAGAACCACCTGATGGTTCTGTGTTGATGACCGAAAGCACATTGAACGGTTTGAAGAGTTCATTGTAGTCGAATAGCCAGTCCGGACCAACATGAGCATCGGTCTCGTTTTATTCCAACCAACGAACATCATAGAACTCAAAAATTTACTTGGTTAACTTATTTTAGACCCTGTAGGCGGCATGGCCAGCGTAACCATCAACGTAACAATCATCAGCTTTGGCCCTGAATTTCGGAGTAGATTCGAGATTCAGTAGAGTGCACGAACACCCAAATTCTCTGAAATGTGCAACAGTAGGCTTGTGACCGTAGCAATCTCATATGGGGTTTTCATTTGTGATTTGTTGATTATCACCCGATTCTGAACATAATAGGCCGTATTAATAGCTTCTGCCCAGAAGAACAATGGCAACTTAGAATCTCATAACATGGTCCTTGCCTCTTCTATAAGAGTTTTGTTTCTCCATGCTCTACAGTATTGACGAAGCACCCCCCCCCCACCCCCGTTTCTGAACAGAAATAATTCAATGGTGCATTCTTGAATTCCGTACCATTATCACAACGTATTCCTTTCAGCTTTAAGTTCACTTGGTTCTCCATAAGCACTATAAGCTTCTTGATCAAATCTGCAGTTTCACTCTTATTAGACTATAAAACACCCAAGTAAACCGTGAATAATCATCAGTAATAACCATACAATAAGAGCTGCGAGAAAGACTCAAGACATGCACCGAACCTAAAATATCCATATGTAGCAATTGAAAAACTGATGAAATGGTGTTAATCAGTTTTGGCTTATGAGTTTTTAGATGATGTTTACCCAAAGCACATGCCACACATTTTTCAGTGGTCACAAAATCTTTAATAGGTAGGCCACGTACCAAATCATTTTTAGCAAGACGATTCAAATTTTTAGTATTAGCATGACCAAGATGACGATGCCAAAGCATGGCATTATGTTCTGACACTTTTGAAAACAAGCAAGTTATTTCATCAGGAACATTTTTGTTCATGTCGATAACATAAGCATTATCTTTTCTTTATGATTGATCAAGAATCCAGTCTTCTAGTATGATGATACCGGGTTTCAAAATTAAACACTCTTTCTTAGTAAAGCGAATTGAAAAATCTTTATCACTGATTTGTGACACGCTTAACAAAATGTGCTTCAATTCTGGAACAAAATTAACATTTCGAATTTTAGAACACCGTTACATACAGAACCCTTCTGAGTGATCTTCCCCTTTTCTCTTCCCGCAAAGGACACATACCCACCATTAAATGCTTGAATTTCGTGTAGTTGGGAAATGTCTCCTGTCATGTGCCAGGAACAACCACTATCAACATACCAAGGTCTGATGATATTCCTCCATAGTTGTCCCTGCACAAAGCGTGAGATTAATTAGCCTTTGGTACCCAGTCCATAGTTACACTGGGTGACCCTGACGCATCCAAAGTTGTCACGGGTTTCCATGACATGTCCTTTTGATCATCAAACATTTGGTTTGCATACTCTTTCACCGGAGATTTAGGCAACCATTTATGTCTACCATTGTAAGATTTTTCATTATAAGTACAAATGGTTGACTTCATTTCCGGTATTTTGGGTTAGTAGGACACAATTTTGTCTTCTCTAACTGTTTCGGTTTAGAATTCCTGTTCATTTTTGAAACCAAAACACCTTTTCTAACCCTATTGCGAAACATGTCAGGCTTGGTCTGATGTGGACTAAACCTGCCAGATTTTTTTCGGTTCCAATCATCGTCAAAAGGATTAGCCTGATTATGCCTAAATCTTTGCATGTAAGAATTATGAGGCATATAGGGCATATTCCTCTGATAAAATCCATAATAGGGAACGTATGGACGTTGTGGACAATTTCTGGCGATATGACCAGGAGTGCCACAATTAAAATAGGTTTGATGCTTTACCTAAAAATCATTTTGGGCAACTCCTCGTCTGGACTGGTTGTATGGACCAGTGTGCTTAATATTACGAGGGCTACGGACCCTTGGAGTTGAGTCTCCAAAGACTCTCCCATAACATGGTTAAACATATTGAACTTTTGTCGCAGCAAGTCTTAGCGACTTCTTTTCATATCTTCATTTCCTTCATACACCTCAATTAACGCCACCCATAATTCCTTAGCCGATTGTAGTTCTCTAAAACCAAGAGCATTCTTAGGTGAAAGTGCCATGGTTAAAGTTAAAAGTGCCTTTTCATCCTCCTCAACTTTAGCAAAATCATCATGATCATACATGGAAACAGGCTTCATAACAATTTCAGTTGAGTTATCACGTTGATAGGTAATTCTCTGAGGTCCCCTAACAATACTTCTCCAAACCTTGGCATCCTCATCTTAACGTATTTCTCAAAAAAAAACTTCCATTCACTAAACCCCTCATGAGACAAGAGACGGGGTATACGAGTGGTGGTCCCCATTATTGAGTCCAACTCTTGATGGAGTGAAGCGTTGGTTGAACCATTGTCATTGGTGAACTGATCCATTTTTAAATCAGTCCACGATTAATATTAGTCCAAAAAGTTTTATAGTCCAAGCACAAGGCCCAAATCAAATTAATCAGGCCCAAACATTCTTTACAGTTCACTGGGCTGAGAACCAGATATTATTGACCAAGAGTTGACCGAGAACCAGTCAAACTGACAGAGAACTGTTATATATTGACCGAGAACCAGATTCTTTGACCGACAACTAATGTTAGCCGAGAACTACTAAAGTTGACCGAGAACTCAAAATCGTTGACCGAAAACCCAAAGCTGACTGAGAACTCAACAAATTAGCCGAGAACGATCAAAGGTTGGCCGAAAACACTTGCTTTAGGCTGAAATCCAATTTAAATTCGTAACTAACTTTCGAGAAAATTGGGATTTGATTTGTTTCCAAACCAAAACCAATCTTTTACAAAAAAAAAAAAGGATCCTTCTCTTCTTCGATGAACAGATCGCCGGAAAGAGTAACACAACCACCAAGAAATCAAGATCTTGAATCCTTGATATCACAATAACGAACCTGAATTGGTCCAAGGCTTTGATACCAAATGTAAGGTCAAAGACGGATCTTTCAATTATGATATCAATTAATCTAGGTGTTGGTGCGGAAATCCAACACTAGATGATTCAAGAACAACGAACACAAACACGTAGAACACAAAAGATTGCTTCAAAACACACGTTCTTATAACGTGGTGCTTAAGCGCTATGATTACAATCTCGTCTAGTACAACCTTAGACGGTCAAAAACTAAAACTAAATGAACAACCTACAACCCTATACAATAAGTTCTATATATAGGGTACCCGCCATGCAAGCCCAACTATAGCCCAAAGCCCACCGAGATCCATAAGGATCTCGGTTTACATTCACAACCAAAACCAAACAAACAAAGCACAAACCAACTAATCTAGGCCCAACAATAACGAATGAACCCATTCGTTACTTCATAACGAATCTGCGTTCATGACGAATTTGCAATAATAAGGAGTTGAACCTTATAACGAATTGGACCTTATAACGAACCAGTCCTCATAACGAATTGGACTTAATAACGAACCAGTCCTCATAATGAAGTGGACCTTATAACGAACTGGTCATCATAACGAATTGTACCTTAAAGAATTTGGCTAGTTCGTCATTCTTTCTTTGTCGAATTACTCACGAATTAAGGCTAGTTCGTTAAACTCCCGCTAACGAATTAAGATTCGTTTGTTAAGTTACCGTTAACGAATTAGGTTTAGGTTTGAGAACGTCAGGACATTCTCTGACATTACCCTAACCTCGTACCCACTTTCCGGCGCAGCCTATCCGGCGCCGCCCTCGCCAGAAAATCGGGATCTCGCCGGAAAAGAGAGATCTCGTTTGTTTTCCACCGTTTTCCGTCCCGTTAGATCCAGATCTGAGCTAGGGTGACCCCTAGGTTCATCTTTTGCTGGGTTCATACCCGATTCCACCCGGATCCCATGACATTAATGGTTTAAACTGTGTCGGCTCGTCATTTCGTGACTAGATCTGGCGGGTTTGGATCTATACAATATCATACTATCATACCTCGGGTTGATGCTCGGGTTTCTTGGTGATTTCGGCTAGAGAGAGAAACTAGAATGAGAGAGAGCTAAGTGTGTGTTTTTGATGGTGTAAGGAATGAACGAAATGGATGGATTAATGAGTAATTCATGTTTATATATTTATGGGTCATGGGCTTAAGTCCATGGTCTTTTCTTATTTCCTTTTTAATCCAAGTCCATAACCCATATCTATTTAACCTAACACTAGCCGACTCATAATAACTCGTATTTTATTTTATTAACCGAAACGAGAAAACAGGATGTTTCATTTTAACTAAATAATCATATCAGTTCCCAGAAAATATTTTAGAAGACATTTTAAATTCAGTCGCCCCAGTCACTTTCAGTCTTCAGGTAAATAACTATCCCGTATGTTTACATGTAGATAACAGGACAAACATATAAAAGTACATGTCTCTTGAACATAAGTAACTGACATATTTTAAGCGAAAGAATTAAACAAAACACACAATGGTCGCCCTAGTCACTCTCAGTCTTCAGGTGAACGGGTTTCCCGTATGTCTAAAAGTAGATAATAGGACCAAACATATACAAGTATATGTCTCTCAAACATAAGTAACCGAAAAATTTTAAGTGAAAGAGTGTAAAAGTATTTTTGAAATAATTTTTTTGTATTAAGATTTTATAAAAACACACACATACTCTTTTTGAATTTTATTAATTTTCTCCCCCTAAAATTGTGCAAACATTTAACCAAAAATAAGAAAAAAATTTATGTACAAATTTAACCTCAAAAAGACTCAATCGTCGAACCGAAGTATTTTAAGAAACCCTACAAGAACATTAAATCTGGCTGTTCCGACAAGTTATGTAAATAAGTCCGCCACATTATTATCACTGTGAACTTGCAAGGAAATATCGGTCGTAGAAGTTTTAGCGGTGTGTGGTTCACGTATAGAAGAAGACTCTTGTGAAGATACAATATCAGTTAGACTTTCCTATTGACTTGCAGACAATGGTTGAGTAGTATCCAATGATTTCGATGGGTCTATACTCATCATTGGAGAAATATGAGAATCAGTAGGGATGTCGTATTCTTCATCAACAACATTTGAAGCACCGGCACCTATGTTTTTTTTATCAACAACTGGAAAAACATTAAATGGCTTAAACGGTGCATTATAGAAGAATAACAAGTAAGGACCGACACGAGCATCAGTCTTATTCTCTTCTAGCCTGTGCACATAATAAGATTCCACTATTTGCTTCGTTGTCTTGTTGTAAGCTCAGTAAGCAGTGCGACCAACATATCCAATAAAATATCAATCATCAGCTTTAGCTCCAAACTTTAGAGTCGTTTCAAGATTTAGTAGAGTACACGGACATCCAAAAGCTCGAAAGTGTGAAACAGTAGTCTTGTGACCAGAAAAAATTTCATAGGGAGTCTTCATCTGTGATTTGTTGATCAACAATCGATTTTGAACATAACAGGTTGTGTTGACCGCTTCAGCCCAGAAGAACAGAGGTTTCTTTGTATCACACAGCATAGTCCTTGCAACCTCGATAAGAGTTCTGTTCCTTCTCTCAGTAACTCCATTTTATTGTCGTGTGCGAGCTGAGTTGTACTGTCTAAGTACTCCTTTTTCGGCACAAAAATAATTCAACGTTGAGTTTTTGAATTTTGTGATGTTGTCATAGCATATTCCCTTTAGCTTTAGATTGATTTGGTTCTCCATGAGCACCACAAAGTGTTTTATCAATTCTGCGGTACCACACTTATTTTACAAGAAAAACACCCAAGTAAAACGTGAGTAGTCATCAGCAATAACCAGACAATAAGAGCTGCGAGAAAGACTCAATAAATGAACCGGACCAAACAAATTCATATGCAGCCTTTGGAACACTAAGGAAATGGTATTAACCAGTTTTGGCTTATGAGACTTGCGATTATGTTTACATAAAGCAAAAGTTACACATTTCTCAATTGTTACAAAATCCTTGACAGGCAAACCACGCACCAAGTCGTTTTTAGTAAAATGATTTAATTTTTTAATATTTGCATGACCAAGCCGACGATGACAAAGCATGGCATTATGTTCTGACACTTTTAAAAATAGACAAGTGATTTCATCAGGAACATTTTTGTTCATGTCGATCACGCAAGCGTTATCTTTTCTTGGTGATCGAACAAGAACCCAATCATCTGGTATGATGATACCAGGTTTTAAAATTAAACACTCTTTGTTAGTGAAATGTATTGCAAAAAAGACTTTATTACAAATTTGCGAGACACTGAGCAGACTGTGTTTAAATTCTGGAACAAAGTTAACATTCTCAAATTTAAGAACACCATTACTTACAGTACCCTTCTCTCATCTCGCAAAGGAAACAACTCACCATTAAAAATTTGAATGTTATGTAATTGGGAGATATCTCCTGTCATGTGCCTGGAACAACCACTATCAACATACCAAGGTCTGATAATATTCCTCCATAGCTATTCCTGCACGATGTGCGAGATCAATTAGTTTTTGGTACCCAGTCCATAGTAGTGCTGGGTAGGCCTGATTTATCTTAGTGTGTCACAGGTTTCCATGACATGTCTTCCTGGTTATCCAAGATTTAGCAGGAAGTTTTTGATAGCTTTTTCACTGGAGACTTAGGCAACCACTTATATTTGGGTTTTAAAACTTTGTTATTGATATAAACGGCTGATTTTGTTTCCAGTTTGTGAGTGGAAAATATATTCGACTTTGACTTCCGAATTGGTTTCCGTCCAGAGGCCGACTTGGTTCTCAGGACCAAAATCGAGTTTCCATCACGCTTCTGAAACATATTAGGCTTGGTCTGATGAGAGCTTAACCTGTCAGTCTTGTTTCTTTTCCAATCACCGTCAGAGGGATGTGCCTCATAATACCTTGATTTATTAGATGTATACATATAGAAGGTATTTCGAGGCATATTCCTATGATGATATCCATAATATGGTACATAAGGACAGTGTGGACAATTTCTAGCAATATGACCAGGAATACCACAGTTAAAACATGTTTTATGTTTAACGTATGATTCATTGTGATATACTCATGGTCTTGATATGTTGTGTGAGACAGTTTGTCTTGCTTCGGACCTGAAACTTGATTTTTCTCTTGATTTATCACAATTGTGAACATGTGAGCTTCCTTCTTTAACAAACTTAGGTGATAATTGAACATGAAAACTTTTATTTTTGTCAAATTTGTTTGAAAACACACCACTATATTTAAAAGTTTTAGAAGAATCAATCACACAATTGTCATTGCTCTTAAAAACAGAGCCCACATAAACATTTGAAGTCAAAGAATCCAAAACAGGCAAATTTAGATGAACATTAGAACTAATTTCTTTATTGTTCAAAACAGGTAAATCATCATCCTCATCAGTCCAATCCTCAACAATTACTTCATCTGCACGTGACGTAAACACATTAGTATCATTCACCCTTGTGGTAGATTCAGTAGCTTTTACTGAACCAAGAGCACCCTTGCCATTTTTAGTTGGTTTACCATACTGCATAAACTTTTCCATTTCTTCCTCTTCTTTGGTAAAAGGAAGTCCAATGTAGTTTTCATTATATGGAGGGGGAACCACACTGTAGCCAATACCATCACCTTTTTTTTCTTTCCATTTTAATTGTTTTTCAATCATAGACTCAACAACAACACTAGAGACATTGAATATCTTAAAATGGAATTCAGCATTTTCAAATTTATTAGTTAATTTAGCAATCTCCAACATAAAAGCTTCTAATTCGGTGGTTAATTCAGCAATTTTCTATTTGGCATCTAAGTGGTGACAACATTTTATGCTAAAGTCAGATTGAAGTTTAGAGAAGTCCTTTTGTTGTGCCTCTAGATTTTCTTTTAAATACTTTTCGAACTTTTTAAGAGTGAAGTTCTCATGTTTTATTCCCTCCATTTCTCTAATCAAGTTACTATTGTGAGATTTATATAAATCTACCTTATAAACACAAGATTAAGAACATAATTCAGAACTTACCTTGGATGAGCTGGAAGAAGTGAAAGCCAAAATGCAAATTGAAGATCCTTAACTTGTTCCTCAACATCGTTTTCTTCTTCAGTAACATCAATCCGGGAAAAGTTGGCAGTCTGATTGTTGATGTTGAGAGTTGCCATTTGATCATTCCATGAAAACTGTTGAGCTACCAATCCCCGTTCACTCTCATTTGAACCAGCTGTATTCTTCCTCTTGCATTGCTCACCGGAACTAATGACCTCTTTATGTTTACCTCCTTAGTTGGGTTCGTTCATTCACGAGCGAAATGACCCGGCTCATGACAATTGTAGCACCTCAGAGTATCCTTGTTAAATCCCACCTTCTGATTGGCTGGAACATTCCAGTTATTTCTACCTGTTCTTTTGGTAAACTTTTTCGCTCTAAACACCGCCATGGCTATTTGCCAGGAGATATCCATTTCCTCCACATCATCAAGATGTATTTAATCTAGCTCAACCGCGAAAACTGGTTGAACCATATCTCTAGAAAGAAAAGCGTTATAGCAATTCATGAAACCTGCCATCACGGCAATGTTTTCTTAAGTCTCTTTTGAGATAGTCGGAATTTGATTGGAAGACTGACTGTAAGATGCAGTACTTGGCTGGGGCTTAGTAGCATAAGCAGGTTGTTAAACAGGCTATGGAAAGAAAATGGGAGTTAGATGTGGTAGTGGCTGAGTGAATTGACCTTAAGCAGACTTAAACATTGAGAAGCTATTTTGTGATTGTTGTGGCTGAGCATACTGACCCTGAGAGAATTTAAACATAGAGAAGTTGTCTTGTGAGATGAGAGCAACATTAGAAGCAACATTGTAGCCGACAGCATTGTAAGAATTGGCATGATTTATCGCACGCTGCTTATCATCCATGTCGCATGATTCAATGATTGCCATTACTTCTAACAAGGTTAGCCTGGCTAGATCCTTAGTCTTCTTAATCACTGCAACATTCATGTCCTAACTTTGTGGCAAGGGGTTGACCAACTTATTATTTGTCTCAACTGAGGTCATGTTTATGTTAGCGGATTTCATTTCAGGGACTAGGGATATAAATCTCTGCAACTGTGTTTCCAAAGACTCTCCCAGAACACGATTAAACATGTTCATATTTTGCCGTAATAGATCTTGTCAGCTTCTTCTCATGTCCTCATTTCCCTTATACACTTCAATAAGGGCATCCCATAAAGCCTTAGCAGACTGTAACTCTCAAAATACCAAAGCGATTTAAGGTGAAATTGCCATCGTTAAAGTAGCAAGAGCATTTTCATCTTCTTCAATCTTCACAAAATATGCGTCAACATACAGTTCGACAGGCTTCACCGCCACCTCATCAGAATTTTCTCGTTGATAAGTAATAACTTGAGGACCCCGTACAATGCTCCTCCAAATCTTCGCATCTTTCATTTTCATATATTTTTCAATTCTGAACTTTCGCTCGGCAAACCCCTCATGAGACAGTAAACGGGGTACACGAGTAGCAGTTCCCAAGATAATGTCCAATTCTTGATGTAGAGCAGCATTTGATGAAGTATTAGTTAATTGGTCCATTTTTAATCAAAAGTTCAAGATAATGGACCAAGATATTAGTCCAAGAAAAAATCCAAAGATCTGACCCAACAAAACAAGCCCGATTACACTAAGGCCCAAGCCTACTGTCCAATGATACAGTAGTAGCTGAGAACCACTTACTTTGACCGAGAACCCAGATTGTGGACCGAGAACCCGAGAATTTAACCGAGATCTCAAAAGATTAAACGAGAACCCGAGAAATTGATCGAGAACCAGTGAAATCCACCGAGAACTTAGGATGTTGGCCAAAAACACTTAAATGGTCCTAAGAAAAATCAAAAGATTCCGAAAATGATCAGTTGATACCCGAAAACTCTCAATAGTGCCCGAAAACGATCAAGAATCAGCCGAGAACCCTTTTTCTAGATTTGACTGAGTAGTTTTGGCAACAAACTAAGTCCCGAAATATGTGGGATTTTAATTTTGACCAAAATTAACTCAATCTCTATCCCTAGATATATCCTTCCACCTTCGATGACTATGTCACCGGAAAATAAAACACCACGGTCACACTTAAGAACAAATCTTGAATCCTTGATATCACAACAGAGCCTAGAAAAGGTCAATAGGCTTTGATACCAATAGTAAGTCCTTAGACGGATCTTTCAATATGATATCAACCAAATCCCATTGTTAGGCGGAATCTAACAATATGACGATTCAAGAATAATAATAATGAACACAATAAGAATGCTTCAAAACACATGTTTATTCAACGTCGGTGCTTAAGCACTATTGATTATAAACTGACTTCTTGTCTCCCTATCTATCATCTACATCCAACCCTCTACAAAACACGAATTCTCCTAATGACCTAGATACATTGTTTATATATTAACTACATAAAGCCCAAAGCTACCAAAAGCCCACCGGGATCCATGTGGATCTCGGTTTACAATGCAATCCCAATAACTATACGTAACCATTAAGTGTGTCCCAACACGTGCTGGTTTCGCAAAATAATATTTGTTTATTATCTAATATTTATTATCGATTAATTTATAATTTATTTAAACCATAAAAAGATAATCATCCCTTGATCCTATTCTCTAATTACAATGTCGGTGTGAGTCGTATAACACGTAATAACGATTTGAAAGGATCAATTCCAAATATACTTCAAAGATTAAGGCTCAAGAAACATTATGGGTATACGGTTTTTGTAATGGTTTATTGAGTTTGGATAATAAAAATTAGAAGTTGCAAATTTAGTCCTTGAAGTATAGAGGTGGGAACAAAGGGGGATTAATGTTTAGTTTAGGGTAAACAAATGTATATCTTTCAAAGTTAATATGTATAAATGATAAATAATAAGTCATTAAAAATAAAATAATAATTATTCGATAAACGCGATAATTTCATTGAAAGAATTTCCCGAACATAATGACGGGTCGGGTATTGACAAATTATTAAATGAAAAGATCTGAGTTGTTACAACAACAATATTGTAAACGGACTTAGGAGACAATAATTTAGTGGTTACTAGTTTGAGCTCCCCATGTTACATGGTTTTATATTGGTGTTTATTTTTAACCGTTTTGCAATTTTATATTTTTTTAACACAGTTTTGTTTTGATTTAATATGCATATATAAGTTTGTTATGCTCATGTTGATTTTTTTAAACAAACAAATAGGAACACATATATTTTTCTTATGAAAAAGGAGCGATTGACATAGGTGACGATGGTGGTTGATGTGTGAAAGCGATGGTCGACAATGATGGGTGGTAATAAGAAGCTAACCGGCGATGGTCGACTTGCGAAAATTATTGTTAGGTGTTGTGATACCCGCGACTTGCGAACATTATTGTTTGATGATTAAGGGGCTATTTCACAAATAAATGAGATGTTAATCCGTTTATGGGCAATCCGGGTTTGATGAGACCCATGACCCACAAAAATTATTGTTTGATTATGAAATGGTTTCACAAAAAAAAATGAGAACTTGTAACCCATTTAACGACTATCCGGGTTTGGTGTGACCCATATACCCGCGAATTCGGGTATAACATATGGGAAACCTCGAATCACAAATCAAGCAATCTGATAACTTGCTAGGAGGTTTGGGGATCAACCAGAGAGTGAAATATGAGAATTTTTTTTTTTTTTTGACATTTATATGGATATAGATAGATTGTAGTTAAATAAGTTAAAAGTACTTGCACAAAAGTATGAGTAACATAACATAAAAACTCAACAAAACAAATGGAAAAATGCTTTATAATGTGCAACGTCGTCCTATAAATTTTGCTACACTGACCAAGTAATTATACGCAAGTTTCAGACTATATGAACGAGCAGATCGTAATTTGCTTCACAATGACTTGATTTTTATTCCAATGATATGAAAAGACCTTTCGATATATATCTACTTGTTTGTCTAACATTGGATCAAAAAACAATTATGTGTCAATGGAATGCAGAGTTTCTTTAAATATGACACTTCCTGGTAATAAACATTGTTTAGTTGCAGTTGTATAAGTATGTCATTGAACAATCATGTAGTGAATTCAAACCTCAAATGTGTAAACGCATGTGAGAAGTTTCAAGATTCAGTGGTGTTTCTCTGCTCTATCCAAGAAAATTTGAAAATGCTGCGATGCCAAGACAAAGATGGAGTAAAAGTTTAGTTTGAACTTATTTGGACTTATTCAATAAAGAAACAATTGATTTTTCTTGTCATATATATGTAAGTCTCTGCGGAAGAAGGTATTTAATCAACGAGCAGGACTGTCTTTTCCCCATTTTCTTATTAGAATATTTTAGCATTTCTCAATGCAAGATTTGGTACTCTCCATTAAATTATTGTATATGTAAGAATTTGTGCTACGGCGATCGAATTCATATGAAACCTACCATATAACTATTTCCACGTACATATTATAACCTGTGTATGCATGTAGATGCGTAAATATTAAAGGTCAATTGGTCTAATGGTACTAGCCCCATGGTTTTTTTAGGTACAGTCATGAGTTTGAATCCCAAGGAATTTGCTCCAGGTTGAGTAGGGGGTTTTCTAGTTCTGGGTTTTCTCTTTGTTGGGTGCGTCCGATCATCATATTCTATTCTTTGAACCGAAGGATGATCTATTTGCTAGGGTTACCCAAGTGTCGAGTTAAAAAAACTTAGATGCGTAGATGTAAGGCTTATGTGTGTTTATGTAAATGAATAGATATACATACCCACTGGTGGAATATAATATAGATGGCGGAATTATTTAACTTACATGATTTATATATATATATATAGAGAGAGAGAGAGAAATAGAGAGAGAGACAGAGAGAGAGAGAGAGAGAGAGAGCATCTTTGAAAAAGATCTATCCACCTAGGGTTTCAAAGTGGTTGATGGTATGTTTGTCTAAAGTCTTATGAATGCATTTAATGATCCCTAGAACTTGATGGTTCTTTCTTAAAATGGAAAGATGTGATTATGAAATTAGGGAGGAAGCCTAATCATCTGTGTTCAATGATATTAGGGTTACTTGTTTGAAAAATGATTTCAACATATAAAGCAATATTTTACAAACAAAAGGAGATCAAAGAAAGATCAAGTAGTTAAGCATGGAGAGCAGTGAAGAAACTAAGTGCTCCAAGACAAGTTTAGATTCGTACCCGAATACGGAAGGAGAAGAAGACAACGAGTCAAAAGATGTAATGGAGTTGAAAGATGGAGGGAGTTCTAGCAATAGTACGGTAGAAGAGAGCGATAAGAAGCCATCTGTTCGACCTTATGTCCGATCTAAGATGCCTAGACTCCGGTGGACGAATGATCTGCACCTTAGATTTGTTCAGGCGGTTGAAAGGCTTGGTGGACAAGATAGTAAGTGATCAATAATGCATCTTTCTTTCTGTTGTTTGTTATTGAGCTTCTATACCATAACATCTTAATTTTCTTGATAATTATTATTTCATTTTGTCCAGAAGCAACTCCAAAATTGGTTCTTCAACTGATGAATGTCAAAGGGCTTCACATAGCTCATGTCAAAAGTCATTTACAGGTTCATCTAGTGCTAATAAACAAATTATATAGATCTGTAGTATAAACAAAAGCTTATAATGATTTCTCTTCTGGTGTTTATTTTCATCAGATGTATAGAAGCAAGAAATTCGATGACCCAAGCCAAGGTATGGTGATTGATGATTGTTTTGTTCGTATCTATCCTCTTTCCGGTAATCGAATTCATGTAATTTTTCTATATTGCTGTCGCAGATCCAAGGATTCAGAGTGGAGATCCGAATATTTATAACCTGAGTCAACTACAGATGCTTCAATGTTACAACCGAACATGTGATTCAACCTTAAGGTAAAACATATTTGAACTTGCTACAAGGAAAAAAAAGGACTATAATTGCTTAAACATATGTTTTCAATGCCTTTTATTTTTGTAGTATCATTACTACACCTCTAGATCTCAATATGTTCTTGTGTTTCATTTTTTGAAAGTTGAATAATCATCTGGTTTTACCTTTTAAAGATATGAAGATGCATCACTCTACAGTCATGATTGGATGCATAACGCTTTTCAGGAGCATAGTTCAACTGGAAAGACAAAACCAAGATTTTATAACATGGCTGCAGATAGAATTTTGGCATTAAATCACTTGGGGGATACAAGTGCTAGTCTCCATACTAATCATAGGCTAACAGGTGAACAAATTCCATGTCGAATCCAGGATGTTCATGATAGTTTTAGGTCTAGAATGATTGAGAATAAGGAGATGTTGCAAGAGCTATACTCCCAGCTTCCAAACCGCACCTTAAATTTCAATTTGTTCAATGTTCAAGAACATCAACGAACCCTCATCAATTTGGAATGTACTAGTATTGGGAAGGAAAGTATGGATTTGCAAAGTACAAGTCTGGGGAAGGATAATATCAATTTGGAAAGCACAAGTCTTGGGAAGGATAAAGGAACAAAGAGGAAGGCTTCTGTACTGGACCTTGATTTGAATCTATCTCTTGAGGTCCATTCTGGATACACTGAAAGCGGAAAAAGTTTGGAAAGAGATGATGGTGAAGGACAAGAAGGTAACTTGTCATTGTCATTGTATTCACCCTCCCTCTCAAGGATCAGAAACAAGTTAATAAGAGAAGATGATCATGGTAATGATCAAAAAGTAAAAAGGGCAAGAACTCTGGATCTGACTATATGAATGAGACAAAATTCTAAGTGAGATCTTGAGGTACTTGTTCTAGATTATGAACTTGTAATTTCTTTTCTTTCCTTTTGTTCTATCATCTAATTTCTGAAGTTGAAAGAAAACCATATGTCTATTAATCTTGTTTTATTGTTTGTCATACTCTGATATCTTGTTGTTTGCTACCATAGTTACATCTCTGCCTTTGGACCTTAATTTGTAAGCATTTTAGATTCCCACATATATACAAAAGATAAGTTAATTACCTCCTACGAATTTTCTTTTTTTTCTGTTGCAAACAAACAATCAATATGTAAAGGGAAAAGCAATCCAACTAAAAAGTTTTATTTTGGCATTTAAATATCTGTATCCAAAATCAAACAAACTGCAAGTGTCTTTGCTGAAGAACAATAGATTCTTTTTTTCTATTTTGAATGAACAAGTATGTGCTTTACATCTATTTTTAACGATATAACTAGTATACTTGCTAGAAGAAGCTATCTTTCTACATCTACTAGAAGTACAAATGAAGGAAATTAAACACACTAAAAAAAGTAGAGTATTTTCCTTGTGCCAAGATGCATGTGTTTATGAATTTTAATAGTTGTCCTTGCCAACTGTTAAGGATTAAGTATTCTTCCAATGTACTTTGTCACTTTTATCACGCAAGTAAAACATGCATTTTAGGACAATATTAAAACTACCACGGTTACGAAGACATAATTTTGATGCAATCATATTACATGACACATTATATTACAAACTTTTCAAAAACCCTCACTTTCTTGGTTTGGCAAACTTCTCCTTCAATGGACGAGGCGTTATGGGTGCTCCTAAGATTACTTCCGAAATATCATGGTTGTTACAAAGAAACAGTGTCCTATGTCATTTAAAATTTTATTATATTTGAAGAGGCATATCTTGTATTTTGTAGTAGTGTAATCATACCTTTTCTTCTTCAAAATGGTGTACTTTAGCTCTCTTCAACTAGTTATAATTGTTTTGGTTTTCCAAAACAAAACTATATCCTTTTGTTCTCTCTCCTTGAAATATCAAGAAGCCATGATTGTTTATGGATCTTTAATTATTTATGTTGTATTTTAGAACACATATGCTACAAATTTAACTAATGCAAAAGAGAGTGTGGTTTACCTCACTTCCTTACGCTATAGGAAATATTTGTATTCTCTCTAAATAAGTGTGTTAGTTTAATAGCATCCATAGGTAACAGAGATATTCCAACATATTGCATGAATTTCATAAAACAACTACATCAACCCCTCCCATGTGATTATGTGAGAAAGATTCCATTTATTTCTCCACTTAAAACATAAAATATAATCACTAAAATAAGAGTTTGTGTGGTGATACAAAAAATTTTTTAACAGCTAGATTTTATTTTCTACCTTTTTACCATTTTTAAGGCTTGAACCCTTTTTACCTTTTATGAGGCTCGAACTTTCGTTTTTTTCAGGTAATACCAATATCTTTACCATCATATCATAAGGGGTGGGGCTCCAGTGTGATATATGAATCTATGTTTTTTTATCAAGCTTAAATCATATATGAGTAATTAAAGATGAACTTGGGCGGCAACTTCAGTCAAACCGATTAACAATGGTTTTACTACATAATTGGCTTTAATCCAATAAAATAATAACTCAAAATAAGGTCATAAACCCCATCAAGTGGCAAATTCAATATAAAATACAAAACCACTAACAAACAATAACTTGATAACTCCCAGAGGTTTAGTAACCTAGAAAAATAATATCTTGATAACTCCCATCGGTTTAGTAACCTAGAAAACTCACTCAAAATGTTGGTTACAATTCTAAACCATGACTTAGTTTATATAAATTAACCTAGAATCATTAGACTCAAATACAAATTGCTAGTTTATAGGACCAAAGCGACTTGTTGCAGTCTAACCTGGATACAACCAACTTGTGGCCCAATTATTCCTTTAATCGGATATTAGCCAACACTCACCTCTATTTTTTTGACTTGTTGGGTCTAAATATTGAGAATGGCATTATCAATTAATTTGGTAAATTCTAACTGTGTAGCTTTAGCAACACTTCTTGTGACACTAGTAGTATTGTCGAAGGTACTAGTGACACTTCTAGATAT
This sequence comes from Bidens hawaiensis, assembly GCF_021521415.1. NCBI lineage: Eukaryota > Viridiplantae > Streptophyta > Magnoliopsida > Asterales > Asteraceae > Bidens > Bidens hawaiensis. The sequence goes on along the minus strand of NW_027494223.1, from coordinate 73,054 downwards.
ACTAGAAGTGTCGCCTCAACACATGGTGACAATTCATTGTTAATGGTGACGTTGGAGTGTCGCGGAGATGCATGCCGACACTTTTGAGGGTCGCGGAGATACTTGAGAAACTAACGGATTTTTCACTAAGGTGTGGCTTGACTTTGAGAACAAGGCTCAAGGGGCTATAAGTAGAGCACTAGGCTTTCGTTTGTATTGTTGGTCATTGTGCGAGCTACTACCCCGGGGAGCTCACTATGGGTAAAAACAAAGTTGTGTAATTTGTGTGTTGAGTATAATGATATCATAGCTTTCGATCTATTATTTGTCTATCTTCTTTTGTTTAATTCATTGATTGTTTGTTTGGCTCGAAACCACCTGTCTCTAGCATTATTATCTAAAACAAGTTTGAAATCATGATATTAGGGAATATCAATTGGTATTAGAGATTCAGTTGTTAATTTTGAGTTGTTTTGATGAAATCTTCATTATTATCATGTAAGAGAAAACGAGCTTAGATGTGGAGTTTTTAAGTGATTTTATTCTTATATTGACACTTTCAGCGACACTACATATTCCTATAGACACACTTCATATTCTTACAATGACAGTTCCTGCAATACTTCTAGCTACTTCCAACAATACTTCCAACTAACAAAAGTTAACGACAATTATGTGTTTTCTAACGACACTATTTGTTTTCTGTTGACACTTTATAGCACACTTGAAGTTTCCTTGTGTTCTACCCAGTGTTGCCGACAACACTTCCATTTTTTTTTGGTGATACATGTGTCTTGGAAACACTAATTTCTAAACTAAAGTTCAAGAGACACTATTGGCGACACTTGTGGTGTCAGCTAAATATTTGACAACGCTAAGAGTGTCGCCTATTATTGTTTTCGCGACACTTGTGGTGTCAGCTAAATATTTGACAACGCTAAGAGTGTCGCCTATTATTGTTTTCGCGACACTTGTGGCAACGCTACTTCAAAAAAATAGTAGTTTGGGAGAAATTTTATTGGTTGAATATTTTGAAGGACATCACAAAGATAAGAGAGAGATTTGTCAAAAAGTTTGAAAAAACATTTTTTAAGGTTTTTTGTCTTCGACAATGGTGAATCTAGGGCTACTTAATGCATTCTGAGATGGTTTTTTTTTTTTTTTTTTGTTATTTTTTGAGGAGCTGAGGATCAGGTTGTTGTACAAGGGAGGCTCATCTGAATACAGGATGATCAGAATCACGTGGCTTGATATTAGTCAATTAGGTTTAATTCTCATCTTATGTTGTAAAGGTGAGTTTCAAAATAAAGAAGAAACAAAATGCCTAATGTTGAATCACTTGAGCCTATTGACAGTATGATTCTAATAGGAGACTGGTGGGTCTAAATATTGAGATTTTTAATATCAATTAATCGATCTAGTCATTCCTGGTAGTGTAGTGCGCTGTTGGGGACAATTCTTGTGAGACTAGTGATGTTGTCGAAGGTACAAACAACACTAGCGGGGACCAGGGCCGGCCCTAGAGTAATGCCGGGTGAAGCTAGGGCTTGAGGATTCCGAAAAATAAGGGCCCCGTTTAAAAAGTTTAATATTTCTTTTTTTTTTAAAAAAAATCATATTTATATAATATAAGTAGAATAGAAGCAAATATACAAATTGCCCCGGTGGCTATCTGATTTAGTTTGAGGCCTCCGTCTTTTTTATGTTTCCAACCCAGGTTCAATTCTCTTATCAATTACTTTGTATTTATTTTAGTTATTTTCTCCTAGTGTATATTCACAGTTTCTAATTTTTTCCCCATCCGAATATCACTTTTTCAATCTCACTATTTTCACTATTGGGAAAGATAAAACAAAGTTGGGTAGTTTACATACAAATTGATTTATTAGATTTTAATAATTCCTATTAACTGGTATTGACCAATAATAATCTCAAGCCGGTTTATTACCACGGGAGGCCCAAATCTTAAAACCTTGGTCCCCAGTTAAAAATTACATAATAACGGTATATTTTTGAATTTCAAACTAACGATTTAGGACTTTTGATCGGAAGGAGGATACGAGTCGATTGATGCAAAACTTAATTTGGAGTGCTGCGGAGTTGCATTGCAACGTTCCGAGCGTCGCAGAGAATTCCAGCGAACCTATCAGGTTCTACACCAAGGGGCGGCTTAGCTTGGAGAACAGCTAGAAAGGCTATAAATAGAGCACTATGATTTCATTTGTACTCTTGGTTGTTGTATGAGCCACCACCACATGGGAGCTCAGCCGGTCTAGAAAGAAAGTTATGTAATTTTTATTTGAAATCAATGATATCGTAGCTTTCGATTTTTTTTTATCTTCTTTTGTTTGATCGATTATTTGGCTCACAACCATCCATCTTTATCATTCTATCTAAGGTTGAATAGTCGTTAAGTGGACATTAGGCAATCGACTATGGAGTTGGGAGTAGAGTACTCAGACATGGTAAATTTAGAGAAAATTAGTTTTTGGATATAAGATATATGTTAAAATCAGCATAATTCACGTCAAAAGGTACCCTAGTCGACTTTTGACTGCCTGGACGACTTTTGACCGACTTATGGCCGATTTTTGACCGACTATTAACAATCTTTTAGTGAACCAAAGCCCAACGTTCGAATTTTGACCACGTAGCCCTAATTTTAACCGACTTTGACAGCCTCCGACTAATCTAGGCCGACATGAAGAAAGTCTCCAAGGTTGGCGTACGAGGACCGACTAGTAGGCAGTCGGCCTTGGAATCTAACTTTTACAACACTGATTCTATCAAAACCAAGTTTGAAATCAATATATATGGGAATATCATGACTCAAAAGAGGTATTTCTTCAACGTAAAGTAGACCAACTGATGTGTCGGTGAAATAATGTGCTTTAAGTATTAAATATTGTGCATTTTAATTGGTTATATCTATCAAACACGAGTACTTCGATTGGTTTTATGTTTGCAGGTGCTCAGAGCTTAAAATAACTAATTTGAAGTGTTAAGTATGGTGAGGAGTTGAGTGACGGCTCAAAGAAAGAAACCAGAAGAGTTTAAAAGTGATTCACGCACATTTAAAAGTAAAACGGGCATATCCGGGGCCATAAAATGAGTTATGGACCCACAATATATGAATTTTGGGTTTCTCGGCGAGACAATTATAGAAATAGAAGAAAAAAATACCATAAGGTAGAGACCTCAGGTTGTAGCCAACGGAGCCACCATAAGCTACGATTCCCAGGCCGTAGCTTACAGTTGTGGCTGACGGGAAAGTCATTTTTTATTAGTTTTCTTCCATATGTAAGCTGGGTTAAACCCTAGAATGACTATCCTTCATACCCTATCATACTTAGATGATTTCGGGGTCATTCTCCATCATCCTAACACCCTTTAATCGCCATAACCATCCATATTTTCATCCGTTCACACCATAATCAAGCTATTCAAGATGAAGATGCAAGGCTAAAGCTTTCGTGACAATCTCTGGGCATATGGTAGTGTTGTATTTGGGATTTTCGGTATTTTGAATCTTAACTTTGGATTTGGTTAATCATTATGTTAGGATTCTAGATCTCATAAACTAATTAACACAATTCACAGTCAATGAAACAATAAACAATTGATCTAAGCGTTTGTAACGATTAGTATCACTCTAATTGAAATAATATTTGAATTACAAATTCAATTAGTATATGAACTTAAACAAATTAATCAACAAAATTCACTAAAGCTAAATTACAGGTTTCATATAATGGTAATCGAATGATTACAATATATTGTTCCCCCCCTCAACCTTAGCTCATCATTCACACTGATTTTCTAGTACAAAAGTACACTAATCAGGTGAGCATTGTGACGTGAAAAGTGTTAATGAAGAAGAGACTCTCTTCTTCATTATATACAAGAGTTACACTACTTATTAGCAAAAAGGTGAAAGTGACATCTAATAAAAACAGTTACAAATTATTGATGAATAAATTACATACAATTGACTAAAAAGAGCCCTATGTTAACTACTAATATTTGCTCTATGTTAACTACTAATATTTGCTAAAGAACTGATGTTTGATGACTTGATCCATCAATTTTTAGCCTTCAGTTGTTTGGATATTCACTTGATAAGTCAACTGTTTTGTCTTTAGTTCTTTCTTATTAGCAGTTTGCAAAATCAGTTGTTTAGAGCAATAGTTTAACAAAACTTTATAAAGGAGAACAACTAATGTTTGGATCATCAGTTGTTCGGTATTTGGTCATCAGTTCTTTGCAAGGTTCTACGATAACCCCCCGAACTGATGATCTCAAAACCATATATTCTTTTGTTCCATTATCTTATCTTGAAATTCTACTTTGGTCTAAGTCTTGGATGAACATTAAAAACTCAATATCCAAACTATCATCCTCTCCCATCTCCAATGGAAGGTCTAACAAACTTTTCAACAACTCTTCTTCTAGCATAGGTACATATTGAAGATCAACCATTTGTGAATTACCATAATCAAATTCCAAGGTTGCAAAGAGCTTTTTTTTTACTTTACTTAGGACTTGAGTAGATTTGGTTAGCAGTAAAAACAATGGCCAATGTTGATAAAAAAGATGAAGAAGGTAACAAATTAATATCATATTCAAATCCCATTTTGGCATCTCTGTGAATGTTCTTCATGGCTTGAAGTTCTTCTTCCTCAGCCAGTTATCGTTTTTTGGAATGTAGGGTTGTCTTCATTGCATTGATTCCTTAATGTGGAAAGCTTTGAATTAAAGTAATTGTTTGAGCAGTTCTATGCCTTTTGGGGAGCTTGATTGTTGATAGAGCTTTAGGTGCAGGGAACTTACTTGAGAGTAGTAAGAAACTTCAAACCGTAATCCCACAAATGTTACTGAATCCAAAGAACCTGTGAATAGTAACTCGAGGTTGCCACATACTATGCATCTGCGGTTGAAGTGGAGACCGTTGTCTGCTTTCTACGCTGCCAGGAAATAAGCCAGCTTCATAGAAATTGACAACCCGCCATAGTTGACTTGAATTTGATCTTCAATCCTCCATAGACGGAATCGGAAAACGTAGTAAGATCAAGGCGATCATCCTTGGGATACCATAACTCGATGTCAAGATTACCCCAGATGAGTCAATAGGGGACTCGATTGGTAACTGACACATAAACAAACAGCAAACATGATATCAGGATGAGAAGCCGTTAGATACATTAGAGAACCTATCATAGCTCGATATAGGGTAGGATCAACGGTATCCTCCAATTCGTCCGATGAAAATTGTGACCCACGGGTAAAGGCGTCGAAGGGACTTTTCCGGCAGGCTTAAGACGTCGTTCACATATTTCGTCTGATGTATGAAAATTCCAGCGTCAGATTGATGAACCAGCAACCCTAAGAAGAAATTCATTTTTCCCATCGAGCTCATCTCAAATTTTGTCTGCATTGACTTCTCAAAATTCTTACACAACTTGTTGTTCGTAGAACAAATATGATGCCCAACATATATCTGGACGAGGCACAAATCTTCTCCGACATTCTTGTAGAAAAGGGTGCAATCCACAGTCCATCGTTTGATACCACTATCCATAAGATGGTCAGAAAGTGTACCATACCAAGCTCTCGGGGGCTTGGTGGAGGCTATAAAGCGCCTTGTTTAATCGATAAACACGGTTAGGATAGTCCGGATCCTCAAAACCAGGAGGTTGTTTCACGAGCACCTCTTCATGAAGTTCCTCGTTGAGAAACGCACTTTTGGCGACCATTTGATAAACTTTATTATTCTTAAAAGCTGCATAGGCCAAATATATGTGTATAGCCTCCAATCTAGCAACAAGAGCTTATACTTTTGTGAACTCCTTGCTGGTGAAATCCTTGCACAACCAAACATGCTTTATTTCTGAAGATGACCCCATGATCATCCTTCTTAAATTTAAATACCTATTTGGTCGGAATAAGCTTCTTAACTCTATCATGCTTATCAATAAGATCCCAAAAATCCAGTCGACTAAACTGTTGCAACTCTTCATGCAAAGCTTCTACCCAAGACGAATCTTCAAGCGCCATTCAAACACTCGTTGGTTCCATATAAGAAAAAAAGCATGTGTAATTTACGAGATTCATGATACATAAAGAATGCATATCGGCATACACACACAATATATTAGAATCATTTATTTGCACTAGCAATCTGATGACGTGTCTGAACACCAGCATCAAGATCACCAATGATGTTGTCCTGAGGATGATACATGTGAATCCGAAGTGTCGGATTCTCAAGCATAACAACAATATCTGTTAAATTAGTGAGATTCTTTTCAGCTTCATGAGATGATTCACCAACCTCATGAATTTCAGGAAACGATACTGAAGAAGAATCAACAAAATGACCATCATCCGATGAGATAGAAATAACATCAAACGTATCATGATAATCATCATGTGGAATATTCTCATAATTAGAAGTCGAAGCCCTTGGTGTAGAAAACAATTGATCTTCCCAATACGCACGCACGAATTCTTTATCAGGGAGATCCACTATGGGAGTAAACAAGTTAAATAAACTCTCATAGTCAGACATCCAATCAGGACCCTTGCCGGCAGGAGGTGTTGTGTAACTCTAGCAATCAACATGATTCATTCTTTAACACAACCCGAAGTGAAATTGAAGACATGTTTCTTAGGTGATGCATAGCCCATGAAATAACCTTCAATTGATTTTTCTTTGAATTTTCCTGAATCTCTTTTTAGCATCATGCAAGGACAACGAAAGGTTCCAAAAACATTAAATTAGGCATACAATTATTCAGAAACTCGTAACTCATCTTACCCAGCTTCTTAATCGTCAGAACATGATTAAGTGTGTTGCAAGTAATGTTCACCCCCTCATTCCAAAATTGGACAAGAAGCTTTCATCCACACCATTCTATTGAGGTACATATGGAGCACTATATTCACGATGGCTTCTCTTTAAATACAAAAGAAGTCCAATATAGTATTCTGGAACTCCGTACCATTATCACTCGGAATACGTCTCACCTTTTGTTTGTAAAGTGATTCAATATTTGTGATTATATTTTGAACAAAAACTGGTGTATGGTCTTTAGAACTCCAATAGTCATCAGTGATAACTAGACAGTACCAATCTTCAGCAATACTCCCTCGATTCACAGGACTAAAGAAATCCATATGAAGTCATTCCAGAGGAGTATCAATGGAATTAATTAAATTAGACGGGTGCGACTTCTTCTCTTTACCCATCTTGCATGCAACACGGTGATTGGTCAGCTTGAAGTTCTTTAGGGAAACCCCGTACACCAAATCCTTTTCCATCAGATAGTACATCTTTCTGACATGAATGTGACCCATACACCTATGCCACATAATATAGTCATTCTAAATTTCTTTTGAGACATAACACATTTCAACAAAAGTCTTAGTCGATACCTTAGTACTCATGTTAAGTACATAAATATTATTTGACCTAGGAGACCGCATAACAACCATGTCATCTTGAATGACATATCCTGGTTTGAGTATTATGTACTCCTTGTCAGTAAATACAGCGGTATACTTCTTAACATAGTTCTGAGACACACTCAGCAAATTATGATCCACCTCATCACAATAATTAACTTTCTCGAATGAAATGCTACCATTCGAAATATCTCCTTCCTTCGTAATCATTCCCCAGAGTGACCCGCGAACGCTACATAACCCCCTTAAATATTCTTGACATTAGTTACTAGGTCAATGTTGTCGGTAATATGACGAGAGTATCCACTATCCATAATCCAGTTTTCACCAGATATGTCTCGGAAAACTCTGCACAAAAAGATAAAATGATTAGTTCAAAAACATAGCCCAGGCCTTAGTTTTGGGCACCTCTTTGATTTTATTTGAAGAGTTAACTTTGATTGAATCCAAATGCGGTTTAGCTGCTTATGAATAAGTCACAGGCCCTTTCGACTTTCGTTTTAAGTATGCAGCTTGAACTACATTTGAGTTCTCATTTTTACCAATTGGTTCATTAGGAACAAATTTGGGTTTTAAATTAACATTGCTATCATCAACATGAATCAGCTTACGTGGATACACATTTGAAAACATGATGTGAGTCTCATCATCAAAATTCACGGGTCTTTTATGAATTTCTTCGATAAACGAATGAATATTCAGTGATGTCTTCATTCAACAATTTTGTACAAAGTGCCTTCGTTCACCACATAAGAAGCATGTTCACATCTCAATGAACACACGTTGTGATTTGACAGAAACTGGTGCAACAGAAGGCTGATGAGAAACACCAGAAGCATGCACTTTGATGAAGTCATCAAACATAACAAACTTCTTTTTTTCATATAAAAATCAAGGTTTGAACAATTAGAGAAACTTTGTAATGTGTCAGTTCCAGTTGAGTTAACAAATTGAACTTTTTTAATAGATTTAAACAACTGTCTAGCTTTAACCAATGGACCTGTTGTGTTTGATACTTTAGATTTAGAAAATGCTCGCTCAAGATCTTGTATCTTTGAGGTTTCATTGTTAAAGACACTTTCAACCAACTTCGGCTTGATCAAACTAAGTGGAATGTCTTTCTTAGTGAACTCCTTGCTAAGACCTTTTAACTTAAACACACGTCATGTGTTTACATTAGAAGGAGTTGGATTAATGAAATGCATCAAGTTCGCATCAGAAACTTTTGGTTTTTCTGACGTTTTGTCTCTTTTTCTTTAGATGTACTTGAACCGTACACAACCTTCTCAATAATGACTTTAATCCTCAATGATTACTTTCTCAACAAAGACTTTGTTGCTTTGAATATGTGGTTCTTGAGTTGAAGATTTAACAGTGAATTTTTCTTTGTCACTTTTCTTTGGTTTCTCCACATGAATGACTAGTTCGATTAAAACTTCTTCTTTTCCTGCAAATAGATTTTGGGAATAGTCATCATGAAATGGTGGAGGAACTTCAACAAAGCCTAAACTGTAACATCTCGAAATTTCTAAGAATAATATTTAATATATTATTTATTATGGTGGAAAAGTTTACTTGAGTTAGTAGAGAAATAATAAAATAATAAAGATGGAAGGATAAGTAGGCTAATTAGATGTGATTAATTATGGACCAAAAAGGAAAGATGGTCCTAAGGTCCATGGGCTTAAGGGAGTATAATACCCCTTAAAACCCTAATCCTTTCCATTTTCACACATCTCTACACTATAGCCTACACCATCAAAAACAAACACTTCTCCAATTCTCGTTTTTGAGAAAACCACCCACAAAGACACAAAGATTCCCGGAGATCTGACCGTCGGATCGGTCTCAAATTTTAACTGAGTTTTCATGGTATATATATTACGGTTTTCACCTATTAGATCTTCGATCATAGATAGGGAAGTTTGGTTTTTATCAGCAAAACCATAGCAGCTCAAAAGTGAAGATTCTGGTGACTGTTCAGCTGTTTCGGCGACTGTAGCGAAGGTGTACGGTGAAGGAGAGCTGATGGGTTTGTAAATCGGGACAAGACAATTCTGTTTCCGCTTGAATCACTCAAATCAGAGTTCGTTTGATACTGTTTTGGGCCTATCGAGTGATTTCAGACAAAAACCTCAAAGGTACGTTTTTGTTAAAAAGGCTTACTTTTCATGAACAGATTTACATGAAAATTGGTAGGATGGTAGATTGGTTCATGATTATTGATAAATTAATAAACTTGATAGTAAACGGTTTATTTGGTTCGTTTCGGGTAAAACGAGTAGCGTTCGGTTTGAGAAAAGAACGGGTAAACGAAGTCGGTTTTGCATGAAACTTAGTAGGATAGTAAATCTGACCTTATTATGTAATAAAGTTGCAAACTTGATGTTTAAAATGGACTTAACGAACTCATGGATATATACGGCTCATAAAGAAAACCTAGATCTAGCCTTTGAATGTTTTAAACCATAAAGGTCCAAGCTTTATGGTTGCTCGAGCTATGTTTTGACCGAGAACGGTTAGGGAAACTTTCAAGGGTTATATAATACCATAATAGGGTTAAAAGATGTTAAGGTCTTGAAATGAAATAATAATGATGATAATAGGGACCTGCGGCTACAATTCGTTCGATTACACGAGGTTCATTCGAATACAAGTGTTAATTTGCTTACAATCTTGAAATCACATAAGTTATACTCAATCACATTGTGGACATTCTCTTACATTGTGTGAAATCGATTACTTGTATGACTCGCATACCTAAGCTCGATTACAATGAGAACTCGCTTACATGATGTTCGATTACAATAGCACTCGATCACAATTGTGGGAATCGATTACATTATAGTAACTCGATTACTTTATATTCGATTACAAGGTTATAAATCGATTACACTTATACTCTCTTACTTTAAGGAACCCAATTACGAGAATGTGTTAGATCGCTTGTAGATTCGATTACATACTAGAACTCGAATACAACTATGTGAATCGATTACATTGTGGATCGATTACATTGTCAGTCGATCACAATGATATTCGATTACATTTATGTCACTCGAATACATGCTCATTTGATTACATGTAATTCGATTACATACTTATAGTCGATCACTATACAGAACTCGCTTGCAATGATGAGTTAAAATTCAATCATCAAGCCCGCTTACAAGTAAACTTTGAGTTCAGAGAAGGAAAGAAAGGAAACATTAAAAGAATATGGGTTTGGTAAAACCCATGACCCACTTCTTTTTTTTAATATAAAACTGTTTCTTAATTATAAATCATATATTTTAAAAAAAATAAATATTAATTTTTAGTATATTCCTATTTTATAGAATTTTCATATCAAATATATGGTGAGATTAGGTTTTTTATTTAATGAGATGTTATAACTCGTTTAAGGACTGTCTGGGTTTAAAAACCCTAAATTCAAATATAGTAGGGTTTAGAGAATAAAATATTCTAAGTAATTGTAATCTAGAACAAGTATTAATACATGTAACTCATATACAGTTAGCAGAGCTCAACTATAGAAAGGGATAGCGATTAACGGAGAGCGAAATAAGGTCCAGGTGAGTTTATAGCCCCATTTCCTTGTTATGTATTATGGGCTGTGTGCATTCTTGATGCGATAGTTAATACACTTACCTTAAATGGTAAGTGTATGCCATGTATGATTTATATGTTATTTATGTGTGTATGTATATATGAAAGCTTGTCGGTAAGTGAACGATCTTCGGATATTGCACGTATTGACAAGGGAGGTATATTATAGTTGAATGTGTATGTTAGATATATGTATAACATTTGAGTATGTATGAATGATAAAATGAAGTATATGTATATTACGGGTATGTAAAGACAGTATGTACGAAGATGAAGAAGTATGGGATCAGACCCTAATAATATCTGAGATAGAGAAGAAAGGGATCAGATCCTAATATTATCTGAGATAGAGAAGTAAAAAGGTATCAGGCCCTAATAATATATGAGATAGACAAGAAAGGGATCATACCCTAAAATATCTGAGATAGACTAAGGAAAGAGGGATCAGACCCTAATAATATCTGAGATAGACAAGAAAGGGATCAGACCCTATTAATGTCTAAGATAGACAAAGGAAAGAGGGATCAGACCCTAAGGATATATGAGATAGAATGGACAGTAATTATATAGTATGAAAATAATAAAGTATGAATGTATGTATGAAATTGTGTAATGAAAGTAAGTTAGTAAAGTAATTATTATGTATCTTCGGATGCATAATTGAAGGTAAGTGTATGTATTATATGATCTATGATTAACTAGAACTCACTCAACGTAGCTGACTTTTAGTATGCACGCAGGTGAGTAGGATGAAGCAGCTAGCTTGAGCGGGGCACATGGCAGTTGAATAAAGAAGCTGGCATCTGAAGACTCAAGTTGTTTTTATGATTTGATGTGTAATTTGAAAGACAAGAGTGTTTGATTAAGACAAGTTATGAATTATTATATAATGTTTTATGAAAGTTTTATATTCCGCAAAAGTTTTTAGTTAACTCTGATATTTAGAACTGTGTTTATGAGTAAATCCAACGTCCATTGTAGGGCACCGGCAACGGGGCCTTACATAAACCATTTTTAGAACCCTTTTGTTTACCGGGTACTTCAATAATTTCATTTAACAAAAATGATGAATTTCTAAACATGACTAGTTTTCTTTTCAACTCCAAAACCTCATTTTCAAGCTTGGTGATCTTAGTTCTTTGTTTGATAATTTCTTGGAATTGTCTGCATTAATGGTCATTTTAACTAAAAGTTCTGCTTTCAGATCATGAATACTCACACAGACAAATTCTCAATTTTATCCTTAGATTTATTTTGTGACTCTAATGATTGTCTGTTTGTATCCTTGATTGAAGCAAGTTCTTTCATTAGTAAATCATTTTTAGCATTAATTAAGTCAACTTTTGACTTAAAAGATTTACAATCACTACTTGACACATTTCTGATAATTAAATAGAAGAAGGACTATCCTCGTCATTATTTGCCATGCATGCAAAAGTAGTTAATTGCATATCACAAGAGAATCTGAGTATGATTCAGTTTCAGCTTCACTTTCAGAAGTCAATCCCACTCCATTAGCATCTTGAAAATTTTCAACTTGGTTAAACATTGCAAGATTAGCTTAATTTTCGTTGCCCAATAGTCGTTGATTCCAATCAATCCCCTCAACTGTGAGTAGAGCTTGTGATCCCGCGGCCTTTGAAGAATCTCCCCCAGAAGGTTTATCTTTCATCCCAGTAAAAGTCTTTCCTGAACTTCTGTCTTGAGAACGAGGTCCGTTGTATTCCTTCTTCGGCTTATCACACTCCTTAGCAAAATGACCAAACTCTTGGCAATTATAACATTTAACCTTAAGTTTGTCAAAGCCAACCCGCTTGTTCAATGACTGTAAATATTTACCAGATCATTGCATAAACTTCTTCATCTTTTATACAATCATTGCCATGTTCCATTTGAGGTCCATCAATTCTAGATCTTCTAGATCAATCTGATCATAGTCTTCGTCAGTTAATTCACTCATAGCAATTTTTCTACCCACCAAGTTTTCATATGAAGTCATGAATGCACAAAGAAAGGAAAAATTCTATTCAGCCTCTTTTATTTTCACATTTGGTGGTGAAGTGAAGACATTAGCAGTTGATCCACTAGAATTAGCATTGGAGCTAGATGCCATGAAACACACCTTTAGTTCAAGGAAGGAAGATGATCCGTCTGGTGACGTTTGAGTAAGAAATGTGTTAATCGGAGTAGTAAAACTACTCAAAGGTAAGTAACCACCATAGAGCATTGGATCATGATTTTCTTTCGATGGCTTTTGAAACCTCAAAATATACTCTCTTTCCTTAACAAACTGCATGAATTCAATTGCAGTGAGATCTTCATTCTTGAAGAAGTTCTTCTTTTAAGACAAGCAAGAAAGTGGATTATGAATTTAGTAACACATTCTTCATAGTGTTGATCTTGTCGGATTCACTAGGTTCCATCTTCAGTTTGTTCATCTTAGCGATAAGATGATTAAACCTTGTAAGCATCTCCTTAACAGTCTCTACTTTTAGTAAGTTAAAATTCCTGAACTGAAACTTTAGTATAACCTTCTTACTCTCCTTGGTATTTTCCATACTTCTCATTTTAATGTGCTAAAACAAAGAAGCACATATTTTAATACTTCCTACTTGACGGAAAATAATGTCGGGTAATACCATCGTCAATGTGGAATATGTCTTTGTTTCAATCTCCAAATCTTTCTTTTCTTCATGAGAATACCAAGTAAAAGCCTTTGGGGTAAAACCAGTTGTTTCACTGCCAACCATGGGTACCGTATAAACATCATCAAGACATCTCGAACAGTCTGGGTGTATGGACCCTAGATGTGCTCGGAATCTTAGTTCCTATTTTGCAAAGTCACTATACTTCATTAAACAAGGACATTTTGAATATGACCTGATCATAGCATCGAGATGTAACATTTGTTGCATTAAAACGTTTTGAGATGCCCGTGCGTAATAACCAGCCATCTCAAAGTATAGATTAAAATGAAAGTTTAAAGTGACAAATGTTTAAGCTTGATACTTAAAGGTTCAAAAGTAAATATCAATAACGAATGGATGAAGATGGTAGCGAATGAGTGTGAAATGGTAAATGATGAGGAATGAAATAACATATCATGTGACGAATGACACTCAGTATTCACGAATGATGATAACGAATAACTATAAGGAATGAAGATCCAATGATGACGTATCAACACCCGAATATGTAAACGAATAGTTTAATCAATGGATATAGAATGTAGTAACGGATGGTATAGTCTTTCAATAGAGAATGATCTTGGCACGAATGGGTTTTTGAAAGACCGGTTGTCGGATCATAAGATGTCATCGTATACTTGTAGGTGCAATATGAAACAGACCGAATACGTTGAGTTACTATTCTAAGATATAAGGAGAAAACATAATAGCAAAGGAATCAAACACATATTAACTCAATGCAATTATCACTATTTCCATATAATAATGTCTGTGTACAAGTGATAAGTTTTTTACCTAAAAATTACAAAATATGACAAGATCAAGCATGTATATACTCATGAGCCTATGGGCCGTATAAGTCCTTGTAGCGTATGAGACTTACACGACGTATAAGTCTTATACGTTGGTAAGCATGAATTATACGCCCTTAACATAACAAATCTAAAACTTTCAGCTCATTTAATCCTACAAGACCTAGCATTAGACATTTTTCACTAACAAACTCCCCTTGGATAGTGCTAGGTACTTGTGTCTTTAATCAATACCAAATATTGCTTCTTGCGATTCGCTTTCCTTTATCCGCATTTCATAAAATGTACGAGGATCACCTAATATCCTCCTTCGAGTATCGAAATCAGATTCTGTTTCCTCACCAGTTGGATCAATATTCAGTTCAGCACCAACAACAGGTGGCTATTGTACAACTGGATAAGGAGGAGTCACTTGTTCAGTTTTAACCACACACTTTCGCTTCCTCTTGGACTTTTGAGATCCCTCAGCAAGTTCGGCCTCATATTATAAACCATCCGCTCCCCCTATTGGCACGAACATCTGCAAACGTACATTCTCACTTTCTCGGTCTGAATCAGTTTCATCATTTCTCCATTTATTATCTGACGGTGCAACATAATCTAGATCTCGTAGATGTCTAAAAATATCACGAAACACATGAATTTCTTTCTTTGACTTGATCCTATAAGATTTGAACTTGGCACACCAATTTTCAGACATGCGAGCCAATTTCATTACTTCTCCAGTCTTAACAACTTTTGGGAATTGATGATCGACAATCAACTGGATGAAACGCAGGTACTTCAGCCACTTACTATGAAAATACAACTTCATGTGTTCGAATATAACTTTAGAATAGTTATATTTCAAGTTTAAGCATAGTGCAATCATCATGCACATCTGATAATCCAATATCTCCTCATAACCTCCTTTACGATGACCTAAACAATGAACGTACACGTGAAGAAAAACACTTAAACGACCTCGACGATCCTGTCTTCAAATAAGCAACCATGTTCAAGTCATTCTGATAACCCATCCGTAACATGCACCCTCTTACCAGCTTTCATCTTGTGTTATCGGTTCAGTCGATTCATCTCCAATCTCCAATACGTCAGGTAGAACTCGCTCAGACACTATGATTTCCTTCTTTTTCCCAACGGAATTTATAAATTCCTCATCTAGTTTTGCATTGTTCCAAAACTCCTCCACAATCTCCTTTACAACAACAGTATTTGCCGTAATAACCTTTAAAATTCTGGATCTTTGAAAGAACGAAAATATCGGTCTGAACGGTTCCATCTTCTTACTAGTTCCATCCAAAAATCCACGTATGTTATCATCCACATCGTAGTCTTTCATTATCTACACATACAAACAAACAATCGACATGTTAGACATTTTTAAGAAAGGTTTAACAGTTTTTTAAAGAAAAATAAAATTTCTAAGTATACATGTTTTCAACATGTAATTACTTTTCAACGTGTATGTGTTTATTAATGTATAAGTGTTTATGTCCGTATATGTTTATCAACGTGTCAGTGATTTAACAATGTGTAAGTGATTTATCAACGTGTTAGTGATTTATCAACGTGTAAGTCATTAAACGTGTAAGTTAATTAAATGTGTAAGTTTCAACGTGCAAGATCATGAACGTATAAGTCAATAAATTCTTGTAAAATTATAAGCTTTAGAAGTTATACGCCGTATAAGTCCATTGGACTTTTACGCCATATAAGTGTCAAACCACTTATGTGTTTTAACAAAAAATTAGGTCAATCTCAACTTGACAAAAACAAAAAACAACTGATTGACAAACATGGACAACATGGTCGTTTAATCCTCGATGAGGTTTGTAGATCAAAAACCTTATGAACTATGTCTAAAACCAAGTCCAATTTTGAAGTATATGTCCTACACTGTTCATGAACTCAGATCTAACAGTTTAAAAGCAATTGTTTACCTTCAATAACCCAGGTGGTGTGCAAATCAATCACAAGAGTTAATAGTTTTATTTAAATGGAGTAATTAACAAGTTATACGGCCAAAAGATCAAGAGCAGTTTTTGGCGTATAAGATAAGCAAACAACATATAAGAGTTAATAAATACCAGTAAATGTATAAGACTCCATATATATACAGAAGATTTATACGCCCGTATAAGTCTTTGACTTATATGCCTGTCTAAGTAATAATTACGTATACGCCGTATAAGTTTAAGACTTTTTCGCAGTTAAATTCAAACAACGTTTAAACCGACAAATATCACACTTTTGATCTCAATCATGTCAAAACTAACCTTGATTAAAACACTTGAAGTTTAATCCCAATTTTGAAAATTTTTGACAAAAACAACTACTCGAGTCAGGTTGTCGGATATACAAACCCGATTAACCATTCACCAAAATCAAAAATAATGTAGAAATGTAAAATCTTTTTGGTTTATAAACGAAATTTGTAATCAAAACAAAAATTTTTTAAAATAAAACTATTTACAGACACTAATTTGTGAACAATAAGAAACATATTTTTTTGAGTTGAGGAAGGAATCATATTGATCTATATGTTCTTTTATAACGGTTTAATATTCAGCTTTATGATGTATGATGTGAAGTTAGTCATTGGTATTGTTGTCCATTTAAACTTTTAAACAAAATATTCAGAGACATCAGTGATACGATTAAGGTTCAATTAAGCACACAATATCAGATAATGATCAGATTCTAATATTGATTCAGGCTTAATATGAAGTTTACCATGTCACCCAAACTTGACTTACACATTAGAACCAGTAGATTCAAACATTTTTAAACTTATGATTTGGCAAGATTAGCAACAATGTTCCACAACAAGGCATACCCGGTTATGAAGCAATAACCTACGTTTCTTTTACCATGTATGAGTATGCACGATTCATCTGTCGGCTTGCTGACATTGTGTCCCTTGTGGTCCGTTTCTTAATGGTAATAAGACGCGAGCAAGGGGATAATGTATTACTAACAACATGTTAGATCAAGTCAGTAGTGTAGGTTGTACAAAGTATAAAGTGATCAAGTTTAATGACTCTTCCGGGTTCGCACTTAGAGCACATTTTTAGATATTCACCAAAATGAATACCTAGATGATAAACCGCATAAAGACCCAATGGTTCCTAAAACCTAAAGCATCCCATCAATACAGGATTTAAGATTATAAATCCATACACCATTGAAGTGAAGATTATATACTAGATGCTTAAAACACTTTTATTAATTCTTTATTTTTGGTGATCTACTGAAACATAACGCTTGGGTAAGACAACCTATTACATTTCTGCCTCAATTACCAAGACTTTATGTTCGAATTCTAACCCATCTTTCAATATGGCTATTTAGGTTTATATCACTTATTCTCTTAGTTGTTTGTTTTAAAGCCTACCAATGCACCGAACATTAAGCAATAGACTCTTATACTTCATTTTAAAGGTACTTAGAACAAGATGATCAATGTACTATCATTTTCCTTTAATGCTTCAAAACTCATTTTGAGGAGCATTTTCTATTGTTTTTGTATTTTTATGCTTTTTCAATGTTGATTTTAAGATTTTTAAATGTTTTTGTATTTTCTCAAACCATTTCTTCCTTTAAAACCAAAACTATTTACAAAGTTTTGAAAGAATATTTACAAAGAAACATGACCATGATGAATGATTACTCAAGGTCGGAATCCATAACCTCGGGATCACTCTCTTTCCCACCTCCCAAATTCTTAATAGCATTAAGCCCCAACAAATACGAAAATCTGTTTTCATCAAAAGCTTTATTAAAAATATCGGCTTTTTGTTCATCAGTGTGAATTTTGTCTACAGTTATCAACTTCTTTTCATAGCAATAACAAATGAAGTGATACGTATATCAATATGTTTAGTTTTAGAGTGATTTACCGGGGTTTTCGTTATAGAGATAGCAACAACGATATCTACATATCTGGGAGTAATACAAAATTTCAAACCGTTATCGCGCATCTGCTGTTGAATCCATAAAACCTGAGAACAGCAACTGGATGCAGCCACGTACTCAGCTTCACATGTAGAGAGTGATACAGTTGTCTGCTACTTACACTGCCATGTCACCAACCTGCTAGTAAAAAATTGACAACCGGTGGTGGTAGACTTAGCATTTTGCTTGCAGCTTCAATAATTAGAATCAGAATAGGCTCTTAGCTCAAACACATAGTCTCTTGGATACCAAAGACCGACCCCTGGACACCCCTTTAGATACCGAAGTATGTGCTTCACTAACATCAAGTGAGATACTTTTTTATTGGATTGAGATCGGGCACACAAACAGGTAGGATACATGATGTCTGGCCTTAACGCGGTGAGATACATGAGAGAGCCAATTATAGAACGATAAAGTGTCTCGTTAACCTTCTCCCCGGTGGGATCAGGACCAATACGATGATTAAGAGGAATAGGAGTACTGATCGGCGTTGAGTCAGCCATATTGAACTTCTCTAAGATATCTTTGACATACCATGTCTAGTGTATAAAGATACCAATAGATATTTGTTCGACTTGTAAACCAAAGAAAAACTTCAATTCTCCCAAAGAACTCATCTCAAACTTCTGTTTCATTACGTCCTCGAATTCCTTGCACAAAACATCGTTTGTCTACCCGAAGATAATATCGTCAACATAGACCTGGACTATCAGTAAATGACCATCTACTTCCTTTGTGAAGAGTGTACAATCTACGGTGCCATGAACAAAGCTATTGTCCAACAGGTGTTGAGATAATGTTTCATACCAATCTATCGGGGCTTGATGTAATCCGTAAAGAGATTTGTCGAGAAAGTGCACCTTATCTTTGTGGATCGGATCGAAAAACCCAGGTGCTTGCCCCACATAGACTTCTTCACCTAATTTGCCATTAAGAAAAGTAGACTTCAGATCTAGCTAATAAACTTTGAATCCTTTCCAAGATGCAAAAGCCAAGAATATTCTGATTGCTTCAAGTCTAGCACAGGAGCATAGACTTCATTATAGTCGATTCCTTCCCTTTGATTAAATCCAAGAACCACCAGTCGAGCTTTGTTTCTGATAATGATTCCTTTTTCATCATGTTTACACTTGAAAACCCGCTTGGTATATATACAGCTTTTGTCTTCAGGTAGATAAACAAGTTTCCACACCCCCCCCCCCCAGTTTTTCTAACTGCAATAACTCTTCCTGCATCACATTGACCTAGCTATCTTCTGTCAACACTAGTAACAATGGAGGCTCTGATCGATTTAACTTAGAGTTTGTACTCTAGTATTAAGTTCACCAATATTGTTCTCCTCCGGGTGATATGACAATGTTCGAGGAATAACTTCATCTAGGAACACCACGTCAATTGGAAGATTATTGGCATTTTTTTCTCCAATCACTTCATCAGAATCAGGTGTAGGTTGAACCAAAGATTCAATCACATCATCATGATCTTCACCATTATCATCAAGGATGGTGTAGCTGGTGTATCTTCATAAGGATCATCAACATCTGGTGCCGGGTCATCAGTGAAATGTGGAACTTCTTGTAATGTTATTTCTTCACTAATTCATTCATTCAAATGTTGTTGAAGTAAAGTGTGGAGACTTCATCAGAGATTTTCTCTTCTAAAAATGAGAAGCATCTTCAACGGCAGTCATAATCAAACATCCACGAATCGTTTTTTCTTTGTATTGGAGTAGCATAACGTTGAAAATCAACGTGTTGCACTTGAACAATCCTGTTAATGCTAGGTTAAAATACACGTCGTAATAGACTAGCATAACTAACAAAGAATCCCTCCACAGACTTAGAACCAAATTTACCATTTAAATCAATAATAGTACATTGTGATCCAAATGGTTCAAGCCACTTCAAGTTCGTTCTTCGTCGATTAAGCAGCTCGAAACAAGATTTTCCGAACTTCTTTACCGTTAAAACGCGGTTGAGAGTATAACATGCTGAGGCAACTGCTTTTGACCAAAAGCCAACTGGTAGTTTCGAATAAGCCAATATAGCCCTTTCCGTATCAATCAAAGTCATATTCTTTTGTTCAGCGACCCCATTCTGTTGGGGAGTATAAGGAGCACTAATATAATGCAGAATTACACGCTCATCACAGTATTGAAGCATTAGGTTGTTCCTGAATTCGGTACCCTTGTCGCTTCTGATTCTACTGATTGGCTGATATATAACATCTCGAGTTTCTTGAATAGAATCATTAAGTTGTCGAAGATTTCATCTTTCGACTCAAGAATCGTCACCCACGAAAAGCGTGGGTAACCATCAGTAACCACCAAGCAATAAAGTTCCCCAGTGATACTTTTGACAATCACGAGACTAAATAAATCTATGTGTAGCCTCTCGAAAAGTAAGCTGATTGAGTTGAAAGACTTCGTCGGGTGAGACTTCTTCTTTTCTTTTCTCTTATTACAACTCAAACAATCGGTACTCAAATGAAACCCTTTGGCATTTACTCCTTCAAAAAGCTGGTTGTGAACTAGATAGTTCATCTTACGAATTTTGATGTGACCCATCCGTCGATGCCATAACACATATTCCTTTTCTGATGCCTTGGTGACAAAGCACTGAACATTGCCCTGAGTAGATGATGCCATACCCATATTTAGAACATATAAATCGTTCTCCCGTGGTGCCTTCATCAGTATCCATTCATCCGGTATCTTGAATCCTAGCTTCAGAATCAAACATTATTGAGTTGTAAAGTGTGTAGAAAAGCCATTGTCACAGATTTGTGAAATACTCAACAAATTATTCTCTAACTCAATGATGTAGTTCACCATGTCAAACATCACCTTCCCATTTGACAAAGTACCCTCACCTACTATCTGACCACCTTGATTTCCCGCAAACCCCACATAACCTCCCAGAATTGATTTGACATTCTTCAGTAAATGGAGAGTTCCAGTCATGTGTCGAGAGGCTCCTCTATTCATAATCCAACGTGAGTCATTGAATCTTGGAAGCCCCTACAAAATTATGCGATTAGTGAAACAAGGAAACCCAAGCCATCTTGGTTGTAACGATTCCGACGAAACCCGGTATACCCTAACCTGTAGACAATAGTTACGTTATATTTAATGTCGGGTACATGAATTACCATAGTAATTATACGAGAATACAGGGTTCACTGTATTGATTGTACGTGAATATATAATTCATCGTATTGAATATGCGATTAATCGATCGATAGTTATTGGAACCCGAATGAATCGAGGGTTCATTTATAGACGATATCTATAATATTTAGTGATTTTACGAAGCATTAATGCTTCGGGATAAGTAAAGTACGGCACAGAAAAAGAATTTTCGATTTAATGGTACGTCGGTACGTTAAACGAAACCTTTAATACCAAACCGAGCAAGAGACGATCGATCAAGCCGAAAAAGATGCGCAATTATTAATAATATGATGTTTTAAGTTAATGAAAGTCATGGTTTAAACGCCCTGCTTGCGGTGCGCGCATATAATGTATATATGTGTGAACCCTCGGGTGGGCAAAAGTAAAATTGCACTAATTTTGACGTTATTTTACTAATCTCGTGAAAATAACGTTAAAAGTGGCGGAAGGTTAATCAGGCATCATGTGGTGGCGTTGATAGCCGAAAGACAAGGGCACATGCACCGATCAGCCGGTGTCCCGATGATTGAGTGCTATGTGCCTTATGTCCAAGGCTTGATGCAAAACTACTATCTAGCCGGGGGTCTCACCGGAAGCAGCCTCTCTATCCCTATGGGATAGAGGTAAGGCTGTCTACATCTTACCCTCCTCAGACCCTACCATAGCATTGCTATTGGTGGGATATACTGAGTACGATGATGATGATGATGATGATGATGAAAGTCATGGTTTAAGTTTTTGAAGTTTTTAAATCGGTTTTATATAAGTTTCATTTTTAAGCCGAAAAACGACCGTTTTAGCCTCGTTTTAAGCCGAATTAAACATTTAACCGAAAAACAAACTGAACCAGATTATCCAAAACATTATCCAGATTACAGAAATCTGATTATGTGGCTAAGAATGAAGAGGTGGGTCCCACCCCACCCTCCTCACCCTTCCGATCGGAATAAGGGTTACACACCCATTCATTTGTTATTTTTTTTAAAGCAAACATCTACAAGTTCTTCAATCCTTTTCACAATATCATCTAAAAACCGAGATTTTAGCAAGAAAACCGAGGTAAAAAGTCGAGTTATTTAAGTTTCCATCTTCGTTTCTTGAGTTTATTTGCAAGAAAATGAGGTTTCAAAGATGAAAACCGATTCTTGCATGATCAAGTGATGTATACGGGTTATACAAGGGATCTTGGTCCAAGAAAGGAGTTAAACGAACCAAAAACGAATTTTTACGGTTTAAATTTTAGTTTTGAAACAATAACCAAAACTATAGTGTAAGAGGCTTGATTGTGAGTGTAACTTGCTTGGTATTGTGGTATGTTGGTTGTAGGTTCTGTGTTTAGTGGTAGATAAGGCGGAAAGACGAGTTTGTAGCTTGTAGTGGCGGAAAACAAAAGGTATATTCGGTTTATGTTCGGTTTTGGAATTTTGGACAGATTGTGAGAGGTTTAGAGTTAGGTCATGAAAGTTTACAGTGATGTTCTACACATGAAAATAAGAGTTCTGTGAAATTTTGGTAATTTTTGGATAAAGGATGAATATTTGGTGAATTTAATGCTCGGTTTTGGCTAAAAATGGTGAAAAATAGTTAAATATCATGAAACATTCTGGAAAATTGGAGATAAGCTTTTTATATCATGTAAAAGTCACACACAAAATTTTAGGTCCGTTGGAGAAGTCTAAGTAGGCTTTTCGGTTAAACGAGTTCTAGGGTTTTCTAGCTCGGTTTTAGTAAAAATGGCATGTAAAAAGAGATTTTGGTTCTGGAAAAAATTACAGGGGACTATGTGGATGGCAGGTGACATCCAGGAAAAATTTGCGATTTTTCTAAGGTCGTTTGGTATTTACGACATATTTAGTGTTTAAATGGTGTTTAAAAATAGATAAATAAATTTTAAATATAAAAATTAATTCTGGAAATATTTTTATAAAATTCCCCACTGTCAAAAAGTGATTTGTGCAAAATTTCAAGATCCGAGACTAAACAGATAATTATTTGTGCTAAAAAGAAAATAAAAACTAACTTTTAAAGCTTAAAACGCGTAAACCAGTAAAGTTCGCTTAAACGAGCTGACTGGTGTATAAAAACCCTAAAAATGAACTAATTTCATATACCTGAGTTAAACAAGTAAAAATAAATCATCCGAAAATAATTCGGATGATTTAAGTAATTTTTACCCGATTTAACAGTTTCCGGTGCATAAAAGACGGAAACGGGTCCCGCGGCCAATCGGGGCGTCTAAACCGAGCTCTAATTTCACAACTTTAATTAAATTATCAGTCAACCACTATTTTCGGGTTGTGTGTGACCAAACCCAATTTTGAAACGTAAAAACGGATAACCGTGCTAGGCACGCAAAACGGGAAAAACGACTAATAGAAATTTGGCTACTGAACTCTAAACGATATCACAATCTGAGTCCAGAGGAGTGTTTCTGGGTTAACATTTCCCCCGGAATGGGTACAGTACTGGGTTAACAGTGTCCCCAGATGTACCGGTTAACACGGTTAAAGATTATATAAACTATAATTATATAATAACGATCGTAGGGATCATATTACAGATTGGACGTGTTAACTGATAATGATTGTTGTTACCTGCTTGCATGTGCTAAGGTGAGTTTCACGAGCCCCTTTTTTCTGAATTGTTTTTAAATATTTTCCCGGGGCGGAAAGCATGTTACTATTGAAATGTTTAAGTACATACTGAACGCATGGATTTGCGTGTGTTTATAAATATTTGATTGTACGGGAATCGTACGGAATGGGTACAGTACTGGGTTAACAGTGTCTCCAGATGTCCCTAGAAGTGTTTCTGGGTTAACATTGCCCCCGGAATGGGAACAGTACTTGGTTAACAGTGTCCCCAGATGTCCCTAGAAGTGTTTCTGGGTTAACATTGCCCCCGGAATGGGTACTATACTGGGTTAACAGTGTCCCCAGATGTACTTAGAAGTGTTCTGGGTTAACATTGCCCCCGGAACGGGTACAGTACTGGGTTAACAGAGGTTTCACTTGTGGGCTCAGCATAATTACATCGATAATAATATTATTTTATGATAATGATTTATCATGGTTTACTCAAATTGTGAAACTCACCAACTATTCGTAGTTGACCCGTTTTCTCACATGCTTTTCAGGTACAATTAAGATGAAGTGATTGCTTACGTGCTAAGTGCTTGATGTGTGTAAGATTTGCATGCGGGATGTTAGGATACATTATAATAAATAGAATTATGTATCGTATGGTATGATGTGTGTATCACCTAGACGGTAATGAAATACGTGATAATGTAATTTGAAGTATATTAATGTATTCAGTTTTCTTTATAAACAATGTTGTTGATATCAGAGGTGTCTGTTGCATCCCGTTTACGTTTCCGCTGCGGTTACGGGGTGTTACATTGGTCTTGGGTTATTTTATTTTACCATACAAACAATCTTCAAAGTTATCATTCTCACAATCTGTCAACGATTCAACTGATGAGCATGATTTAAACGAACAAGAGTTAGAAGACTCAAAATCTTTCTCAATGGTTGAATTAACATGTTTATCTTTTATTTTGCCCCTTACCAGCCAGTTCTGCCCAGCAGAACTTGCTTTCTTATAAAAACTAACTTTATTTTTCTTTATCTCTGAAGACTCACCGACCTCAAAATTGTTTTGAATAGTTCCTTCTCCACAACCTGTTTTAAAATCTTTATGGTTGAAGATGTGGGTCTCACAAATGAAGCATATGTTGTTTCTTGTTTACCACAGGCTTTTTCTCTTGGGAACGAGAGAATCATTTTGGACATGAGTAGAATAAATGTCCTTCCTCATTACAAAAACAAAAACATTTCCTCCAGTCAACAAACTTGTTAACTAGAGGCACTTTATTCTCTTCCCGATCTCTTTTAGCCTTAAGTCTATAAAACTCAGTATTAGATTGTTTTCTAAATATGGCATCTTTCTCTTCCCTCAGAGGTCTCACCTTTAACAAAAACAATCTTTTGAAAACCATTTTTCGGTTTCGCGGACTCTTTTTTAAATCCGTTGGATTTAACCTCTTTATACCCAATACTTTGTCTTTTGTGATAAAAACTAGTTTTATAAAAAATTAAATTTTTGATTGCCAGTTTTATCACTTGATTGAGTTTCTGAATTTGCTTCAGACATCACGTGTTCTGAAGATTGCTTACCCACCTCGTTCTCACACTCAGGCTATGGAAGGACTTAACAGTTTGCTTTCCACACGAAGGAGATGATGAAATATCATTATGCGGTGAACCGGGCACCACATTCATCGCCTTGAAGAACTCTTCCGGGTCTTTTGGAACATAAGAGTTCCAAATAGGAGGCGGCACATCATGATATTTTGGATCATCGTTTCTATCCCTTGAAATATCAACAGATTGTTTTGGTACAATATGATCAAGGACATGATGAGGCGAAATAACTTTCCAGTGTAGTTTCAAGCATTTCAGTTTCAGTTTTAATCAGTTGAAGTTAATTTTTAAGTTCCGCTTTCTCATCAATATGCTTGTTAATGGCAATTTGTTTATCCTCAACTGTGTGTTTAAGCATAGAAATTGTTTTCTCATCTTGTAGGATTTTCATACACAAGTTTTTCTCACACGTTTGAAGCTTCTCATATGCTTCTTCAATACTTTTATTATCATGAAACATATTATTGTAGTTGGTTTTTAATCAGTTAATAATAATATCTTTTTCATCACACGACTTACAAACATGTTTAACCTTTTGAGTAGAAACTGTTACATGCCTGGACATATAAGCATGATGAGTGGACTCTTCTTCAACATCTTCATTACTCACTTCATCAACAGTCGCTGGAACACCTTCAGCTGGCACAGTTGCATCACTCATTTCCTCAATCTTTACAGCCGCTGGAATTTTCTCAGCCGTCGCAATCTCATCTTCTTCATAAACTCCAAAATCTATTTTTCCATGAGGCACTTCTGGCGTGAGGTCTGTAACGTTTCCGGCAAATTCAGGTATACCCTAGCCGGTATATACTATTTATGTGATATTTGATATTGAATATATGAATTATAATGCTTTTATACGAGTATGTATGATTCACATTACGGATTATACTTGATTATACAGTGAATCGTATTGGAAATACGATTAACCGATTAACGGTTATTGAAGCCCGAACGAATCGGGGATACATTATAGACGAGATACATAATATTTAGTGATGTCTACGAAGTGTTAAAGCTTCGGGATAAGTGAATTAAAGCACAGAAAAAGAAATTTCGATTAATGGTACGTCGGTACGTTAAACGAAACCTTTAATACCAAACCAAGCAAGAGACGATCGATCAAGCCGAAAAAGATGCGCGATTATTAATAATATGATGTTCTAAGATAATAAATGCCATTGTTTAAGTTTTTAAAGTTCTATAAATTGGTTTTATATAAATTTCAATTTTTAGCCGAAAAACTACCGTTTTAACCTCGTTTTAAGCCGAATTAAACATTTAACCAAAAAACGAACTGAACCAGATTATCCAAAACATTATCCGGATTACGAGAATCCAAATGTGTGGATAGAATTAGAGTTGTGGGTCCCACCCCACCCAACCATGTGTTCCGATCGGATGGGGAGTCTTACCCCTTATCCTTTCATTCTTTTTTCTTTCACAACACTTCAACAATCCTCATTTCCTCTCAACCCCAAGATCTAAAACCGAGAATTTTTAGCAAGAACAACGAGGTAAAGATCGAATTATATTCGTGTTCATCTTCGTTTCTCGAATCTAATTGCAAGAAAATGAGGTTTCAAGTGAAAAAGGGTGAAAACCCGAGATGAAACCGATTCTTGCATGATCAAGTGATGTATACGGGTTATACAAGGGATCTTGGTCCAAGAAAGGAGTAAAACGAACCAAAAACGAATTTTTACGGTTTAAGTCTTTGTTTTTATATCATAACCGAAACCATGAAAGAAATGGCTTGATTGTGGGTGTAACTTGCTTGGTGTGGTGTTATTGTGCTTGTAGGTGTTGTATCTAGTTGATAGCAAGGGCTAGAAAGCGAGATCCTTGCGATTTGAAGCTAGAAACACAAGGTAGTTCGGTTTTTGTATGTTGTTGAGTTTTAGGACAGATTGTGATACGTGTGGAGTAAGGTCATGAAATTTTACAGAGGTGTTAGATATATGAAAATATGAGTTCTGTGAATTTTTGGTAATTTTTGGACAAAGGACGAATATTTGGTGAATTTAATGCTCGGTTTTGGCCAAAAATGGTGAAAAATAGTTAAATATCATGAAAAATTCTGGAAAATTCCAGATAAGCTTTTTATAACATGTATAAGTCACACACAAAATTTTAGGTCCGTTGGAGAAGTCTAAGTAGGCTTTTCGGTTAAACGAGTTCTAGGGTTTTCTAGCTCGGTTTTAGTGAAAATGGTATGTAAAATGAGATTTTGGTTCTGGAAATATTACAGGGGACTATGTAGATGGCAGGGGTCATCCAGGAAAAATTTGGGATTTTTCTAAGATTGTTAGGTATTTACGACATAATTAGTGTTTAAATGGTGTTTAAAAATAGATAAATAAATGTTAAATATAAAAATTAATTCTGGAAATATTTTTATAAAATTCCTCACTGTCAAAAAGTGATTTGTGCAAAATTTCAAGATCCGAGATTAATAGGATAATTATTTGTGCTAAAAAGAAGATAAAAACAAACTTTTAAAGCTTAAAACGTGTAAACCGGTAAAGTTCGCCTAAGCGAGTTGACTGGTGTATAAAAACCCTAAAAATGAACTATTTTCATATAAGTGAGTTAAACAAGTAAAAATGAATCATCCGAAAATAATTCGGATGATTTGGATAATTTTTATCCGATTTAACAGTTTCCGGTACACTAAAGACGGAAACGGGTCCCGAGGCCAAACGGGGCGACTAAACCGAGCTTTAATTTCACATCTTTAATTAAATTATCAATCAACCACTATTTTCGGGTCGTGTGTGACCAAACTCATTTTTGAAACGTAAAAACAGATAACCGTGCTAGGCACGCAAAACAGGGAAAACAAACCATTAGTAATTTTGACTAGAGAACTCTAAACGATATCACAATCTGAGTCCTGAGAAGTGTTTCTGGGTTGACATTGCCCCCGAAACGGTTACAGTACTGGGTTAACGGTGTCCCCAGATGTACCGGTTAACACGGTTAAAGTTATATTAATAGTGTTTGTATAGTAACGAACTTAGGGATCGTATTACAGATCCGGACTAATAGCTGGTGTACTGTGATACCCAATTGTCTACGATAAGGTGAGTTTCACGAGCCCCTTTTTCTGAATTGTTTTCAAATATTTTCCCGGGGCGGAAGCATGTTACTATTGAAATGTTTGAGTACATACTGAACGCATGGATTTGCGTGTATTTATATATGTTTTATTGTACGGGAATCGTACGCAAATGTACTAAGATGGTAATTGTCTGAGTTGCTAACATTCTAAGGCCCCGGAACACGAGTGATTAAATGAAAGCCGGTAGAGTGTGGATAGTACTATTGGTCTGACAAACCCAACTGGTCCGGCATGGATTTGCTGATGTTTTCCAGCCAGTTGCACATGTCTATATTGGGTGTTATATTTAATTTGCTATGTAATGTTAGGCATAGCGGTTTGGGGCAGGTTCGTGGGCGGAGTATGCCACGGGGTTGTGTGTGATAGTCAGAGGTTTCACTTGTGGGCTCAGCATAATTACATCGCTAATATATGATTATTATAATGATTTGTCGCTGTTTATTTAAATTAGTGAAACTCACCAACTATTCGTAGTAGACCCGTTTTCTTTACATGCTTTCTAGGTACTCCCAAACTGGAATAAGTGCTACATGCTTGATGATGCGTGCTTTTTGTGGAAGCTTAGTGATCATTTTGTATTAAGTATGTTAATGTACTGTTGGTAAAACTTATGTGTAACGCCTAGACGGGAACTAAACTTGGAACAATGTAAAATGATGTAAATTAATGTAGTGGTGTTTTCTTTATAAGCAATGCTGTTGATATCAGATGTGTCTGTTGCATCCCGTTTACGTTTCCGCTGCGGTTACGGGGTGTTACAAGGTCTAACACTCACTCAAAAGTAAACCAAATACAACTAATTAGATAACACTAAGTGGGCATCGAATACAGGGAATTTGTGGAAAATGTGTTACTAAGTAGCTTTGCAATTTATCTATATTAAACGAAATAGAGAAAATAAATTCAAATATTTGGTTTTTTGATTTGATTAAAAAAAAGAACTGAAAACAAATAACGAGCTTTAACCGATTCAATAAAAAGAATACTCTCTCCTGATTTCAGGTTTCTAAGATTAATAATGTTAAATTTTAGTTTTACTTTTGGGATGAACTGCATAGACATAGTTCGTGAGTATGTGTTTGATTGTGATAAAAGAGGACTAAATACTTGGATTGTAATAACGCAAGGTTGTCACCAGATAATCAGTTTTATATAGCTAACCCTAATTCCCTTCCAATAAATCTTAATTGCCTATGACACCAAGGACTGATAGTCAAGAACACGAATTACACTATAGTAACAATTACTAATCAAACTCACAATCACCATAGCAATGTAATCATAAGATCAAATTACTATCCCACAAATAACATAAACAATTAACAAACATTCAATGGAAAACCTAACAATTCGGGAGAGAGCACAAAGTAAACTAGCCAAACATAATTCGGTTCATCATTGATTCAATCAAAGTATGCATATGAATCAAAATCAAGTCTCTAATGATTACCACACTCACAATAATGTTATTGAACCCCAAAATCGCCTTTAGGTCGTTCTCGAGTGATAGATAGGTGAAAAGACAAGGAAAAATGGATTAAAAACAAAGAAAATCAGCAGTTACAGCACCAAACCATGGCCAACGATCACCACCGTAGGCCACGGTGCATGAAGAGCTCATGGTACGGTGTAATCTGCCGTTTTGATGCCATTTTGACCGTGGCCCACGGTCAACACCGTTGGTCACGGTGGAGCTCTTTCTCATTTTCTTGTTTTCTTCATATCTTTCTCGTTTCAACTCCGTTTTCTTCGCCATTTCGCCCTCGTTCTCGTGATTTCATCCTCTATCTCCTCATACCTGAAATTATACGAGTAATCGTAGTCAACTAATTCAATGAAATTAATTGGTTAAGCGTATGGTATTATATCTTTTTGCTCGCTTAACGGCTTCCCTACGGTTCACCCATCACATTCCCACACTTAACCGTTGCTTGCCCCCAAGCAAAAACTCAAACAATAATTTTTTTTTCGTTTTTAACTTATAAACATCAAACATACCAACAATTCTTGTTTACTCAAGGTCCCATGTCATACCATAATCCCTCTTTATTATAGGTTTGCACTAGTATACTTGATATTAAATTTAAATCATAGAATTCTAATAAAACCTAACATGGTTTCGGTTTTACCCACATATAACACTCCTTCACACATTAACTTTCTTCTTCTTGATCATTCACATATTTTCAGTCATAACCGATTCTCCTAGCATACGCTTGTACAACAATTAAATCTCCATCTATATAAATGCTTTGACCCAAATGCAAATTAAGAGGGCTTAAAACAGGTTATAACGGGTCTAGGTGTAAGGGTATGGAAAGAGAATATTGAAAGTGGCTCAAACGATCCGATTCGGCTTATTACAAACAAACTAAGTAAATAATGTAATAAACAACTATATACACCACCAACTTCTATTTTTTTTTCTTTTCCTTTATTGTTTTTCACTAACTACATAATACTTTGAACATTGAATCTCTAACACCTTTTTTTTGACATTGCAACTAACATAATGCTTAATGTTTCCTATTGATTAGTACTAAAACAATTACAAATACAAAGAAATACCTACTAAGCCGGATAGTCTCGCAATTTAACATCAGGGTTGACTGAGTAAAAAGAATAAGTCCAATAGTGTTTTCTAAGGGAACCAACCCGTCGCCGCTCTCGTTAACCACGCTCATATATGTAATGTATGAGGACCAACCCCCAAAACCCACACTCGCACTCATCTAGACGGGACTTTAACCTAATTGCCTCTATCACTTTTGCACTATTGTCAAGCTAAGGTCTCGAAATGCAATGATTGCACAAGTTCTATAGGAGAATACCAACTTTCTCACCAATCTTCACTTTCTCAATGCACAAGTGTATATGTACATGTTATGTTGGTTATTATACTGAAAGCATGCTAACCTTGACTAGAATACCACATATCCTCATTTTTAAAACTAGGCAAACATGTCCTTTAGGGAATTATGACCATGAAAAGGGACCAAAACCTTTCCCCACCATCTTACCACTTTCCGTCTTTTAAATTTAAAAAAAAAATTGTTTTTTCTTTTGAAAATTTTTGAAAAAGAAAATTCCCTTTCCCCACACTTGGGATACATAGTCCCCAATGTATGGTGTTGAGAAAATAAAAACAAAGACACTACTAAGTAAAATTCTACTTCCTTACATGAAAAACCCAGGTTGTTCCCAACACAGTGTCGAAGAGAAATCCATAAGAATTTCCCCACACATGGTTTTTGCTGAGATGGTAGGTTAAAATACCACTAATAATAAACAAAGTAGAAATTATAATGCAAAATAAAAAATAAAATATATAAAATGTACAATTACAACCTTTTTGAAACTTTTATGACATTCAGGGTGGGTGACTGGCCCACTCCCGTGCAGCTTTCTCGTTATAAGCACCTCATTTTCAAGCAGTTGTTGCCAGCCATCCAGCAAACTAGGCTCAGGCCTGAACATCCTCATCCTCCACCATGGATCATTTAGGTTGGGTGGAAGTCTCAGTTTCGTCTTCTTTGGTCGGCTACCTTTTTTACCACCTTCTCACTCTATTGATGCTCAAGTTCTTTCTTCTCAACTTTCCTGTCAATCACAAAACACTCCACTTTCGTGTGATCCTTGCTCAACAATACACACTTGTTAACAAAATTCGCCTTCAGGTTTTCCTTGCCAACAAAAGGGTTAATAGTATTTTTAAATAATAATAACCGTTTATCACGATTCCCACACTTTATTCCTAGTGTCCCCTTAGCACATTCAATCACTGCAAGTGAAGTGGCAATGAAGGGTCTACTCAATTAGACTATCGGTTGCGTGTTAGTTATGTTTTTAGCATAATCAGGTACTAAAAAGTCAACTTGGTGACATGATTCCTCCACATGTACCATCACATTATATATCATGTCTCGGGGAAGTGTATGGGTTTGATCTGCTAAACCACAGTGGTGTTTACTTTTTGTAGCGGACCAAACTCATATTGATCATATAAACTACCTGGCATGTTACTAAAACAAGCTCCAAGATCTAGCAATGCCCGATCAGTTTTAAATTCACCAATTTGGATTGATAAAACGGGCACTCCTGGTTCTTGAAGTTTACTCGGATAATAATATTATCAACCCTCTCATCCCTTATTTTGGTTAATTTGTCATTTAAACATTTATCGCAAGAACAATTTTCGCAAAAAGATGTTTCATTCGGTTGTAATTCAGACTTATTTTGAAAAATTGTTTCATAATACCCACATTTTCAATCTCATAACTAATATATTCCACCACCCTCTCAACAAACTGTGGTGTTGAATCACTTTGAACATTTGAAATTCCAAAATTACGTAAAAGACTTATCGTGTTGATATGCACGTTGCTCCCCGTCTTTAAGCTCGAGCTGTGTTCTTCAAATTCGCCACATCGTTTGGAAGTTAACCCATTTGAGTGGTCAATGATTGTATGGCCTTGTCACTGACTTCATCCTTTTGCATGCACACTTCATCAAGTTGATTTCTCTGTTGCATGTCATGTTGCATCATCTTTAACATGTCCATGAATTCATTCCCACTTGATGAACTTTGACCCGTGGACCCACTTTGACCTTGAAACCCTTGATTATTTCCACCATGAAAATCACTTATGTTTGTTATATTGTTGGTGAGGAACATAATTTTCTTGTTTCCCTTGGAAATTCGGGTTGGATTGAGTGGCCGGATTTCTATAGAGAAAATTTGGATGATTTCTCAACCTAGGGTGGTAAGTGTTTAAGTTCATATTGTAATTCCTACCACCTCCCCCTTGAAGTACATTCAGCTATTATACTTGTACTTGTCCCACCGTACACACCTCTGATGCATGACCTAACTCATTACAATTTTTACAAAGATCAATTACCTGATTAGTGGTTTGTACCCCTCCATCTTCAACGGCCTGTACTTGTGGTCTTCCAATTTCCGGCCTTGCTCTTCTTCTGGTTTGAGCCTTTTTGTTTTATGTGACCATCATTTTCTCCAAATATGATCAATCATCTTGTTCATAATTAGTACCAAATGTACCATTTGTGATTGACCTCAAATTCCGCTCATTGTCCATACTCAACCCCTCATTAAAAGTATTCAACAATTCCCAAAGAGTAATACCATGATGAGGACAATTCTTAATCATCATGTTAAACTGCTCAAATGCTTCATAAAACATCTGACCCGATTGTTGTTGGAAAGTTCTCAAACTCCTTCTTGCATCATTGGTCTTTTGAGCCATGTAAAATTCTTCCAAAAATCTTTGTTGCATCTCTGCCCAAGTATAAATGGATGTGGAAGGTAATGTGTAAAACCATATATGCGCCTTATCTTCCAATGAGAATTGAAAAAGAACCAACTTAACCTCATCCGATGAAAAACCTTGACCCCCAATCGTTTTGCAAATAGAGTAATATGCCTCCAAGTGAAAGTAAGGTTCTTCAGTTGCTAAACCTTTATACTTTGGTAGACTTCGGAGTGAATTGGTTCTAACCTCAAATATCCTTCCTTGTTGATTATGAGGAATAACCAATGAAGACGGATTATTAGTGATGATTGGTCGAAAATGAGCTTCAATCCCCCTTACCATCTCTCTTGCATGCCTTCTAGGTACCCCCATTGGTACTCTTGGTTGACCCTTCTGCCTATAAACGGGCCTTGGAGGTGCAAATTGTTAAAATTGTGGTTGGGGCATTTGTTGTTGAAATGGTTGCTCTTGTTGTTGCCATTGTGGTTGCACTTGTTGTGGAGCATGTTGTCACACCCCAACCTAACGGCGGAACATGTCGGGGCGTGACAATATTTGCATCATAGCTCAAAGACAATAGATTAATAATAAGTGTAGATATCTAAATTTAGTTATTCATAACAATCGTACATAAATAATTCGAATTAAAACGAAATTAATATAACTTCAAAACTTTGCAATATAATTCATAATTCAATCTAAAATTTGCAATAGTTCAAATTTTATGAAACTATATTTCTTTTTAAATGATTTTATTTAACTATAATTATAACAACACATAAACTTTGAAAACTCCGAGTAACGATGACACATGTTAAAAATCCAAAAGTGAGCGTATACATGTATAATTAAAACACATATATGGATGAAAAAAAAAAATGGACCTAGATTATAACACATGTAACATTATAAATAATGAAAAATACACCTTATATATAGGTAATCGACACAAAATATTAATTATTTTAACGACTCAAAACAATTCGGATTACTTCAAAAGCCAAAAACGGGCCAGGTTTCGGGTTCAAAAATTGACTAATGTTACACTTGTTGTTGAATAACCGGTGGTGGTTAAACTTGTTGTTGAACAACCGGTGGTGGTTGTCTATTAAGTTCTTGCACCGGTTCCGTTTGTTGCCCTTGAGCATAAGCAAAGTTCCCTTGATTCACCCTTTTACTTCCGTCACCCCTCGTGTAGTAACCTTCCACTTCATACCCCTCCAAATCCCTGTCAAACCCATCACCATAACCATCACTTTGTGTTCTTGAATATTGCATGAAAGGTGGTGGTTGATATCGGTAACTTGATTATGGTTGTTGAAAGGTTGGTTGTTGGTTTTGTTGAGATGATGATGGACCAAAGGTGGGAAAAATATTGAAAATAGGTGGCAATGTTGATGATATTGAGTTAGTGAATTGAGTATTTATTAACTCGGTTGTGTAAGTTGGTTTTACTTCACTCGTGAAGTAGGTATGGTAGTGGTAATCGGTGGAGGTGGATTTGGTGGAGGTGTGGCTGGCAATGTTTGACCTGAAGTAGGGACAGGTGAATCCATGGCGTTGTTTGATGTAGTTGGAGAACCAAGAAACTTGTTATCCATAAGTAGGACTCGTTTTCTTCGAAGTGTTCGTTCAATCTCTGGATCAAAAACAAGTGGTGACGACCTATTAGAGCCTCTAGTATGCATACACATGTAAGTACCTGAATACTAACACAACCAGTATAAACCCGAAAATAACAAACAAAACAACAAAAAGCTAACACACGTTGCGCACTACTCCCCAACAACGGCGCCAAAATTTGACGTAAGTTCGAAGACTCACTCAAAAGTAAACCAAATACAACTAATTAGATAGCAGTAAGTGGGTATCGAACACAAGGAGTTTGTGAAAAATGTGATACTAAGTAGCTTTGCAATTTATCTATATTAAACTATATGCAGAAAATAAATTCAAAGATTTGGTTGATTGATTTGATTAACAAAAAGAACTGAAAACAAATAACGAGTTTTAACTGATTCAATAAAAAGAATGCTCTCTCCAGATTTCAGGTTTCAAAGATTGATAATGTTAACGTTTACTTTCGGGATGAACTACATAGAGATAGTTTGTGAGTATGTGTTTGATTGTGATTAAAGTGGACTAAGTACTTGGATTGTAATAACGCAAGGTTGTCACCCGGTAAATAGTTTATATAGCAAACGCAAATTCCCTTCCAATAAATCGTGATTGCCTATGGCACCATGAATTGATAGTCAAGAACACAAATTACACTATACTAACAATTACTAATCAAACTCACAATCACCATAGCAATGTAATCATATAATCAAATTACTATCCCACAAATAACATAGACAATTAACAAACAGTCAATTTAAAACCTCACAATTCGGGAGAGAGCACAAAAGAAATTAGCCAAACATAATTCGGTTCATCATTTCTTCAATCAAAGTATGTAAATGAATCAAAATCAAGTCTCTAATGATTACCACACTAACAATAATGTTATTAAACCCCAAAATCGCATCTAAGTCATTCTCAAGAGATATATAGGTGAAAATACAAGGAAAAACGAATTAAAAAAGAAAAGAAAATCAGCAGATACAGCTTCTGACTATGGCCCACAATCACCACCATGGGCCACGGTTCAGGAAGAGATCATGGTACGGTAAAATCTGTCGTTTTGGCGTCATTTTTACCATGACCCATGGTCAACACCATGGTCCACGGGGAGCTCTTTCTCATTTCAACTATGTTTTCTTCGCCGTTTTCACCCACGTTCTCGTGATTTCATCCTCTATCTCCTCATACCTTCAATTATACGAGTAACCGTAGTCAACTATATCCATGAAATTAATTGGTTAAGCATATGCATTTATATCTTTTAGCTCGTTAAAGGCTTCCCTACGGTTTGCTCGTCAACTTCATCTCCATTAAACCATCCTGCAAAACTTTCAAACACATCAGGTGGCAAAAATGATTTGAAAAAATCATTTGGAAATGAATTTTCTCCTAGGAGATTCAGTCTCCTCAAGATCACTTGACATATCTTTAGTGTTGTTCTTCTTTTGATCATCACATATTCCATCACACTCAGTCTTTTCACCATTAGTGAGATCAGCTTCTTTGATCTCATCCTTTACAACAGCATCCTCAACATCATTTTCCACATCTTCCACTTCTTCACCTGCATTTACAATATTTACCCGTTTTCCAGCTTGTTGATCGTCACCAATTACCTCAGCTACATTTTCTCTTTGAATGATAGAGTTCCGGTTGAAACCTTCATCCAGGTGTTCGTGACAAGCTTTTGATGACGAGGTCTCGAATTTCTTTGATTATTCAGCTGGTGCAGGAGAACTTTGATGATAAATAGCATGTCTACTGTAGTCTCTACCAAATGGATTAGGACTATTTTCACCAACTTCTTGATTAGTGCATTCCCTGTAGAAATGTCCTTTATACTTGCATCGAAAACAACAGACCTTTTACTTGTCAAATCCTAGTTTAGAAGTCGTCCCGTCAAGACAATTCTTTCCAGTAATTTCCCTAAATCTTTGAGCTCTTCTGACAACACTAACCATGCACCAAAGAATATCCAACATATCCATCTCTTCTGGATCGATTTGATTATAATCCTCTTTTTTCATGTTATATTTTCCAATTCCACCCGCAAATAAACATTCATGATTCAAGGACGGATCCTAGAAAAGCTATGTGTTCTTGAACATTCTAAATAGTAAGTCCATTGATGTTCTTGAACATTCTCGGCTTTGTTTCACTGCATAACATCGGATGATGGACTCATAGGTTTTGAGGATTGATCAGAAGAAGAGTTGAGTCCAGTGTAGGTGCTTGTGTAGTATGGTATGTTGGTTGGTTGAAATTAACTTGGTTGTGGGCTACCACCACAGCTACTATTAGTGACGAAAGGAGTTGATTTTTTGGGCTAGGAGCCACCATAGATTGTGATGAATTGAAGTATAACCCGATATCTTGAGTTACCGCAGTACTCTTCTTTTTCTTTTAATCATTCTTTGTAATGTTATAATTTCCAATTCCACCCGCAAATAAACATTCATATGACTTGAGTACGGATCCTAGAAAATCCATATGTTTGTGAACATTCTAAGCAGTAAGTCCATTGATGTTCTTGAACATTCTCGGCTTTGTTGCATTGCATAACACCGGATGATGGACTCAAAGGTTTTGAGGATTGATCAGAAGAAGACTTGAGTCCAGTGTAGGTGCTTGTGTAGTGTGGTATGTTAGTTGGTTGAAATTGACTTGGTTGTGAGCTACCACCACAACTACTGTTAGTGACGAAAGCAGTTTGATTTTTTGGGCTAGGAGCCACCATAGATTGTGATGAATTGAAGTATAACCCGATATCTTGAGTTACCGCGGTACTCTTTATTTTTTGCTTCTTGCTGACTTCGAGCTCTTGGGCTTCTAATTTTTCAATAAATCGAGCTAGAGTCAGCCTAGCATATACAATCGGGTTAGACTATTGAATCATGTTGAATGTCTCCCATTCGTCAGATAGAGATTTTAATTTATTTGTAATAAAATTATCATAATTTATATATAATTATATAAGTAGTCAAAATAATTTAAAGATTTAATTTATATATATTTTGACAAAACTGACAATATTATGTTTAACGAACTGACTGTTATGTCAAAACGTAAAAAGTGGTCAAATATCATACTTTTGAATGAATTTGATAAAAACAAACTTTTTACAAGATTTCCGGACAATTCGGTTGGATTTTAGGCATTTTGTATAATCAAACCCGTATAAAACTTAAACGAACCTTGCGACCAATCCAGATACCGAAAGCTTAAATTTCTTTTATAAATAAAATCATTTTCTCAAATAGTATGTTCACTTATGTTTGTGTGATCTTACCTATTTTCGAAACACTTAAACGACCAACTTGGCCAGGCACAGAATAAGGATTTGAAATCCCTGTATTTAAAGGAATTGAATTCCAATTCCAATTCCAATTCTTTGAACCAAACACACCAAAATGGAATTAAGATTCCAATTCCAACGAAACGAACATGCAATGTCATGGGATTTTAATTTCAATTCCTTTGAATTCCCACGAATTCTGTGAAAGGAACACGCCATTGGTGTTTCACCACCATATTCACTTGGTTCTTCAATTATGGGGACTTGTTATTGATTCTTAATTGAAAGATTACCCATAGGTGCAATGAGAACATTAGCTACTTGGAAGCTTGGTTTGTCTTCCTTAATAATGTTGTTCACAATCATCTCATGCTCAGCAGCTTGCAAGAAACAAATCAAATCATCAAGCTTGAAAGTTGGAAAGTTGGCTTACTCCTTGATGAACTTGCTTACGGTGTACCATTCTCCAGACAAAGATGATAGAAGCTTCTTGTTTAGATCAATATCTGTTATTCCAAGGTTAATGGTTCAAATTTCATTGACAATAGCAACAAACCTCTGCAAAATAGATTTCAACATTTCTCCTTCTCTTAACTTGAATCTATCTAGCTGTTGCTTCAATTTGTCCTTCTTAATGTCTTTAAGTTTAGATTTCCCTCAAACATTTCTACAATAGCATCAAACATGGCCTTTGCAGTAGTATGATGAGCCACACCAGTCAAAATTTTCCAAGACAGACCAAGTTTTAGCATGGATAGTACACTATCATCGTTCTTCTTCATTTGCCTTTCAATAGTTTGATTGTTGTTAGTGCCATCAGGAACATATGGTCCATTTTTTATTGAGTTCCACATTTCCACATCATTATAACACACAGAAGCCTCAAACAGAACCTTCCTCAAACACCTCTTATTCATCCACTGTTCCAGACAAATTTTTGGAATTTTGAAAGATTTTTGAAATGAAAAATTACTTAAATTTAAGAAACTTTTAAAACTTTTGAAAAACACAAAGATCTGTGAAATAAATTCTCAAATCTAATGAATCTAGATGGATAATAACAAGATCTAGACACACAAGGAAAGAAATCCAAGTAAATCTTAGTAAAGAGCCCTTTTAAACCTCAATAAAACAGTAATATAAGAAAAATGAAAAACATGACAGTTGACGTCATTTTTCATCTTCAAAATCAACAGTTTTCAACAACAAATCAGCACTAGTTCTTCACAAATGTAGCAACAAAAGCTCTGATACCACTTGTTGGTCCCGATTATCTCACTTAAGCACACACTAATCATTCTCGTAACCAAACACAAATGTGTCGACAAGAAGGTTACGAAGTTCTGCGTTTGTGAAATACTAAAGAGTATTAAAGGCGGAAACAATAATTCTCAGAGTATTGCTTTACGGACATAAATGTAATAAACACACAAAGTAACTCAAAAGATTTCCATTAATATTGTGAAGGATACAATGAAAATCAGTTAGGGTTTCTATGTGGAATGTACGAATTTGTGTTTGGTTAAGCAGCTTTTCCGTTAGAATATATTCTTTTTAGGAAAGAGACAGCCGTCAAATCACAATATTCGTTCTAGTCCATTTTCATAGGCATGTCCTAAAGTTTACTTATATAGTCCTGCCCTGACACCTTCTAGAAACCCTAATGATTCATTCTTAACATATTCAAACACATTACAAATTATTCTAAGTGTAAATAGGTCTTCGAGTAAGCTTGTAAGCTTTTATCCTTGTCGAGCAAACCTGGTAACCATTAAGTGTTCTTGGAACAGTTCTTCGAGTAAGCTTTACTTAGAATATTTTCCTAAGAAAATATTTATCAAGCAGACTTCAATCTTCATGATAATATCAAACTTTGCTCGATATATATCCTACGAGCAAACTTGTTATTCTTGGGTCCCTTCAACCTTTTGTCTTTTAACTTATTAAACAAGTTCAAGTGTGCCGGTGACACTATAGCTTGCTCGAGGTTGAACCTTTCTCGTTCGAAGTCCTTGGAGTAATTTCTTCATTAACTTCCTTCAAGTTTGCTGGGACCACTGTTTATTAACAAACCTTGCTCAATCTACCAAATTACTTGGTTTTAGCTTCGTTTAGTCAAGGGCTTGCTCTGAAACTAATCTTTCTTGACTTGAAGAAAAACCTTGCTTGATAAAGTGTAGATTTGAGTTTTCCTACAAAGGATCTAGCCGCATCGATACATTAATGGAACAATACGAACACACGAAATCTAAACGTTAAATACATAGTTTATTGATAAATATGGAAGAATAAACTATGGTGTGGAATAATAACTTATGGAGAGCATTTAGATCTAGATCTCTCTAAATATGTACAT
The DNA here is from genome assembly GCF_021521415.1 of Bidens hawaiensis. Classification (NCBI taxonomy): domain Eukaryota; kingdom Viridiplantae; phylum Streptophyta; class Magnoliopsida; order Asterales; family Asteraceae; genus Bidens; species Bidens hawaiensis. Next base: position 31,492 of record NW_027494223.1, on the reverse strand, counting down.
ACTAATTATGAGCATCCATATGCCTATTTATAGGTCGTATGCTCTAGTTCGTTAAGTTACGTCTAGTTCGTTATACCTTCAAAACGAATTAGACTCCATTCGTTATGCTTCCATAACGAATGGTAATACCCTAACGAACTAGCCCTCATTCGTTATGCTTCCATAACTAATGGGCTTATACCTTAACGAACTAGTCTAGATAACTAACGAATGGGCCTCATTCGCTATACAATCCATAGTGAATGGGCCATTTACATTAAATATACATTCTAGACTATCTATTACATATTCGATCGCTATTGACACCAAAACCGTGCACTAACAAGCTCGCTCAATCTAACACTTTGAAGACTTCAAGAAAATAACCATGCTTGTTTAGGCAAAATACCATGATTAACTAAGTTTAAGCTTGCAATAATGCCTAAGTTTTCTCGTTTTCCATTCTAAGCCATTATCCAAGGAGGTTGTGTAGATTCCAATCTTCCTTAGTAATTTTCTTATCCCAACATATTCATTTATGACATTCCGATATCCTCAAAGAATAAGGAGGCACATGAGAAACATTTATTGGTAAATATGGAGTTGTTAAGACAAGAGAAACTGTATGCAAAGTTGTCCAAGGGTGAATTTTGGATACAAGTGGTGCACTTTTTAGGACACATTATAAACCAACAAGGAATTAAAGTATATCTTAGTAAAATAGAAGCTATTAAGAATTGACAAGCACCTAAGCCACCGAAAGAAATCCGCCAACTTATGGGATTAGCTGGGTATTACCGGTGTTTTATTGAAAACTTTTCAAGTATTGCCCAACCTTTAACCCTCTTAACTAAGAAAAACCAAGTGTATGACTGGGGAGAGGAACAAGAAATGACATTTCAAACGTTCAAACAAAAGTTGTGTGAATCTCCAATATCAAGTCATCAGAAGGAACTGATGACTTGGTAATCTAATGTGACCCATATCATAAAGGTTTAGGATGCATACTGATGCAAAGAAACAAGGTAATAGAATATGCCTCCCAACAGTTAAAAGTACACGAAAATAATTATCACTCATGACATGTAATTGGGAGAAGTTATCGTGACATTCGTCAATTTCATATCTCGATTAGTATTTGTTTTGTATCCATTTATTACGTAAACCGACCCGTTTTGTAAACCGAAGCTTATGATATAATCAAAATGATGGATTTTATGTTACAATATTATTTTACACTTGTTGGGTCTTGAAAACATCATTTTCGATCCTTAAAACGCGTTAAAATCACTTAAAATGAACTTCGGGGGCCAATTCTACCATTTTTGAAAATTTGGAAAAGCTGGTGACCAACCCCATCACGCTACGCGATGGGGGACACCCTTCACCGTCGCGTGATCAGGTGCATATCCGTTTATCTGTTGTTTTGTGACTTGTCTTGATCGTTTTTGCATGCAAACTCGTTTTTGCCTTATCCTTACCCTATATATACACCACCATTTCCCTTCGTTTTCCCCTGCTGCAACTCCAAATCTCTCTCAAACTTCAAAGATTCAAGGTTGTTATTTAGTGTTCTTGAAGGTTTGACTTCCAAAAGTCAAACTAAGTTAAATCTTTTATTCTAATTAGCTTATGTAGTCTTATTAATACTTGAATATGGTGGTACAACATATATATAATATACACCCATTGTTACCTTTGGCGGTTACTTCTCCGGTCTCGATCGGTGAGGTTTCGGACCTCGTAAGGCAAGGCTTCATGGAGAACTTCGTGTTCTTGATATATATATATATATACTTATATAATTTTTTTATACATACTAACCATGCTTAACTTCTGCTCATTTTAGTTTGTTTGTCATATTTACAAGTTCCATGGTTAAGGGTTCTAAGAGTCTAGCCTCGGTTTAACCGTAAATAGCTCTAACCTATGAACCGAACTTTGTTTACCTGTTTTTGTTAAAAAATTGTTTAAACATGTTTAATGTTAGATTTAAGTTTGTTAAGTCATTTTTATAAGTTCTATGGTTATGGGTTTGTAGAATCTTACCTCGGCCTTAACCCGAACCAAAAACCGAACTTTTATTTAAAGACCTTATTATTAACTTTTTGTTTGTAAAACTTAAGTATTTTCATTTGTACATTATTATACAAGTTCTTTTATATTTAGGCATGTGAAAACCATCTATGAACTTATTGTGAGATGAAAACCGAACCAAACCGAACTAAACCGATTTTCACTCGCTTAAGACACACAAGTGTGTTTTTAGCTATCAAGACTTGTATATTTCTTTAAAAATAGTTTACAAACTAATTTAGTACTTGGAAATGTTAGGTCCGACTTGATCTCATAACAAAGTTGGGACCGACAAAACCGAACACTCGCTTAACGTACATTGTTAGTTCTAAAACAATAGAACTACATACTTGGTTAAGTATTATTGGATTTTTCTGAGTTATCTCATAACATTTAATATTTTGAAAGTTGACTTTAGGTTTGATCATTTATCAAGACCCGAACCAACAACCCGAACACTCGTTAAAACCCGTTTTAGTATCTTCATTTTAAAGGGACTTGCATTCTTGCATTTTTACCCACCTTATTACTTAACATATGTTGAGTAACTATTAAGGTTAGATACTTTAACCCGGTTTCGAGCAAACTTACATTTTAAAGGACTATTGTTATAATTTCTTAAATAGTTACATTTTAAACCTTGAACTTTAATTGTTTACATTTCTCAATATTTATTTTATTTAAAGACCTTCAAGACAACCTTTTAATTCAAGACTTTCTTTTATCTAGGCATTGCTCGTTAAACTCGTCATTCCGGTTAACCTCCAATTTACCGACTTTCAAGTTTATTACTTGAACGTGAGTAATTTCATACCCCGTTTTACATCTTTCATTTTGGGGTGACATTTCATACTTATTTAACATACATGTTTTATACTTAGTCTTAAACCACAAACGTTATTGTATAATTTACTTAAATAATTGCTCGATTTGGTGTTCTATACTTACATGATTATATGCCTATGTGTTTACCGCTTTTGGTTGGTTGATCTATAAATCCTAGACTATTTGGCGCCCCCCTATAGTAAGGTGTCGTTAATGTATTCTTAATAACGATAACTATAAATCCTAAACTATTTGGCATCCCCTTATAGCAAGGTGTCACTAATGTATTCTTATTAGTGACCACACTTTTTATCCAAATTATTGCTATTATTTATTGTTTCGTATATAAGATTGTGGCTTTTCTTATTATATACTTATATGCGCAAAACTATGAATTTCTCACCAACCTTTGTGTTGATAAACTTTATTTATGAAATGTTATAGGTTTGCATTTTGATTGATTATGGAGTGTGGAGGAAACGTCATCAAGACCGTTAGGATATTAGCAAAATGAATAATATATGATTTGCTATATTTTGTTATATTTGTCTTATGAATATTGTTATGCGACATTTCGATGTTGTGAAATTAAATAAGTTTGTTAAATATTGTCGCTTTAAATAGTGTCATGCGCTTATGGGCAATCTGTCGCATCCCGGCATGTTCCGCCGCCTTTGGTCGGGGTGTCACAGTTATCTTTGCACTTAAAGTCCGGAGACATTACGTGTATGGTACCAAGTGTACATTTTACACGAACCACAAAGGCCTAGAACACATATTTGTTCAAAGGGAATTGAATATGAGGCAAATAAGATAGGTAGAAGTGTATTATGGAATACAATACCATCGAGGCAAGGCCAATAGAATAGCCTTACCGAGTAAATTCATGAAAATTCTATCCGTTTAGGTACTGACAAAATATATAAAGACGTGAAACAATTTTATAGATGGCATGGTAAAAAGAAAGATATAACCACTTATCTATACTATATTAAAAGGCATATAGGAAGGACAAAATAGTAATTTGTCAAAAAAAAAGTCTTAGTTTTAAGAGGTACAGTCTGTTCTAGCACAATTTACAAGTCTCTTAAGCATATTGAGTTTAAACTTGAAACAGGCGGGCAGGACCTAAATTCTAAAATTCAAAACGCGAGTTTTCAGAAGTACAAGCTATCATTATCTTGTTCCATTTCAAAATTCAAACCTTCTCTCTCTCTCAAAATTTTCTTTCAAATATATCGACGGTTTGAAGGTAAATCAATTTCATGTTAGTTCTTTGTATTTTTATGTCTTGTAGTTTTGTTAAGCTTTTGAGTTTTGCTTTCTGATGTTGCTGAAATCAATTTGCAGGAGTGATTTGGATGAATATTTGAGGTTAATTCACCATTTTGAGGTAAATGTTTCATTGTTATCCAGATTGACATAAAACCCTAATAGTTTGCTCTCTTACGATGTCTGTAAAAATTGGTCTTTACTTTTTAGGGTTTGAAATATATTTCATTTTATGAGTTTAAGTTTGGTTAATTAAATTGATTTCATGTTAGCCAAGTAATTTTGTGGTTCCAGATTTGGTTGAAAGATAAGGATGAAGAAAAGAGACCAATTTAGTAGCAGAAAACGTCAAGAAACTTAAATTTAGGAGAGATGAGTGGAGCTGAAGTTGATTTGGAGCATAATAAACTGACATTTGGACTTTATATTAAATTATCCAACAAGCCACATTGAGTTCGGCTCATTTGCAGGCCGAGGTAACTCAAATCAGGCTGTAAACATATCTAGCCGGCTCGACTATGCTCATTTACAGACCAAGCTTGCCCAAATCAGGTCGTTTAAATTTCTTTTAGCATTTATAATAAAAAAACTTTCACATGATTGGAAGAATTGATGAAAGTGGAGTGATTTTGACCTTATTTATGGTCAACTTCTGTACAATTGAGATGCTTACGTTGCAAGTTGATCCAGTTTTAGTGTTCAATTGACATGAAATTTGTCGTTTGTTCATTGGGTCTTATATGTCTGGACTGATGAAGGTCTCGATAGTGGAATCAAGAGTCTGGTAATTTACCCTTTTTACCTCAATATTTTTTATAATAAAAGTCAGATTTTCATTGCATAATCAAATTTGATTTTCATTATAAGTTTCACAAAGTATTTTAAGGCGCCTACTTTTGCAATGTTGTTTGGATGACGGTTATGATATCTGTTAAAGTGTGTTTGCATTGTTTGGAGACCTTGCAAGGGTAAATTGGTCATTATATCAGTAGATCTAAACATTCATGTTTGCTTAATAAATTTGTTTTTGTTTTGGTATTTCTTTTATTATATTTTTCCTATTCATTTGCGTCTCCGTTTACATATGTTTCTTGATGTTACTGCCAAGCAACCGGTATAAAATGACTACTAGAACCCCCCCCCCCCCCCCCGAATTGTCATGTGCGTTTGCATTATTTATTTGTTTATATAGATATTAGCACATATTATCAAATAATACAAATGTTGCATAATGCACCCAAATTGAAGAAACAAGAGAATGCCATGCTATAGGTTTTGATGCAGGTAGAGCAAGAACAAACTTTGGTTTTTGAATTTTTGAAAAGTGTTCCGTTTTTTTGAAAAACATAAAACTAAACTGTCGGTTTCTGTATGGGGTTGTTTTTTTTTTATTTAATGCACACCCCTAGAAAAAGATAACAGAAAATGGTCACATATATGTTGAGCAAGATGTTGAAGCCCAGATGTATACCACTGATATATACCACTGAAGTGCCTCAGTTTAATTTATTTTAGTTTATTTATTGATCAATGAAAACTGAATATTTAATATTTTAACTTTTATGTTTAATAGGCAAGCTTTGAAGCTTAAAGTGTAGTCATTTGTATTACGGTTGCTCCTAATAGTGTAGTCATTTTCTATATTTTGATATAAGTTAAGGGTGAGTTTTTGAATAATCTTATAGGCTTTTTCAAGAAATGGGAGATTGTATAATAGTTAACTTTTTACTCTAATATCGTCAAAGGACCGGGCGAGGAGCAAGTGCGTTTAAATCAAAGCGGGTGTTTTACTTGATGTGATGCTGTATGATAGCTTGTTCAAAGCACATTTACTCCATTATGAAGTTGGACAAGGCGTGCACCCTAATTAACTTCCTAGAGTCTCAGCCTTCAGTAGAGGTGAAAAAAACCGATTTCCAAACTGGAACTGAAACCGAACCACTCTAAAAAAACCGTATGAGATATATGTTCAATGGTTTTCAAGAGTTGTTTTTGAACCGATGATGATGAATACCGCTTCTATGCTACAGCGGGCTTATTTTATATGGATATTTTTCTTGTAGTAGAATCTTTGTATGACTTATTTTATTGTATCAGTTTATTGTTGTTTATTTGCAGTTTTTGCTGTAAATTCTTTGTACAGTAATGATTCATATTATCTAAAAAAAGTGTTGTTACAATTTTGACATGATTTTTCGCCTTATACTATGAGGTTTCTATTATGTGTAAAGTTTTGACATGAGTTTTCACCAACTAAATTCTCGTTTTCTTTACTTAGTTTACTATATCACTAATTATATTTTCTTTTCTTTGCATCACTTGTTTGTTTTCTATTTTTATTATGATATCGTTATTAATGTTTACTAGTTTGACCGACACAACCCGGACGGAAGTTCTAATGTTTTCTAGAAACCCAATTGAAAAAATGTAAATCTGTTAGAAAAAAGTCACGGATCCTCCTGTGCTCATGCTCCGTTGAGTGTTAACGTTAACAAGCAATACATGGTTTGTGTGTGTTAGGATTTTGATGAGTAGATACTGACCAGTTCCCTATGTTCCAACCCGAACCAGTTCCACGGCCTGGTTTTAACCACTTTGTTAATGACGTGGTTTGGTTCCAGCCCGAACCGGTTTAGGGTTAGTGTAACATCCCGAAATTTTTAAGAATAATAATTAATATATTATTTATTTATGATGGAAAAGTTTACTTGAGTTAGTAGAGAATAAATAAAATAATAAGGATGGAAGGATAAGTAGGCTAATTAGATAGAGTTAATTATGGAACAAAATAGAAAGATGAGTCTAAGGTCCATGGACTTAAGGGAGTATAAATACCCCTTAAAACCCTAATCTTTTCCATTTTCACACATCTCTACACCATAGCCTACACCATCACACACTTCTCCTATTCACGTTTTTGAGAAAACCACCCACAAAGACACAAAGACTCCTGGAGATATAACCGTCGGATCGGTTTCAAATTTTAACCAGTGTTCATGTTATATAAATGAAGATTTCCACCGATTAGATCTTCGATTAGAAGTTGGGAAGTTCGATTGTTATCAGCAAAACCATAGCAGCACAAAAGTGAAAATTCCGGCGACTGTTCAGCTGTTCCCGCGACTGTAGCGGTGGTTTCTGGTGAAGTCCAGCTAATGGGTTTGTAGATCGGGGCGAGAGGGTTCCGTGGCCTCTTGAATCACTCAATTCCGAGTTCGTTTGATATGGTTTGGTCCATTCGAGTGATTTAGATTATAAACATCAAAGGTACGTTTTTGTTAAAAAGGGTTACTTTTCGTGTACGGATTTACATGAAAATTGGTAGTATGATAGATCGGGTCATGATTATTGATAAAGTAATGAACTTGATAGTAAACGGGTTAGTTGGTTCGTTTCGGGTAAAACGAGTAGTGTTCGGTTTATGAAAAGGACGGGTAAACGAAGTCGGTTTTGCATGAAACTTGGTAGGATAGTAAATTGGACCCTATTATTTGACAAAGATGTAAACTTTAACATAAATAAGTTGTTTGAAATGAAAGGGTAAATGGGGTAAGATCCCGGTTTTTCCGGCGATGACGGCGCCGGAAAGACGACGCCGGGATCTTACCCCATTTCGTTATGTGAAACTAACGAATTAAAGGTAATTCGTTAACGGACTAGCCTTCATTCGTGAACTTATTCGTTAATGAAGGAATGACGAATTGGCCCTGATTCGTTAAATAATTCTATATGATGATTTGTTAAGGAAGAACAACGAACTAGCTTCAATTCGTTAAAGCCAGTTCGTTATAAAGAGTCCAGTTCGCTATAAGGGTTAATTCGTTATAAAGACCAATTCGTTATGTGGCCATTCGTTAAAGACTAGGATAACGAATCAGATAATGTAACATAGCGAATCAGATAACGAATCAGGTGATTCGTTACTCACCCAGTTCGCTATATTCTGAATAACGAATTAGAAGTTTGAAAGATACCTTTAAAGGTTAACGTGTAACGATTAACTAATGGGGTAATGACTCAATGGAGTAAAATCGTCTTAGACGCTTAAGATTAGTTAAGTAAGCAGTAAGAAGGGTTAGAACAATATTTAATATTGTATCTATTAAACAGTTAGTCGCGCACAACAATGGAAGGGAATAACCTTAAACGGCGGACGCAACCGAGATCAGGTGAGTTTCTAGCCCCACTTCATTGTTATGTTTCGTGGCTGTGTGCATACGCGATGTGATTAGTTAATACACTTACCTTAAGTGGTAAGTGTATGCTATATACGATATATGTGATAGATATTAATGATTGCTTGTCGGTACGTGAACAATCTTCGGATATTGCGCGTACTTTCAGGTTATAAATAAGGATACGAATGTTATATGTAATGTGTGGATGATGTATGAACGTTATGAATGAATGCTTTTCGGGACGTGAACGATCTTCGGATATTGCACGTATCGACAAGGAGTATGATTGTTAAATGAATGATGTGAAGAGCTCTTAGTGTATTCTTATGTTACGATTTAATTATTGTATATTCAAAGTAAGTGTATGCAGGTATAGGAATGGTAAATGAGTTGTACGTCTGACATAGTAAGTTAGGTTGACAAACCCTCTAATTTCCGTTGGACATAGACTTGGCATGTAATGGCGTAGTTAAGGATTGTGGGCCTTATACGTGTAATAGGTGATAGATGAGAACGTAGTTAAGGACTGTGGACCTTATACGTACTTCAGATAGTAGTCAGCATAGGAAAGGGCTGCGGACCTTATACATGATGTAATTGTATTGTGGTAGCATAGGGGAGGACTGTGGACCTCGTGCGTGCTATGAACTAGGTTGCAACAAAGGGAAGGACTGTGGACCTTGTACGTGTTGTGGATGTAAGATGGTATAGGGAAGAACTGCGGACCTTGCACGTATCATAAATGGTGAACATAGGTAAGGACTGCGGACCTTTTACGTGTTCACGACCTTGAGTATAGGTATAAACGGCGGACTATGAACGTACTCTCGGTGGACTGAGGTAAGTGAATGTATGTATGTATGTATGTATGTATGTATGTATGTATGTATGTATGTATGTATGTATGTATGTATGTATGTATGTATATGTGTATGTATGTGTGTATGTATGTATGTATGTATGTATGTATGTATGTATGTATGTATGTATGTATGTATGTATGTATGTATGTATGTGTGTATGTATGTATGTATGTGTGTATGTATGTATGTGTGTATGTATGTATGTATGTATGAATGTATGTATGTACGTACGTACGTACGTATGTATGTATGTATGTATGTATGTATGTATGGTAGAAAGGTAACTGGTTAAGTATGGATATGTATCTTCGGATATGTATGTATGATATGTGAAAGTATTGTATGTTATTTGATTAACAAAACTCATTCAGCGTATCTGACTTTTAGCATGCACGCAGGTGAGTAGAATGATACAGCTGGCTTGAGCGGGACACATGGCAAACGGATAAGAAACTGGCATCCGAAAACTCAAGATGTTTAAATGTTATTGACGTTTATTTTAAAAGGCACGAATGTTTTCAAGACAAGTTATGAATTATGATGTAATGTTTATGAAACTTTTATATTCCGCGTAAAGTTTTAATTAACTATGATATTTAGAAATGTGTTGATGAGTAAATCCAACGTCAAAAGTGAGACACAGGGAACGGGGCCTTACAGTTAGGATAGACGGCACTAATGCTACATATAAGAAAGGGGTATTGGATTTTACACCAATCGAATCGTATTCTCTTTCCGATCAAAAGCCCTAAAAATCATTTTGAAAGATGGAAAAAAATTAACGGCATTTAATTTTAAAAAGGGGGTGGCACCTGTGGTGATAAACTTAACTGGGTTATTATCGGCCAATAACCTTTAGTTGAGATTACTAAAATTCAATACCCATATAAGAAAACTAATAAAAGTACTATAAATATATATATATATATATATATATATATATATATATATATATATATATATATATATATAGCACTAGAGGATTGATAAACTAACGGAAACGAGTAACGCGCTGTAAATTGTTACCGCCGCATCGCGCGAGTTCCGACTAGTGCTAGTAAATGTGTGACTTGTACTCATGTTAACCAAAAATATTATAAACCTTCAGGAATTTTACAACAACCTGAAATACCCCAATGGAAATGGGAACAAATTACGATGGGTTTCATTATACACCTTCCCAAAACCTCCCAAGGGCAAAATGCAATTTGGGTCATTGTAGACCGAATAGATTTAACTACCGCTTACCAACCTCGAACTGATGACCAATCCGAAAGAACAATTCAAACATTAGAAGATTTTCTTCATGCTTGTGTACTGTATTTCAAAGGGAATTGGGATCAAAACCTCCCACTTGTTTAATTCTCGTACAATAACAATTACCACAGTAATATACAAGCAGCACCATATGAAGTATTATACGGGCGGAAATGTAGGTCGCCACTTTGTTGAACAGAAGTGGGCGATGCTCAAATTACAAGATCCAATTTTATTCAAGAAAGAACCGATAAGATTTATAATATTAAATGGAAACTGAATGCCGCTTGTGACTGACAAAAGAGTTATGCTGATGTTCGTAGAAAACCGTTATCTTTTGAAATAGGTGACAAGGTGTTCCTTAAAGTGTCCCCATGGAAAGGTGCTATCAGGTTTGGAAACACCGGTAAGTTAGCCTTAAGATACATTGGACCTTTCGAGGTTATTTCTAAAATTGATCATGTAGCCTACGGACTGAAATTACCCTTAATACTGCGCACCATTCACGATGTGTTTCACGTGGCGAACATGAAAAAGTTATTTACTAATGAAACGAAAATAGTACCACAAAAGATGTTCAGGTAAATGGAAAGCTATACTTTGTAGAGGAACCAGTAGAAATTGTTGATGGGATAACCAAACAGTAAAGACACGACAAAATTTCATTAATAAAAATTCGGTGAAATGAGGACCCGAATATACTTGGGAACGAAAGGACGAATTCCGAAAGAAATACCCATATATGTTTCCTAAAAAGAAAACAGTTGGCACATTGAATTTCTAGGATGAAATTTCTTAACGCGTGACATTCGTGACAAAACCAGGTACACCTTATTCACTACGTAGCGAGTAAACGACAAATCGGTTAATTCATAACGATTAAACAAGTAACCGACTGAACTGATTATGACCCGTATATATACTGAGGGGTCATATATGAGTGATATATATATATATATATATATATATATATATATATATTATAGTGGCTAACATGTTGATATTAAGACCCCCGTACGTATAAAACCATTTAAACAAAAAAGGTTTCGTTTAACTATAAAATATGATTTAAACCCGATCGTTAATACCAAAACAAGAATTGCGTCATCAGTTAAGACAAATAAAACTTATGGAACACTTATATAAGACGTTTTAAGCAATCTGTGAAAATATTTTGGATTTTTACAATGAGTCAATACGTTTTCTTATTTTACAAATATTGTCTAAAAAACACTCGTTTTTGCTATGTTTCTCGCACCCGAACTAATTTTCTCGCAAAAACCAAACCCGAACTAAACTTGAAACTGAAATCAGACTTCGGGCACGCAAAACGAGGAAAGTGGGCCACAAGAGAGGCCCAATGGGCCCTCTCTTTGTTTCTTGAAATCTCCTAAGCCATTTCCACCAAAATATCACACAAGTATCTGGACAGCTTGTTCTTCATATTTTACAGCAAAAAAACACAATTTAGATCACGATTTTTGCAAGTTTTAATCTTGTTTGAATCAAGTTATAATCATATAAACATGTCTTAATTGGTGATAATCATGTTTAACCTTGCAAAACCTTTAAAAATCACCTAAAGTTATGTTTTGATCTTAAACATGATTACAAACCAGAAACATATGTTTTGATCAAAACACGGATTAGAACATTGATATGACGTTTTTATGGTTCAAAAGTTCGATTTGAAACCCTAAACGAAACCCTAAGTAATAAGGCTTGATGATGGATGATTTGAACTTGGTTTTGTCGTATTTGATCTGTAGATACTTTATATAGCTAACCAAGGACCCAAACACTCGATCAGAGAGCTTAACCGATTGAAAAACGGACAAGGTATTACCGGTTTACTCGTTAGAGGCTGTTTAGTCTTAGGTTGTGACGTACTTGTTGTTACCTTGTGAAAATTTTTAGGAACATTTGGGAACATATAAATGAATCCCTGTTCAAATTTGGTAATTTTTCAATAAACGAAGAACATCTGGCGAATTTATTAGCGTTTAATGGCATTTTGTTTATGAAAAATAGTCAAGCTTCTTGTAAAATTATGAAACTAGGCTTAGTATAAAAAAATATTATGGTAAGATCATAGGTAAAATTTAGAATCATTTGGAGATGTCTAAATACAGTTTGTGCATTGTATTTAATCGGGTTTTAAACAGCCGAAAAATGCACAAAAAGATATTTTGGCAAAAAAGAATTAGGTTCTGGAATTTTACAGGGATTATGCTATGGTATTGTGATCACTCAGAAAAATTATCGGATTTTTCGTGAATCGTTCGATATAAATGGGTGATTTGTCGATTAATTATGACTCATAAAATGAATTTTTATAAATAAATAGATAAGTGTTAAAATTATGAAAATATTTATATAAAATTCTACAGATTTTTGTTCGTTCAAAAATTCTCTTATTTTATTTATAACTAGCTTTTAGCCAGCGTGTTACGCGGGTTACTTTTAGTTTTCTTTATAAATTATTTTTTTTTAATTATTGTTTATGTATATTTTTCATGTAGGACGTGTTTAGGTATTAAACTTAAAGGTCACATGAACTTATAAAAATATGTTATATTTATTAGTTGTAGTTAAAGTATACTTTGTTTTGAATATTTTTTATATCTCAAATGTCTCATTGGTCAAGTAGTTAACGTGACCCAACAATTTGTTATTTAAGATGCGAATTTTCGTATTAATATACATAAATGCATAATGAAATTTATAGGGTTTGTGTTATTTTCGTTTGTATTGAGTTGTTATGGTTCGTTGGTGATGTAAAATGTATTTGTTGTTTAACGGATCACCAAAAACGGGCTCTCATGTGTTTTTCAATTAATGTAGCCCAGCATTTTGCATTTTGTTGTTTAAAATATGTATTTTGTGCTTGATAGTGAATTGAGCTTTTAATAAATTGATGTATTTGAATTTCTATAGGCCAATTCTAATTCCACTTCTATCTGAAATGGGTACGTCATGTGTTATCATTTCATTTTTGGTTGAATTATTGATTTATTATATTTTTTCTAGTATGATGTTTAGTTTGTGAAACATCCTAATTTCGATGATAATAATAAAAGAAATTTTGACTATTCAATAACGTGTCGTTTGTCGGTTTAGATAAATAAACTATTAGAGGGTGGGATTGGACGTATAAAAGATGGAATAAAGGATGAGATGAACCTAAGGTGCATGGGCTTAAGGGAGTATAAATACCTCTTAAAACTCTAATCCTTTCCATTTTCACACATCTCTACACCATAGCCTACACCTTCAAAAACACACACACGTTTCTTTATCCCGAGCCAAGATCCGAAGGTGAAAAACCCGAGCTTGTTGGTGCTACAAAGTCGTAACGAGCCAAAACCGACATCAAACCTAGATCGTGTTTGTGAAAACCGATTCGTTAAAGGTTCGATTATAAGGGAAAATTGTTCATTTATGTTCGGTTCATTTAAGTAATCCTAGATCTATATGAATATGGAAAAAACGAATCAAACGAACTGATTAACAGTGCAATCCATTAACATTTGATATGTTAATCGAGGGTATTAAGAGCCGGTTGCATATATATGTATATATATATATATATCAAACGCACCATTTAGACACGATGTTTGGGTGATTTGATGGTTAGGGTTTTCATGCGCTGCGAATATGATCTCAATGACACCAAATTCGTGTTGTTTCATCGTGTTTCGACGGTCAATTGAAATTATGGGGTCTGTTGACTGTCGTTGTTCTTGACAATTTTGAATTTGACCCCAGAGTCAAAGGTTTGGATAATAGCTGATGCTCATTCGTTATGATTGAACGAATCGATGGTCCTTCGTTAAGTAATCAAAACGAATGATCCCTCATTTGTCCTATAGGAGTCACGAATGTCCTTATTCATTCATGATCCGTTCATTCGTCATGAGAAGACAACGAATGGAGCCATTCGTTATAGTTGCTCTTGTAACGAATGAGCCCACATTCGTCTTATAGGAAGCACGAATGGCCTTAGTCATTCGTTATGCATTCGTTCGTCTCAGATCATACCATTCATTATGAAAGGAACCGTTTGTCATAACGAATGAGGCTCAATCTAGAGACCATTCCTTATAAAGAATGGGTTAGCAAATAAAATATTATTTAAGAATTTTAATGGAAATTTTGTTAAGAGCAGCTTAACCCCATCCAGGGGCGCTGCCCCCGGATCCCCGTTCGTTTAGAGTTATATTAAACTAGAAATTCGATATGGGTAGCGATAGTTAATTGATACGTGTAATTTTTATACAGTTAGCCGTGCCCAGTTAAAGAAAGGAGTTACCATTAACTCTTAGAGGAACCGAGTTCAGGTGAGTTTCTAGCCCCATCTACTTGTTATGTTTTCGGGGTTGTGTGTATACTTAAAGTGATTAGTTAATACACTTACCCTAAGTGGTAAGTGTATGCCTTATATGATTTATGTGATAGTGATTGAGGTTATGAACGAATCTTTGTCGGTACGTAAACGATCTTTAGATATTGCACGTACCGCCAGGGAAGGTGAGTTCCATAACAAATGTATGAATGATACATAATTGATTAAGAGTACGTATGAAATTATATAATAAATGTATGTGTAAAGAGGTGTATGTATGGTTGTATGGAAAGAAGAGACCAGACTCTACTAATACCTGAGATAGAAAGGACTAGACACTAATAATATCTTAGATAGAATGGACCATACACTAATAATATCTGAGATAAAAGGGACTAGACCATAGTAATTTCTGAGATTGAGAAGAAAGGAACCAAACCCTACAAATATCTGAGATGGTAAAGATAGTTGTGTATGTAGTATGAAAGTGTGAAAGTGTGATGGTATGAAAGAATGTATGAATGAATATATGGAAGTACAAAAGAAAGATAACATGTAAAGTATATAATATGTATCTTCGGATGCGTATATGAACGTAAGTGTATGAATGTATGTTGCCTGATTAACTAGAACTCACTCAGCGTAGCTGACTTTTATGCACGTAGGTGAGTAGGATGAGACAGCTGGCTTGAATGGGGACACATGACAGATGAATAAAGAAGCTGGCATTTGAAGACTTAGTTTCTAATGTTTGAACTAAAAAGAAATGTTTTATATTATTTTAAGAGACTTTTGTAATGAATGGTTGATATTTATCTATTCCGCGAAATGTTTTAATTAACTCTGATATATAGAACTATGTTTATGAGTAAATCCAACATCAAAGTAGGGCACCGGGACCGGGGCCTTACAGTTTGTGATTTTCTTTTTATTTTTTTATATATTTGTTGTATTTATAGATTTTGTAGTTTAGTTATTGTTGTGTATTAAAAGAACAATGAATTTGTTAATTAGTTTTTATTCATATCAAATATAATAGAAGTTATATTAGCTTATGAATTATATTCACGAAATTTTATGATCATATGTAAAAACTAAGTTTTTAAAAATTATTTTTTTATTAATAATGTATATGTTTTTATTATTTTATACATAAAATTTTATATTATGAAGTTTTGTAGATTTATTTCTTTTCTATATTTTAATATGGGTAATAATTGAAAGCCATCATTTGAAAGTGACGCTATAATGATAATAAACCGTCTTGAGAAACTTTTTTCTCGCCTTCTTTATCAAATTTTTGTTTCATTTAACAATTAGAAACCCTAAGTTAATATTCTCCTTAATTAGGACGAATTTTGTGGTTAAGTGAAAGTATTGTAACTTGTTAAAGGGATTTGTATTTGTTCTTAAAATATTTAATCATGTATTGTGTCAATAACAATTTACAACAACTTTTAAAATAATATATTTGTTTTAAATAATCTCAACTATCACCTTTTTGCCACTACCGATCATAACTAACAAAATGACTATCTACAGTCCCACCTGTTATCATTTTTTTTCTACGAATGAACCATGACTAACAAAATCCTAACGTCGTTAGTTTTCATGATGTGACATTCTTATTTGGCATAAATGTGGCATGCTTATGTGACATAGTACACTGCCACCACCATGGCAGTCACCACCACCACGACCGCCACCACCATCAGTTTCCTAAAAATATTAAAATATTTTATATATGTTTATTGAGTGAATTTTGACTTTTGAAGTCAAGCCAACAAGTTTAAAAAGAAGATAAACTTTTAATATGAATCTTGTCACTTAAATTCTAGAGTTCACCTAGTACTTCAATGAAGCAAATGATAATACTAGCTTTAACCTTGATGGCTCCTCCTGCAAAATGTGATGTTGATATTATAACTCATTTATAAACAGTCCATTACAAAGCATAATCACAAAGAAATTGTGTATACCTGTTGTATCTTCTTTATCAGAAGAATTATATTTTTAGGATACAATGAAGCTAAAATAGCATTCATCTTCTGTCAAGGTATTCTTAAAATTTTGCCAAGGTTAGGTCAGACTGTGCGAACCCATTAGCATGATTACAAAAACACAATGCAATAAATTTCAGACGACTTTTAACCCGTGTGACCTATATGACCCTTTTAGGATTATGTTTTATTCTTTCTTCTAGTAGTGTTAATTAGAGTTTGCAAATGTAGAAAGCAATCTAAAACTGTTTATATAAATATATCAATAGTTACTACTCTAAAATATACCCTATTTATTATAACTTCTAGATTTATTTCCAATCATCTTACATGCTAATTTAACCCTATAAAAGAACCTAACATTAACGAACTGTTTGGCAAGAAGTTCATCATCTTTTATTTAAAAAACGAACCAACATGAACATGCATTTTGTTTATTCATTTATGTTCGTTGATGTATTTTCGTT
Source organism: Bidens hawaiensis (assembly GCF_021521415.1). Lineage (NCBI taxonomy): Eukaryota > Viridiplantae > Streptophyta > Magnoliopsida > Asterales > Asteraceae > Bidens > Bidens hawaiensis. The sequence goes on along the minus strand of NW_027494223.1, from coordinate 14,230 downwards.
CGTTTATGTTTTATAAACATCTAAGTAGTTATATATATATATATAAGGGTGGTATCTAGAGAGAACTCATTTTAAAGAGAGAACTAGAGAACTATTAAACAATTATTTTTAACTATTTTTAAAAAAATATTTTGTGATTTTTTTTTCTTTCCTCCTTCTAATAAGATGATATTGATACTAGAAAAAAAAACCCTTGCCGGTGTAGTACTGTAGTGCATATGTGCACTAATGCCTATTTCATATATACAATGGTGTTGTATTGCATATAATACAATACAATTGCATTATCCAATACACACTATTGAATATATGCAAATACGACACTAATAATTGTATGGGTCTTACCAAACCCAGATATTCCTTAAACGTCATTAAATAAAAAGTTATTATCACCAAAGATGTAAAAATCCTATAAAATAGGATATACTAAATAATTAATAGCTTATTTATTTAAAAAAATATATATATATATTATTTAAATTAAAAAAACCAATTTTATAGTAAAAAAAATAAACGGGTTTTGGGTCTCATCAAAACTTTATAGCTTTTAAACCGGGTTATAACATCTCATTTATTTGTGAAACAATTTATCATCAAACTATAAGTAGATTATTAACTTTCATACAATAAAAAAATATATATTCAAAAAATAAATAAATATTAGAACAAACAATATAAAAAACCCCGTAATACGGGGGATAAAAACTAGTATATATATATATATATATATATATTTATATATCTATAATATATATAAACGAAGATATAAAAATCCTACGTGTCGCGATGTGGTCGCTCCCCCTTTTTTTGGAGTCACCAGATTTGCTTGATTTTTAAATGAAGGCTTCTCATGTATTTGACCAGAATTCATGGGTATGGGTCTTCCAAACCCAGATATTTCTTAAACGGGTTATAACATCTCATTAAATTAAAAATTATTCTCATCAAATTATTGATGTAAAAATCCTATAAAATAGGATATAATAAAAATTAATATCTTATTTATTTAAAAAAATATATATATATTATTTAAATTAAAAAACCAATTTGATAGTAAAAAAATAAACGGGTCTTGGGTCTCATTAAACCATATGTATATTATTAACTTTCATAAATATTATTTATAATTAAAAACAAATTTTATAGTAAAAAAAAAATAAACGGGTCTTAGGTCTCATCGAAACCATATCTTTTAAACCGGGTTATAACATCTCATTTGTTTGTGAAACAATTTATTATCAAACCATATGTATATTATTGACTTTAATACAATAAAAAAATATAAATTTAAATAATAAATAAATATTAGAAAAAAAAATATAAATCCCCCGTAATACGGGGGATAAAAACTATATATATATATATATATATATATATATATATATATATATATATATATATATATATATATATATATATATATATATATATAAAGAAGAAGATTATAATAACAAGATATGATATCCTAAAAAGTGTAGGAAGCAATCACATGACGCCATGTGACATGAATCTAAAATAACACATAAGGGCATTATTGTCATAGGATTTTTTTTTTAATTTGGTAACTATAGTATTGGGTCTTGGTTGATTTAAATGTTTACTCCTATTAATCTCCACAAGTTTCGCTGCACTCTCTCCCAAAATCTCATCGGAAAGAAAAAAGAAAAGAAAAAAAGAAAACTACAACCGTCACATCTCAATCTAATCATATCCAATTTCTTGTTTTTATTTTCCAGTTTAGTTGTATTTAACCTCATATCTATCCAAGTTAGAAAAACAATGAAAAAAGAATTAACTAGAGATAAATATTGGTTCATTATTTTAACCTTTCATTGAAAAAAAATTTATATTTGAAGGAAACCTCGAATTCATGGATATAGTTTTTTTTCTAAAGAAATATAGATAAAGAGGGAAATAGTTCATGACATAAGAAATTAAAATTAACTTTTAATTGGTTTTTAATTAAAACGGTGTTTAAATTAATGTTGTAACTCAATAGGTTTTGTTAAATTAAATTATGTTATGGTGTTTTTTGTCATACACGGTGTGTTATTATACATCTTCATATAAAGTGTGTTATTATTCTTTGGTGGTGTTATTGTTCGTTGACGATTTATGTTTTGTTCATCTCCATCTTCATACACAAGGTGTTATTCATCTTCATGCATAGTGTTTTATTGTTCTTTGAAGATGTATGTTTTGTTTACTTTCATCTTTTACAGAGTGTGTTATTGTTCATTCTCATACATATTGTATTGTTTATCTTCCTAGAGAGTGTGTTATTTAACCTCTGAAGGTGTATAAATTTTTTTCATTACAGTTTTATATCTCAACTAGTTTTTAGCCCGTGTGTTACGCGAGTTTATTTAGTTATTTTTTAATATTATTTTGAATATATAATTTTTTATGTTAAGTTAATTAGTTGTGCATTATAATGTTTTAGGCCGAAATAGTCTACGGTTGGTATGCGAGCTTTTTTATTTAAAGACTTTGTTTTTGTTATAATGGTTTCGACCTACATAAAGATTATGGTTGTCCGTTTCAGTGTTTTATGATTTTGGTTGTCCGTTTTTCTTGTTACTCATAGACAATGATATTAATATGTTGCGATTTTTGAGCTATTAATTTCTTTTTTTTTCATCGTATATTAGTTTTTCTTTGAATATGCAAGGTTTCCGGTTATAATGCGTTCACCTTAAACACAATTTTTGAGGTGTAGACCAATCAGTATTGTGAATAACTTAAAATGTTTTGTATCAAAAGTATTTATTACATGAATTTAACAATTAAATTATTTTTTATTAGTAGTATCATGATTTTTTTTGAACGATTGTTTTGAGACTATTGTCACAATGAAGTTGTTTAAATGAGTTACATATTAATATATCCTTTTGTGTATTATAATAATTATTTATAATGTATATGTAGTGTTCTTTGTTATGTGTTTAGGTTTTAACTTAAACATAAACTTTGAGGTGTAGATCAACTGGTTAGTTGGTTGTATCATGTTGTATTAATATTTGAACGAATGTTTTTGGACTTGTCAAACCCATTTATGTCATTTGGTCAAGAAACCAAAGACCTACCAGTTCTATTGTAAAGCCTTTTACTCCTCACAACTAACATTGCAGCTTGCCACTTAAGATCTATATCTTCCAAATCATCAGCATCAATCTGTTCAAGATCTTCTTACATTACACTTGTGTGAATTAAATTCATGGCCACAAATGCATTGTAAGAATCAGTGAACATTGAGAAGAGAGTTTGATAATCATTTCCATGATTCACATTTCCAGCAACATAGGGAACTTGTCCACTAGCCATTGATGATGTATCACTATCATCCATCAATTGAACATTAAATATTGAGGGCCCACTTTGATTGCTATACTGACCAGCAACAAACAATCTTGGGGTTTCAGCACTATACTCAGTTGGTTCTTCAATTATAGGGACTTGTTGTTGGAGTGTGATGAGCCACACTAGTCAAAATCTCCCAAGAAAGACCAAGTTTCAACATAGACAGTTCCCTATCATCTTTCTTTTTCATTTGTCTTTCCAAGGTTGGATTATTGGCTATGCCAACAGGAACATATGGGCCATTTTTAATTGAATTCCACATCTCAACATCGTTATAACACACGGCTACCTGAAACAGAACCTTCCACTTAATGTAATTTTCATTTCCTAACAATCTCGGATTTTTGTAGTATGTTTTTGGTATTTTGAATGGTTTCAGAAATGAAAAATTACTTAAAATTTGACAAACTTTTGAAAAACAATCAGATTTGTGGAGTAAATCCACAGATCTGATGAATCTGGATTGATAATATCAATACCTAGACACCAAAGGAAAGAAATCAACGTAAATATGAGTAAAGATCACTTTTAAACCTCGATAAAACAGTAGATGGTTACGAGCACTTTTAAACCTGTGAAAATGAAAAGCAAAGCAGCTGACATCACAAATCAATGGAACAGTGTTCAGATGACATCATTCTTCATCTTCAAAATCAACAAAATATTCAATAAAAACTCACAACAATCAGTCTCGTAGCCAACAACAACGTGTTGACAAGATGGTTACGAGTTCTGCTTTTGTAAAGATCCAATGGATATTAAAGGTGGAATCAACAATACTCGAATTGTTGCTAAATAGACAGAAATGTAACACACACACAAAGTAACTCAAAAGATTTTCATTAATATCGTGAAGGATACAATGAAAATATATTAGGGTTTCTAGGTGGAATGTTTGTATTTGTGGTAGGTTTTCAGTACAAAGATATTCTTTTTTAGGATATGGCAGCAGTCAAAACACAATATTTGCTCTGTGTCTGTTGTCAAAGGTGTGCCCTAAAGTTTTCTTAAATAGGCATGCCCTGACACCTTCTAGAAACCCTAATGATTGTTACTCAACATATTTAAACATATTACAAACTATTACAGGTGTAAACATGTCTTCGAGTAAACTTGTAAGCTTTTATCTTTGTCAAGCAGGCCTTGTAACCATAAGTGTGCTTGGAACAGTTATTCGAGTAAGCTTTACTTAGGATATTCTCTTAAGAAAAATTCCTTCAATCAGACTTCATTCTTCATGATAATATAAAACTTTGCTCGATAAAATCCTACGAGCAAACTTGTTTTTCTTGGATCCCTTCAACCTTTTGTTACTTAACTTATTTGAACAAGTTAAGTGTGCTGGTCACACTGTAACTTGGTCGAGGCTGAACCTTGCTTGATGGAGGTCCTTAGGATAATTTGTTCAATAACTTCCACTACAACAAAAAGGGCTTTTTAGGACCTTTTGTGTGGGACGTTTGTAAAATAGGGTCCTAAAATTTATTTAATAGGACAAATGAACATGTGGGGTCCTTTTACAATATACGCTATATAACCATTGTCCTAAAAAGTTATTTTGTTGGATGGGTGATTCTTTGGGGTTGTATTATATATAACTTAATAAGTCACTTAAATGTAAATCCTAATAAAGTAATCTATAAGACATGGAGTTTTTGGTGTCCCATTATGTGGTAATGTAATAGGACACTTGATCACTGGAGGTATTATTATAACATAAGTTAATAGAACACTTTGTAGTTAAGTCATAAATGTTTGGTGTTATAGGACCCTTTCTAGTCGAAGTCATATAAGAACGTAACTTAATAGGACATTTTACACTAGGGTCTTATAACTTTAACCTTTATATAATGCTTAATCATTATGGTGTTATTATAATACACTGTAATTGGACAATTGATATTTAAGTCATAAAACATCTGTTTTATAGGACGCTTATTCGCTAGAGTTTTATTATAACATAACTTAACAGAACACTTGACACTTGAGTCTTATAACTTTAACCTTTATAGGACGCTTAATCATTGTGGTGTTATTATAATACACCGTAACATGACACTTATTCGCTCGAGTTTTAATATAACATAACTTAATATGACACTTTTCACTTAGACCTTATAATTTAAACCTTTACATGACGTTTAACCATTATGGTGTTATTATAATACATCGTAATAGGACATTTGATATATGAGTCATAAAACATCAGCTTTATAGTACGCTTATTCGCTAGAATTTCATTGTAGCATAACTCAAACCCAATATCAAAAAATAATCCATATCCCATTAACCAATCTGGATATATGAAACAAATTTCTTAATAGATTTAACCCATTCAATATTTAAAGAGTACATCTTGTGTAACATACCGATTTATATATATCGCCCCGTTTGTCGCCAGGGGGCGGTGTGCCAAGAAAAAGTCGCCCATATTTGTCACCCACTACACATTGCCTAATGAGTTGACCAATAATAGACATGACCACACTTGATTGATACAGAATATGATATCGTCTGCAAATTCTGCATAGCTCATCTATTTGAATGAATGAAACGAATTCATAGGATTATTATTAGTCGTAGTGAAGTTAAACACACCGTATATATATATATATATATATATATATATTGAATTATAAAAATACTTAATTAAACACGTAAATAAGCCAATCAGAATACAAATTTATTATCCATAACCTAATGATCTAATAATATGATGTTCACCCTTTTAAAATAATAGTGATGGGTTTAAAAAATTGACAACTACAAAATACAATGATTTTGGGGTGGAAATAATTTCTATTCACGAAAAAACGAATCCAAGTTATTATTTTCTTGTCCGTTTCTTATATCATAAGGAATTGCGTTACAAAATTCGGTGTGTATAAAAAAAAGTAGAGTAAGAATAAAAATGAAAAACATATGTTTATTATCCCAAGGGAAGGGAATCCTTATGCTTCCATAATCCATTGGCATAACTAAAGTTACCCCTTTTTGATAGCAGCAGCCAGCAAGAATCAAGCAAGTAGGTGTGTGTCCGTCACAATCAGTTAATGGACATAACAGACGGAACACCGGCTCTCCATGGATTCAGGATGCCTACCGAATGGGAACCACACACTCAAACCTGGCTCGGTTGGCCTGTCAGTTCTCTTCTCTCTGTATCTTATTATGTATACTTTTAATAATTCTTCCAGATTATGACCTAATTTATTAATTATTAAGTTTTATTTTCGATTTGCTGGAGCGTTCGGATAATTGGCGAAACAACGGACTTAATGGCCAAAGTGCACTCGCTAAAGTTGCTTCCGCCATTTCTATGTTCGAACCTGTCACCGTCTGCGCCACTGCCTCTCAAGTTAGGTTATTGGATTGGGATCTCGGCCAGTTTATTATTTGTTAATTAATTTGTATACGCTTTTAACTGTTATATATTTTGAGGAAAACTTTTACTAGTCTAAGCTCAGCTTTAGCTCGTGCGTGCACTGTGGAATTAATACATAGAGGTTAAAAGAGTCAAAACTTATAAATGCACTAGGCACCAGCTCGGGCTCGATAACTAAATGAGTTGTATTTGATATCAGACTCGGCTCATTTCGAGGTTTTTATCGCTTCGATCTCGGGTAGCTTGCAAGCGGTTCGGCTTGTTTTCACTCCTAGATCTGTGTCTAAATTTCACTTATTTAAATCCTAAAGTTCAAATATTTAGGATTTAATGCTAAATTTGATATTTGTTGACTCATTCATATTGAATGTAAGGAGCAGCGAGTTGATGATTTCAGTGACTTGAATGCAAATAATTGTTTCGTGGTTTCGTGACACAGGCCCAACTGTTAAGTTCTTTCATTTCAACTGCCTTTTGATTATAAACTTTTTTTGTAGCTTCTTGTTTTATAATAATTTTCTTTCACTATATAGTTTCTTGTACGTGACGGGAAATCTTTTTCAGATAAAATAAACCACAATGTTGCTGGTATTGATTGGAACTTCAACAGTTGGGGCGGTAAGATTTTGCAGATAACAGTTGTTTTATTCTTGCTGTTTATTTGCTTGTAAATGTTTTGTGCTTGTAGATATGTGGTTTGACCATGTTGACATTTTGGGTATTATTATTTAGGTATTGATGATGGTTGCTACATAGATTGGAGTCATGATTTTCTTGTTGCATGAAAGGTTAAATCACTCGCAAATTTCATTGTTACATACATGACTTTGCAACATTAATAGATTTTTATTATGTTTTATAAATAATATCTAAGTTTCCATAAAAAAATGTTGCTTAAAATTTTTATTTATATTGTTTTCAAACTTGGCTAGATTCTTTCAATGGAGAGGGTTCCTCATTTTCCACAATCTATAAATGGTCGAGGTAGTTAATTCATCTCATTATATGCCTATTTGATTTTAGAGATTATCAATCTTGTTGAGTTGGTTTACTTGTGTTTTTAATTGAATGAATAGTGGAATTGATAACAAAAGCTTGGAACATGTTTACATTAAAGTTTGATGCACACCAAGTGTTTGCTAAAATGCCACAACGAAGAAACTATGAGATTTAAATGGAAAATGTGGCATTAGCTTGTGTAGAGATATATATGTATGAATGTATGGTAAAGACCACGTGGGATGTGTTGTTTTATTAGAGGTTTGAATTTTAATAATCTTACATAATACATTGTAGCGCGGTGTGTTGACTTGCAAACTAATTACTTGATACGAACCTTGGGAATTAACGAAACGGGAAGATAATCTAAGTATGTTCTATCCTATGGGCGAAGGTGAGTAGTACAAACCTTAGTTTTTGCTATCAACTAATTATATGATATGTAATTACAATGAAACAAGTGTGGTTGTGACAAATTTGGTAAAGTTTGTAATTAATTTCATTAAAGGTATTGTTGATGTCCACGATGAATGGTTACGGGCCGGGGTTTATTTCGGATATAAGACAGTATCCATTTATTATGAAATTTAGTTTCAACATTTCTTAAACAATTGTATAGGTCCTACAAAAGTATTCACATCAAATGGGATTAACTAAGAGGTCAAAGCAGTCCTTAAAAAGTGAATTATTCCTGCTGTCCCAACCAGGTCAGCCTGTTTACGGACGTATTTTCGGGGCCTTAAACATTTTATTTTGACATGTTTGTTTGACAGAGGCTAGCTAACATCATAATTGATATTGTGTAATTTTTATAGATTTTTCTGAAAACCTATGATGTTGTTTTCGAAATTGTTTATTAACGAAATAAGGAATTTCAGCAACCAGGTCAGCCCACTTACGGGCGTAGTTTTGGGGCCTTAATCATTTTAGTTTTTCATGATTTTTAGAAAAAAGTTGTCTAACATTATAATTGATTTTATGTAATTTTTGGGGATGTTTTTGAAATTGGTTGATGTGGTTTTATGAATATTTTGTTAATAAAATAAAGATTTCAGCTATATGCTTAATAATCATGGACCGGGTCAAAAGCGTACACATTCAGAAGTTGATTAATAAAGATTGTATTAGTGCATTCATCACATGACCTTGTCCATTCATCTTGGTATATATTTTTTAAACTTATGATACGAATAATTTTAATAACATGGAACTTATGCTTATACATGGATGGTTTATTTGTAGGTAGTTCGTGAGGATTGAGGACGCAGAATGACTCGGGATTTTATGGTGCTTGTTTCTTTTATTGCTTTTCATTTCTTTGTTGAATGTCACAAGAATTTATGTTGGATAATGTTATAACTTATTTATGTTTAGTGGTTTTACTATGAATAAGCTTATTCAATATAATGAAGTTTTATTTCTTTCAATAGTTGATGTTATACACAATAACTATTAGGATTATATATGTTGATGGTCTTTTTATTGTTTAATAAAAACTATTAATTAATGTCAATAACCGTATCGTAAAATTGTGTGCGTGGACGTTTAAAAAAGGGTTGTATAATATGATTTGTTAGGACTTCAAATTTTTGTCCTATTAAACGTTAAAACATTGTAAGAGTGTCAAAATATGTTTTTAGGACGCTATTTAAGTTCATAGATGATATTATGGGACCATAAAATTTAGTTTCATAATCTTGTTTGGGATATTAGGACCCCTTTCTTGGTAGTATAATGTTCCATTATAAGGGTCTTATAAATTAATTTTTAAGGACGCTTGTATGTGTATCAAAAGTTTACAATTAGGTAAGCGCATGTCAGAACATTGTTAAAGTGTCATAACATGTTTTTATTGGGACGCTTTTTGGGTTGTTAATGGATATATTATGCGACCATAAAATTAGTTTCATAATCTTATTTGGGATATTAGGACACTTTTTGAGTTCCGAGACTTATTACAACCCCTTTACATGAAACGCTTTTCTCGTTGGTCATATTAAATAAAATGTCCTATAAAATAGCATTTTAGGATGCTTTTGTGCGTACTAAAAAGCCCTTTTTGTTGTAGTGTTCCTTTAAGTGTGCTTGGACCACTGTTTATTTATAAACCTTGCTCGGTCTACCAAAATACTTGGTTTTAGCTTGGTTAAGTCAAGGGTTTGCTTTGAAACAAACCTTGCTCGACTTGAAAAACAACCTTGCTTGATGAATTGTAGCTTTCTCGAACTATCACTTAGAAGACTTATAGAAGACAACTTTACTCGTTGAGTAAATCACCTTGCTTGAATAAAGTCTAGGCTTGCTCGAAGGCTAAGTTTTCTCATTTTCCATACTTAGCCATTTCTGGGGAGGTTGAGAAGATTCCAATCTTCCTTTTGTCGAATATTGATCCCAAAATTTAGTTAAGCACACAATATAAGGAAATGATCACTCTCGTATCAAGTCTTATTTTGATTTTTACCATGTCACCCCAACTTGAGTTAAACCATAGAACCGACAGATCAAAACATTTCAACTTTTAACAACCTTCACAACAATATATACCGTCGTTATCAAGCAATAGCCCAAATTTCCTGAACCATGAATGAGTATATAGGATTTCATCTATATGGCTTGCAGACATTGTATCATCTGGGTTCCATTTCTTACTGGTATTGAGACGTGCGCAAGGGAGGAACAATGCATGTCTAACATCGTGGATGATCAACTCAATAAGAATTTGTACAAAGTACAGCAATGAATACCCAGATGATAAACCGCATAAAAACTCAATGATATCAAGAATTTTTAAGCATCTCATCAATACAGGATTTAAGGCCATAAAGCTATATACCATTGACGATTCAATAATTATTTTAAACTTTTCAAAGCCTTTTATTTTGGTGATCATGCTAAAACATAAGGCTTGGGTAATACAGGCTATTACATTTATGCTTTTATTACCTAGATTTTTGTTAGAGAACTAACCCCCATTTCAAATTGGCTAGTTAAGTTTATATCAATTACAATTCCTTACTTGTTTGTTTCAAAGCCTACCAATGCACTAATACATCTAAGCACAAAGTCTTTTAAGGTTATTTCTTACTGGATTTAGGATTAGGTGATCAATGTATTATCATCTTCCCTTTTCTATTCAAAAACTCTTTTCGAGGAGCAATTTTCCACATGTTTTTGACTTTTTATCATTTTTTAATGTTTTTAGCCTTTTCAAATATTTGAATGTTGGTTTTCTAGAAATATCTGCCCCTAAAATCAAAACCAGTTTGAAAAACATATTTACAAAAATAAACTTGACTCTGATGAATGTTTACTCAAGATTAAAGTCCATAACCTTGGGATCATTTTCCATCCCACATCCTAGTTTTTTAATACCGTTAAGCTTTAGTAAATAAAAAAAATATGTTTTTTCTCAAAAGCTTTAGTATAAAGATATGCTTTTTACTCAGCCATGTGATTTTTATCTACGATTATCAACTTTTTTTTTAGCAATCACGAGTGAAGTGATACTGTATTTCAATGCATTTAGTTTTAGAATGATTTACCGGGTTTTTTTTGTTATGGAAATAATTGTAGAATTATCTACAAAAATAGGAGTGGTCAGAAAATGCAAACCATAGTGACGCATCTGCTGTTGAATCCAAAGAACCCGAGAACAACAATTGGAGGCAGCTACATACTCAGCTTCGTAGGTCGACAACGAAAAGGTTGTTTGCCTCTTATATTGCCACGTGACCAACCTTCTGCCGAAGAATTGACATCCAGAAGTTGTAGACTTGAGTTCAGGTTACAGCTTTCATAATCAGAATCTGAATACTCTTAGCACAAACTCCTCATCTTAGGATACCATAGACCTATTCCAGGATATCCTTTTAGATAGCTCAGTATTCTCTTCACTATCATGAGGTGCGAGACTTTTGGATTGGATTGATATCGAGCACACACGCACGTAGGGTACATAATATCTGGCCAAGAATTGGTTAAGTACATGAGAGAGCCAATCGTGGAATGGTAAATCGTTTGATCAACCTTCTCCCTGGTGGGATCAGGACCAATTCCATGATTCAATGGTAGAGGAGTGCTAATTGTCATTGAATCATCCATGTTGAATTTCGCTAGGATTTTATTGACATACTTCGTTTGGTGAATAAAGATACCATCGGGTAACTGCTCCACCTAAAGACCTAGAAAAAACTTCATCTCCCCCATTACGCTCATCTCGAATTTGGACTTCATAACCTCCTCAAATTCTTTGCATAGATTGTCGTTGGTTGACCCAAAAATTATATCATCTAAATACACTTGAGCAATCAATAAATGCCCATCCACGATCTTGGTAGACAGTGTACAGTCAATGGTTCCTCGAATAAAGTGAATATCCAACAGATGTTGAGATAATGTCTCATACCAAGCTCTCGGGGCTAGTTGTAAACCGTACAGTGCTTTCTCGTTGACAAACCCTGGTGGTTCTCCCACATAGACTTCTTAACCTAGGTTCCCGTTAAGGAAAGCAGATTTAACATCTAGTTGATATACTTTAAAACCTTTCCATGAAGAAAACGCCAGAAAAATTCAAATCGCTTCAAGTCTTACTACTGGCGCATATACTTCATTGTAGTTGATTCCTTCTCATTGATTGAAACCGAGAACGACTAATCTAGCTTTGTTTCGAACTATTATTCCATTCTCATCCCGTTTGCACTTAAACACCCATTTTGTGTTAATACGTTTCTTGTCTTAGGGTAAGTTCACAAGCTTCCACACCCCTAACTTCTCAAATTGTTGAAGCTCTTATTGCATAACATTCACCCAAATTTCCTCAGTCAATGTCTCATTGTATGTCTTCGGTTCAATTTAAGAAATAAAACATTTGAAAGAGAACTGATTTTGTAGTGGAGACATTTGAGTATAGAAACATTGAAGACTTTGGTCAATTTGTCTTCTTGTCCGAACCCTGTTATGTATATCCCCAATGATATTCTCTTCGGGATGATAAGACAAGGTTCGTGAATTGATTTCGGTTGACACACTCACATCTTATTGTAAATTTGTAGTATTTTCTTCTCCAATTACTACGTTTAAACTTGGAGTGGCCATCGATTCAATCACATCGTCCTGAGATTCTCTATCATCATCAAATTAAGTAGTAGATGGAATAGCAACAGGATCAGGATCATCATGAATCACCTCATTGAAAATTGGGAAATTGTTAGTTGATGAATTAACAGTTGAAGTCTTAGGCGCAATCATCATTCAAATATTGTTGAAAAAATAACGAAGCAGCTTCATCAGATAAATCATCTTCATGTTAATCAAATCTCTTTCAAAGATTTTCTTAATCAAACAACCATGCATCTCCTGTTTTTTGAGTAGGTAAGTTGTATCTTTGGCAATCCATATGTTGTACTTGCACAATACGATTGATGCTTGGAAGAAATACTCTTCTCCACGGACTTGTATACCCCACAAAGAATCCTAAAACCGATTTTGCATCAAATTTTCCATCAGGATCCAGAACTTTACATTATGACCCAAAAGGTTCGAGCCACTTCAGATCTGGCTTTCTTCGGTTCAAGAGTTTTTAGTATGTTTTTCCAAACTTCTTGACAGTATGAACACGATTCAAGTTATAACATGTAGACGCCAAAGCCTCGGTCCAAAAATTAAATTTGCAATTTAGAGTCTGCTACAATGGCTCTCGCAGTTTCGATGAGAGTTCTATTCTTTCTTTCAGCAACCCCATTTTTTTTGGAGTGAAGGGTGCACTGAAGTCATGATGAATACCATATTCGTTACAATACTCCATCATTTTATTATTCTTAAACTAGGATCCATTGTCACTTCTGGTATTTTGGATCAACAACTTGTACAAATTCTCCAACTTCTTTAACAAAATCATCATCAAATTCTCAAATGTTTAATAATTTGATTCTAAGAAAATTAGCCAAGAGAATTTTGAATAATCAACGGTGACCACTAAGCAATAAAGTTCGCCAGTGATACTTTTTACATTCACGGGTCCAAATAAATCCATATAGACTCTCTCAAATGGTAAGTTGATTTAATCCAACGCTTTAGACAGATGAGACTTCTTTTTCAGTTTGCCATTTTGCAACTCAAATAATCATCACTGAAATGAAATCCTTTCACATTCACCCCTCAACGAGATGATTATGAACCAAATATTTCATCTTTCTCACATGAATGTGATGAATGTGACCCATTCTCCTATGCCATAAGATCGATTCCTTCTCTAATGCTTTAGAGACAAAACATTGAACACACTTTGTTATCGTTTTAGCAACACTCATATTGAGAACTTACAAATCATTCTCTCGAGGTGCTTTCATCAAACCCAATCTTCCAGTATCTTGTACCGTGGTTTGAAATTGATACAATCTCTATCAATGAAGTGTGTGGAGAATCCTTAATGTGAAATACTCAATAAATTGTTCTCCAATTCTGTGATGTAGTTGAATTTATCAAACA